>NC_045635.1:96299474-96661571 GCF_009829155.1 Mustela erminea | reverse complement strand
TGAGAACAACAAAAATAGGAACTTCTGCAGCACAATAAAGGGCATATGTGAAAACCCCATAGCCAATGTCATTCTCAATGGTGAAAGACTAAAATCTTTCCCATGAGGAAAAGAAGGATACCCATGATTGCCCCTTCCAAATTCTAGCCATAGCAAAATTAGGTGAGAAAAATAAAAGCCATCCAAATTGGATGTCTTTTTGCAGATAACATGAAGTATCCCAAGAGGACATACACACACTAAATGAATTTGGCAAAGGTGCTTATGGCAGAGGACAGTGTACACATAGACATGAGGAAGAGGAGGCACTGTGAAAACAGAACAGAGATATGTGGCCATGAACCAAGGGATACCAAAAGTTCTGGAAGGTAGAAAAGGGAAGAAAAAAAATGGTCTCCTGTAGCCTCTGTGGAGTATAGCCCTACCAACATTTCGATTGTGGGCTTTGGCCCCCCAAAACTGTGAGAGAGAAATTTTTGTTGTTACAAACCACTCAGTTTGTGGTAATTTGTTATGGCAGCCCTAAGAAGCTAATACAATTATCCTTATACCACTTCAATTCCCTTTGATCTTCTACATGAATTTCATATTCCCTGTGGTGTTTTCCAGTTATTTAGGTAAATAAGGTGGCGAGCTCACAAAGGAAAGGGAAAGAGTCAGCAGTCATATTCTTTTAACATTATACCATACTTGTGCACACCTATGCAGTTAATGTGCAAATAATGACAACCAGTGCCTAGAAGGTGCCCTTAGGTCATTTGACTCTGTGGGAAAACTTCTAGTCAGGGTTTTTGCCTTTGATTATTTGACTCTCCAGAGAATCTACTGCTGCTGTTTCAAGAATCAATACATGGAGTTCAGGTTTATATATTTATTTCTGCTTCATTTCATAATTTAGAGCAGACAGTATGACTGTGGAGCAGGACATCCCTGAACAAAGGTGATGGTGGTGGGTATAATATTACAAGTTAGTAGAGGTAAAAGAGTTGGAAGAGGAGGAGCAATTCCTATGGGCAGAAGTGGTGCTAGGAGAGCTGGTGGTGGGAGGGCCCTCTATCTGCCTATGGGTGTAGTGGAGAGGTCCTGGAATTTATGAGCAACCTCCATATCCAAGTCCATGTTCCTATATTATAAATAATCCAGTGTTTAAATACTTTTAATAGAATATACAGCCCAGAGTGCATAGCAGTAGACAGTTGACTTTTTATAGATTATATACTGCATATTAATTTATCAGCGTTCAGTGACATCACAGTACTTGCAAAGGAGTTGTATAGATATTCGATGAGCACTTCAAACACTACACAATGACTAGTTCTGCTAGCACTCTGATACTAAGAGAATTGACCTCCTTATCAAAGGCCTTGTGAAATAGTAATGCAAAATAATGAAAACCTAGATTTCATGATAAACCTATGCAAAGGAGAATCCTTGGACTGTTAGACTAGTTGGTTCACATATAGATAAAACAAGGTCATGGGCTGATCCTAAGGGAGTGGAGCACCAAGAATCTGTCTTATAGCAGTGGGGACTGAGCTGTTTTCTAATACCAATAACATTATAATAAGTAACATTACAACTTATCAAAAATTTTTCTGCATTTTTGATCCTCATTGGAACTCCATAATGTAGTTAGGAAAAGTAGTTTGATCTCAGAACTCTACTTACAGAAGAGTTATCAAACTCTAGAAATTTAAATGACTGATGAAATGTCTTGGATTTAATCAATTTTAAAGCTTAGATCTCTTAATAAAGATTTTTTAAGTGTAATGGGATATTTTGGCATAGATAAGTTTACATACCAACCTACCTTTTCTTTTTGCAAGGAAATACCATGGACACAATTTTTCAAATCATCAAAACAATTTCCTCTCAACAGTTTTGCTTCTATAACATATTCTGTCACAATATCCAGGGCAACTTAATGAGCTTTTTCCCCACCCGAAAAAGATAAGTTGTTTTTAAAAACCCTTATTTATAGGGGCGCGTGGGTGGCTCAGTGGGTTAAAGCCTCTGCCTTCAGCCCAGGTCATGATCTCAGGGTCCTGGGATCGAGCCCCACATCGGGCTCTCTGCTCGGCAGGGAGCCTGCTTCCCCCTCTCTCTCTGCCTGCCTCTCTGCCTACTTGTGATCTCTGTCTGTCAAATAAATAAATAAAATCTTTAAAAAAAAAAAACCCTTATTTATAGAGTCACTGAAACTAAAATGCGTAATTGCCAGTAAGTCTGCTTGTGGTCACATTTTCCTTCTGACAAGATCATTTTCTTTTTTAAAAAAAGATTTATTTATTTTGAGACCGTGTGGACGAGGACGGGGCGAGGTGCAGCGGGCAGGAACTAAGGGAGAAGAACCACCAGCGGACTCCCCACTGAGTGCAGAGCTACCACCCTGAGATTACGACCTGAGCCAAAACCACGAGTCGGACACTTAAATGACTGAGCTACCCCAGGCACCTCTAGATTATTTTCTACCATTGAACTCAATGTGACAAGACAAAAAGTCTATGTAGCTTCAGTACTTTGGTTTGATGTTGCTGGAATTCTGTTCCAAGGCCTTTGAATTTTTTTCCTAGCAGCTCATCTTGAACTTGGGGTCAGGTTCTGAATTCTTCACTTCTCTGCATTAATCACCACTATGAATGTACACATAGTTTCAGGAAGGCTTTAAATAGTATTCCATGTTAAATAAATGGAGGATTTTTTGCTTGCTGAAGTCTCAGACACTCAGAAGTTCAGGGTTCCTGATTATTTTCATGACAGTTCTGTGCGGAGGCAGGGCTGGTGGCCATCATGGTAGCAAGATGAACTGTGCCCCTAACTTCAGGTAAAAAACCACTTCTCACTTCTGGAAAATAAAAACGAAAAAATGAGAGGACAGAGTAGTTTTTCTTTATATAGCATGAACACATTTATTGTTCTGCTGTTGAAAATTGATTGTACTTAACTTCTAAGACTTAATTAGAAAGCAAATCCTCCTAATAAGCCCTTAACACCAAATGCTGGTGAGGCTGTGGCACAGCAGGAACTCTTGTTCATTGCCAGTGGCAATGCTCAGTGCCACTTTAGAAGACAGTTCTCATGCAAAACCTTTTACAAAGGTTTTATTTTTTTATTTGAGAGAGAGAGCATGAGTTCGGGGAGGGCAGAGGGAGAAGCAGACTTCCCCCTCAGCAGAGAGCCCCATGTGGGGCTCGATCCCAGGACCCTGGGATCATGATCTGAGCCTAAGGCAGACACTTAACTGACTGAGCCACCCAGGCATCCAAAAGTAACCATCCTCTTACTATAAGATCCAGCGATTGTGATTGTATTTACCCTAGGGAGTTGAAAACCTCTCTGCACAGAAGCCTGTACACAAATGTTTACAGCAGCTTTATTCCTAATTGCCAAAACATGGAAGCAACCAAGATGTCCTTTAGTAGGTGAATGAATAAATGAATGGTGGTACCTCCAAACAATGGAATGTAAATGGAATAAAAGAAATGAACGATCAAACTACAAAAAGATACAGAGATGGGGGCACCTGGGTGGCTCAGTCAGTTCAGTGTCTGACTTCAGCTTAAGTTTTTGATCCCAGGGTCCTGGGATTGAGTCCCACATAAGCCTCCCTGCTCAGCAGGGAGTCTGCTTCTCCCTCTCCACTCATGGAGTCTCTCTCAAATAAATAAGTATTTTTAAAAGACCAGTAGTTATGAGGGATTCCACAGGGTGGGGGGGATGAGATGAATTGGTGGAAACAGGAATATTTTTTTAGGGCAGTAGAACTCTGCTATATGATAATGTAATGGTCGATACATATCCTTATGTATTTGTGAAAATCCAAAGAAATACACCGCAAATGTTGAGCTGCACTGTAAACTGTGGCCTTCATTACCCGTATCAAATGGACCACAGTAAGGCAAACTGTTAGTAATAGAGGAAACTAGAAAGAGGGAGTAGGTGAGGGATTATCTGTGAACACTGCACTTTCTAGTCATTTCTTGATAAATCTAAAACTACTCAGAAAAATAGACTATTAATTTTTTAAAGAACTATCAAGCAGTTCAATTTCTTTACTGTATAACCTTGAAAAGAGATTGTACTGATAGAATGCTCAAATGAATGGACATTAATGCAAATTAGAATCTTTCTACTTCAACCTTCATTGTCTGGCATCCAAAAAGAGGTGCTACTGTGTATAAAATAGTTATGTCCTCTGAGATGGCTGAGGGAAACCACTTGTATGAAATGTTATAAGAATAAAGGTGGGAGGTTAAAATACAGTACTAGGCCAGAGAGAGCATCTGATGGGGGGTGACAGGTTCCAGAACAGATTCCAGAATATACCACCCCAAAGTATGTCTCTTTGGAACAGGGACAAAAGCTAAAGGCCGTTGAGAACCAGCCAACATAGGAAGGGTTCCAAAAATGACACAAGCTTTCTTTCATAAAGGACATTTCTATTGGTAAAGAGTTTCTCTCCCCCTCACCAGGGAGAGGAAGGCTATTACTATTTAATTTTTTCCCCAGATTTACTGAGATATAATTGACATGTAACGTGGTCTAAGTTTAAGGTATACCATGTGATTTGATATACGTACATCAGAGGTAAATGTACATCTAAGGATATGATTACCACAGTAGAGTTAGATAGCATGCATCACCACTATGCAGTTACCTTTGTGTGTGTCTGGTGAGAACTTTTAAAGATCTCTTGGCAACTTTACAATCACCATGCTGTTCATTAGATCCCCAGAATAAATAATTTTATTATTATTTTGTAAATATTTTATTTTTCAGAGCAGGCACAAACAGGGGGAGTGGCAGAGAGAGAAGCAGGCTCTCTGCTGAGCAAGGAGCCCAATGTGGTACTCAATTCCAGGACCCTGGAAAATATCTCACTGTGGCTTATCCCAATCTTTTGAAATTTCAAACACTCCCCAAAGTCTTCATGGTCAGTGACCTTGATTCCAGCTTCACTGAGAAGATATGAGCTTGGTCAGCAGCTTCACTGCTATCCAAGTTTAAATTTTTCTGAATCCAGGGCACCTGGGTGGCTCAGTGGGTTAAGTATCTGCCTTCACCTTGGGTAGTGATCCCAGGGTCCTGGGATCAAGTCCTGCATTGGGCTCATTGCTCAGCTGGGAGCCTGCTTCTCTTTCTGACAAATGAATAAACAAAATCTTAAAAAAAAAAAAAAAGATTTCTCTGAATCCATATTCTCATTTCCCCTCCTAAAATTAGCTCCTTATGTGTGGTTTGTTTTTTTTTTAAGATTTTATTTGACAGAGAGAGAGATCATAAGTAGGCAGAGAGGCAGGCAGAGACAGAGGAGGAAGCAGGCTCCCTGCTGAGCAGAAAGCCCAGGACCCTGAGATCATGACCTGATCCGAAGGCAGAGGCTTAACCCACTGAGCCACCCAGGCGCCCCTCCTGTGTGCTTTTTGAGCATAGTGCTCAAACAAACACACTGTCCACAATTTCCTTCTGTAATGGCTTATTGCTACATTTGTGGAGAGGAACATAATCTACTTATAATTTAAAAATTAACCATACAAGTCCTATGTGAATGGAAAGAGGTCTTTTATAAGTCCACTAATCCTATCCTCTCTCCTTAGTGATGCAGCTAAGATCCAAGAAATATAAATGACTTAAAACCACAACCAACTGGTGGCAAAGCTGAACTCAGATTTTACAATGAATTCTTATTATTTTATTACTACTTTATATCGCCTCTTAAAAGGACTCAGAATAAGAGAAGGAATACAGATAGTCACTGGAAGAATGTAGGTTCTTCCATTTGATTACAGAATAAAATGGAGTAAACATTGCTAAGAGGGTTATTTAAAATGGAGTCAGGAGGACACTGAAAAAGTGGGACATATATTTTCTGTCTCAGACTCCCAGAACTGTCACTGACTTGAGCTAAAAGCCAAGGCGTCTGCTGCGTGTTCAAATTGAACATATATGGGGGCATGCGGGTGGTTCCTTTGGTTAAGTGTCTGGCTCCTGATTTTGGCTCAGGTCACGATCTCAGCGTCATGAGATCAAACCCTGCATTGGGGGCATGGAGCCTGCTTAAGATTCTCTCTCCCGGGGCGCCTGGGTGGAGCCTGCTTCCTCCTCTTTCTCTCTGCCTCCCTCTCTGCTACTTGTGATCTCTGTCCGTCAAATAAATAAATAAAAATCTTTTAAAAAGAAAAATAAGATTCTCTCTCCCTCTGACCCTCCCACACCCTGCTCACATGTGGGCACATGCTCTCTCTAAAATAAATAAATAAATATAATCTTTAAAAAACACTTGAACATAAATGGACTTTCTTCCTGGCATTACTCTTAACAACCAGTCCAGTCACATTTCATTCAAGACAACTTACGTAAATTTCCTCTTTCCTCCTTAAAAACCTTTAGCTTTGTCTCTCCAGAACACACATTAAAAAAAAAAAAAGATCTTATGTTTCCTTTCTCTCTCTGTTAAATAAATAAGTAGGAGGACCCTGGGATCATGACCTGAGCCGAAGGCAGACCTTAACGACTGAGCCACCCAGGTGCCCTGGAGCACAATTTTGATTTCAGTTAACTCTGTGTCTCCCAGATTGCAAACCCTAAGACCCCCAGTAAACATACCAATTTTATTTTGCAGATTGCAGTTCTGCCTTTCAGTTATTACATGGCGTCAGGAGTGACCAGTTACCATCTCCAGCATCATTGTGGATTTGAGTGGGTACCTACAAGTCTATTTCACTTGTCTCTTCAGTGGCTTTGGGTCATGGTGGTTATGTCCTCTCCGTCCTAAACCTCCCTCCGGTTCAGGCCTTTAGCTGGGTGTTCTGTCTTGCTGGCTTCCATCCTCACTCATATTTGAGGAGAGGATTCTGTCCTCATGTTTCCTAGTGGAAGATTTCTGTTTAGTGGTCTTCTGAGTACTAATTCATGGGAAATCCTGCTTCTAAGAAAGGCTTTTATGACCAACCCTCTATAGGACTCCTGCAGGTTTTATGTTTAAAGAATATTGTCCTTCCTACTGTAAATTTTTGTCCTGTTGGATTCTTATTACCTTGGGTGATTTTTAAAACTACGCTGGCAGGGTGCCTGCTGGCTTAGATGGTTAAGGGTCTGCCTTCAGCTCGGGCCATCATCTCCAGGTCCTGGAATAGAGTCCCATGTCAGGCTTCCAGCTGGGCAGGGAGTCTGCTTCTCCCTCTCCCTCTGCCTCTCCACCGGCTTGTGCTCTGCCTCCCTCTCTCTCAAATAAAACCTTTAAAAAAAAAACTCCACTGGCTAAAGATGGAGTAAAAATTAGCTCACTTGCATGCACAATTGGAAAAAGGCTATAAAGCCAAAACAAAGCCAGTAGAAAACTTCTTTTAATTGGTATCCAGAGGCCTTAAAATGAAAAACAGAAGTTAGCTTCCCTCACAGGCAGTTAGCTTCCAATTCACATCTTTCCAAGAGGCTTTCAAAATTAGAAGAATAGGCCAAATCCTTAAAAACTCCTTGCTTCACACTCAAGCACTATACCATCTCCTTTTCCTCTATATCCATCCTTAGCTCAACTCCCCTTCTATCCTGGAGACCCTCCTCACCCCTCTTCAGATCCTGCGGGACCTAAAGCTCCCCTTTACCCCCTCCCTTTCTTGCTGCCCCATTTAAGGTTAAGCCTGGGGAAGCAGGAGTTGCCTAGACTTCCTTCCCTCCCTGGTCAAAAGCTGAATTAAGGACCAGGGCTAAAGAATTCCTCAAAGCCACTGAAGATCTTCATAAATTTGCTGAGGAATTTGCCATTGTGATCCAATATGAACCTGTTTTTTTTCCTGATTTATATCAACTATTCATAATGCTAGTTGATGGAGGACAGGCTAGGAACTGCATGCATCTTGCCCATTGGGGTAACACTAGACGACTTCTCCAAATGGAGGGCCACTGACAGAACAGAAGCCCTTAAACTGAGAAAGACTCTGAAACTATTCCTAAGGCTTTCCCAGAATCCATAGATCAGGGGGAAAAAAAAGTTCAGCAGTATATTCAAAAACCTGAAGAATCTGTTCTCAATTATTGTAACCAACTAGAGAGGATCTTTGCCAACAACTCTGGCCTTTCTGCTACGGCTCAAACCAATTACACCATTTTTAATCCCATCTTTGTTGATGGCTTAGTTGAAGAACTATTACCATTCCTCATAAAGAAAACTCATTTAAGTTGGCAGACTATGCAAACTCCTAATCTCATCAATATGCAAATCCACTATTGAATTTATTCAAAGACTAATAAAAAGAAAGCCACCTAGACTATGAGCCTTCAATTCCAACAGTTAAGAGCTAACCAAAGTAAACCCCCACTTCTGGGTTGTGGCACTATTCCAAAAGGTACTTGTCATTACTATAAAAAGCTGGGACATTTAAAAACAGATTGCCTAAAACTGAGAAGACCGACTCAAGGCAAGGTTAGTCAGCTTTCCCCATTTCCCTTTCAAGTACTCCTTTCACCAGTCTCAACAGTAGAGCTGCTCTGAGGACTTACAGAAGCAGCTTTATTCCTATCCCCCTCACCACAGTTATGTCAGTTTCCCCCAAAGTATTGGTTTGGAGGAGAGGAAAAATCCCCTCTCTATTTGGGCTTTACTTACCAGTTTTAGCTCCAACCATCTTTTCCCATCCCATTCTATCTACCTGGGACCTATTAAAAAAAGTATTCATTTCTCCCAACACCTTTGGCTCCCATTTACTCACTAGATCAGGATTATCTTGAAGCCCATCAGGCACACATCTCCTTTTCACAAACGGGGGAACTATTTTTAAATATGGAACCTGGAAATCCAAATTTTCAGGAAAATCCCCAAACCTTAATATCTGTCCCCATTCTTGCTCGAAAACCCCTGCCCCAGAACCTCACCTAGCTCTGTCCCTGAGATATGACCAGTATCAGGTCCATTCATTCTGCACTGCCCATCAAAATGTAAATTGATGAAAAGTACGCACTAAGGCCATCCAAGGAATTAGAAACCTACCATTGAGGACTGTTTATAGAAAGGATTAGTTGTTCCTAGTCCTGTAACACCCTCACCCTCCTTGTCCGTAAACTACATGTAAGAGGATAGAATTTTATACAGGACCTCAGGGCAAGCAATAATAATGTTATTCCTCAGCCCTCGCACCTTGCTCACAACCATTCCTCCTAACAGCAAAACCTTTCCCAGGTTAGACCCTTGCAGTGCCTTCAGCATACCTGGTGATCCTGAAAGCCCGTTCTTATTTGCCTTCATCTGGGAAGGGCAGTATGCATAAACATTTATGCCACAGGGCTACACCACTTACTTTTCCAAATGCTGAAAGCTGACTTTGTTTTTTATTTTTATTTTTTTTAGATTTCTATTTATTTGACAGAGTGGTGCACACGCAGGAGGAGCTTCAGGGGGAGAGAGAGAAGCAGGCTCTCTGCCAAATAGGGAGCCCGACATGGGGCTTAATCCCAGGACCCCCAGGATTGTGGCCTGAGTCAAAGGCAGATATTTAACCAACTGAGCCACCCAGGTGCCCCGAGAGTAGACATTTTAGATCTAGAATTCTCTGAAGGCTCTTCCCTGTTATAATATGTGGATGACCTGTTCCTTTGTTCTCCTTCTCAAGAGGCTTGTACCAAAGATAGCCTTCATCTTCTAAAGGCCCTGGCTAAAAATGGGTAAAGGTGTCTAAAGAAAAGCTGCGATTTTGTTTGCCCCAGGTTAAATACTTGGGACACCTTATTTCAAATCAGGGATTACTCCTTGATCCAGACAGAGCCCAGGGACTGTTGTCCTGCCTACTGCCAAATACCAGCTGTGCAGACTTCGAGGCTTAGCTAGATACTGCAGAAATTGGATACCTAATGTTCCAGCCCTGGCCCAACTGCTTTTCTCTCTCCTCAAGTCTGACCAACCTGACCCCCCCTTACTTGGGTCCAAGAAAGTCAAGAAGCTTTCATAAAAATAAAGCATGGCCTCTTGACTCCTCCGGCCCTGGGACACCCAAACCCTGACCTACCATTCTTTCTCTTCACACATGAAAGAGAAGGGAATGCCCGTGGCATTCTAAGACAGTGAGATGGGGACCAGTACAGGCCTCTTGGCTCCTGTTGCCAACAGTTGGATTCCACAACTGTGGACTGCCACCCTTCATGAGAGCTTACAACTGCCACTGCTGAATTAGTTGAGAACACTGAAGAAATGGTCATGGGTTCCATACTGACTATATATGTTCCCCTTTAGCACTAACCCTCCAGTAGATGAACCTCTCACCCCCAAATACTCCTGCATGCTGTCATTCCTTAAATCCTACTGTCCTGGGACGCCTGGATGGTGCGGTCGGTTAGGCGTCCAACTCTTGATTTTGGCTTAAGTTGTGATGGTCATGGGATCGAGCCCTGTGTTGGGCTCCACACTCAGCGGGAAGTCTGCTTAAGATTCTCACCCCCCTCTGCCCACCTCCCACTCATGCTCGCTCTCTCTGAAATAAGTAAATCTTTTTTTTAAGGTATTGATTTATCTGACAGAGAGAAGGAGAAAGAGTACACAAGCAGAGGGAGCAGGAGAGGGAGAAGCAGGCTTCCCGCTGAGCCGGGACCCTGACCCAGGGCTCGATCCCAGGACCCTGAAATCATGACCTGAATTATTAGGCTGAATTATTTGCCTCAACTTAAGCCCCTCCCCCTGCTGCCACCCTGACATTGGCAGGACAGATCACTAACATTTATGTTAACAGCTACTGTGATTTTGATATGCTTGAGGAAACAAAGAGCATTTTTAACCTCTGTGACAACAGATTAAAAATAGTTACGTCTTCGAACTCTTGGCTCGGATTCTATACAAAACCGTAAGCCTTTAGCCATTATCAAAATTCCTGATCATTCAGTGGCAACCATGGAGGAAGCAAAAGGGAATGTTGCCACCCAACAGGTGGCCACTTTTACCAGCTGACTTTACTAAAAGCTTGAAGAAACACATAGAGAGGCCCAAGAAATTGACTCAGGAAAGGATTAAAAATGGTCTCATCAAGGCTGTTGATTTGATCTTCAGTGGAATCTTTGGTATGGGTCAAAGAGCAGACCAGTCCTCCCTGATTGCCTCCGAGAACAAATTCTTAATTATATTAATGAACTTACCCATTCAAATATTGTCAAGATGGTCTTTTGGGGAAACAATATTTTTGGAAACCATCTCTAAAAATAGCCCCTCAAGGGGCACCTGGATGACTTAGTCAGTTGAGCATCAGACTCTTGATTTCAGCTCAGATCATTATCTCAGGGTCATGAGATTGAGTCCTGTGTTGAACTCCATGCTCAGTGGGGAGTCTGCTGGAGATTCTCTCTCCCTCTCCCCCTAATCCACTGCTTACACTTTCTCTCAAAAAAATTTTAAAAATAGCTGCTCAGGGGGCACCTGGGTGGCTCAGTGGGTTAAAGCCTCTGCCTTCAGCTCAGGTCATGATCCCAGGGTCCTGGGATCAAGCCCCGCATCGGACTCTCTGCTCAGTAGGGAGCCTGGTTCCCCCTCATTCTCTGTGCCTGCCTCTCTGCCTACTTGTGATCTCTATCAAATAAATAAAATCTTAAAAAAATAGCCCCTCAAATTTATGAGAAATGTCAGATTTGCCCTAAAGATAACCCTGGAAACCCCTTCATAGTTCTAGGGGTCATTTTTCCTTACTCTCTGGACCCTTTGTGAGATGTGGTAATTGGATTTCATCTAGCTGTCACCATTGCAAAGATAGAAATGTGTTTTAGTAATGGTTTGTACATTTTCTCACTGAGTAGAAGCTTTCCCTTATCACAGATCTGCACTATCGCCCATAGGAAAAATCCTACTAGAAAAGTTTTTTCCCTCCTGGAGAATACCCTTGGAACTTCATAGCGAGCGAGGGACCCATTTCACTGGATAAATAATGCAGGCCATTTGCCACATTTAGCCAATTATGCAACATTTCTGTATTGCCTCTCCATCCTCAATTCTCCAACATTTTAGAATGAGCTGGTGGCATTATAAAAACCCAACTAGGATTTTTCCCACTTGAATGGCCAAAAGCTCTTCCCTTTGTACAACTGAATCTTAGATCCACTAACCCTTTGAATAACTGGAAGACCAGTGAGGTTAGCTCACGGTGCATATGAACCCAGCTTTTACTTAAAGGTAAGATGATGGCTTCTTGTAAGGTATCGATATAAACTCTTCAAGGAAATGAGAGAGTGGTAGAACAGTCTTTTCACAGTGCACTCCTAGGAGATAAAGACCTCAAACATCAACAGGTTAAGGCTGGAGACACTGTTTATTAGAAAAGACCACCATAAAGATTCCCTCCAGTCTGGCTACAAGAGACCCCAGCAGGTATTATTGGCCAGTCATTGTGCTGCTGAAGTAGAAGGCATGTACTTGTTGGTTCATGTTTCTTATTTTAAAAAGGCTTCAACATCTAACTGGACCTCAGACTAATCCCTTCTTGGAAAAGGAAGCAGATGACATCTGTGTAGACTGCCCTCACAAGATGTGGGGTTAGGCCAGTATTATGTTCATAAGATAGGTTACACCAGTTCTTATGAGGCCTATTTCTCTTCCCTTTCATTTCAGTGTCTGATTGGGAAAACAATGCTATAATTCACATGTCCCAATTCCTTGGAACTTCTGGAGACCTTTGTGTTAGATTTGTCACCATGCTCCCCCTGGGTCCTTTATTGATAATAATGATCCCATAATGTTACCTATGTACAGTTTTTCCATGGTCCCAAATATTTCCATTAGTTACAACAAACCACCTCCCTCTATCACTTTTTATGTCAAGATATTCTTGCCTTAAGAAAATCCTCCATGCTTTATGCTCCCTCCCCCTACATTTTTTAAAAGATTTTATTTATTTATTTGAGAGAGCCAGCTAGAGAGAGCCCACTCACAGAGGAAGAGGGAGAGAGAGAAGTAGACTCCCTACTGAAAAGGGAGCCCCAGGTGGGGCTCAGTCCCAGGCCCCTGGCATCATGACCTGAGCTGAAGGCAGACACTTAACCAACTGGGCCACCTAGGTGGCCTTCCCTACCCCTAAATTAAAGAGCACCTCCTGGGTCAATAGAACTTTCATTACCCCCCCCCCAAAAAAAAGGGTAGAAACCCACTCCTTCCCTTCCTATGATTTCCACTATACAAATTGTGTATCTTCCACTTGTTATAACAGAAACCTTTTCAGCTGTTCATCGCCATTATGTCAAGTCTTTTGGATATTCCTACTTGAATGTACCAACCCATTATGCACCAAACCTCATGCTATCTTTTAGCAGCTCAGTGGTACTCTTTTATAAGAAATATGTTCTTTTAACCAAACCATTGGACCTTCAAAGTTCTCTGATCCCTGGCTAGATGCTCTCCCCTTCTCCTTTACAAAAATGAGACCTTGTCATGCACCCCCCACAGTATACCTCTTTGTGCATATGCCAACACTCTTGGGTCATTTGGTCATTTAAATAACTGGAGAATTATTGGCCAAGGCCTTTTGGTCCTTCTTATTTTCCCCCCTCACAATTCTCAGATCCCATCTGATCTCCCATCACATGAAGAAAAGAGACTTATCCGTAACAGATTATCTGATGAAGATCCTTCTGATTATGAAAATAATAGCTGTGATCCCCTGCAGGCTTATCCATCAATTATCAGTGACTGTTGTCTCCTTTGAGGTTTCTTTTTCTGGCTGGAGGTTGGTACCTTCTAACATGAGATCACATTGTAGAATTTAACTAGAATAGGTCTACAAATTGTATTGTTGTTGTTTTAATTTGTACCCAACTTATTATGGCCAAATTATGTTATGCCTTTCCCATTGTTGTTCTACTCAAAATGTCAAAATAATGCTTGCTCAAAGATCTGAAAATATTCATCAGACCCACTCACGAACAATGACAACTGAAACTTCAGTTGACATAGCCTAAGATCCACTTCCTTAAACCTCCTTGTTGCTCAGACGGAGCCTTAAGACTCACACAGCAGGCTTGACAAATATCTACCAACCAGGAGACTCCCTCCACCTCCTCCTCCACCCCCACCCCCGAGATTTGATGGACCTGGAGTAGGCTTTTGGCCAGTCAGGCATCACAGTGGGACTACAAAGCCAAGGTTGATCATTGATGCTTTCTTACATAAAGAAAGATCCTAATCAGAAGAGGGAAATGATAATGGAGAGAATAAATTGGGAGTTGCTTAGAGGGGTATTTAAAAATGGAACCAGGAGGACATTGAGGAAGTAGGACTTAAGTCTCCTGTCTCAGATTCTCAGAATTGTTGCTGACCTTAGCTAAAAGTCAAGGCATCTATAGCATTGGTAGAATGGTCCAAAAGGACTTTCTGCCTAGCACTAGTTATAACAACCAATCATGTACAGATTAGTCCAACTGTAGCTATACCAGCACCAGTCACATTTTGTTTAAAATGGCTTCAAAACTTTTGCTTTAAAAACCCTAACCTTGGGGCGCTGGGTGGCTCAGTAGGTTAAGTGTCTGCCTTCTGCTCAGGTCATGATGCCAGGGTCATGAGATTAAGCCCCACGTCAGGCTCTCTGCTCAGCGAGAGTCTGCTTCTCCCTCTCCTTCACTCCCGCCGCCCCCATGCTAACTTTCTCTCAAATAAATAAAATCTTTAAAACCCCTAACCACCCCCCCAAGGAAACACACACATTTCATTTTGCCGGTTATGGTTTTGCCCTTCACTGATCAACACATTCTAAATGTTGGTGAGGAGAGTACTGAAATCTCTTGATTATTTTTAGTGCTGCTTTTGCCAAAATATACGTTTACAGGAAGCTTTAGTAGATAGATACGTACAAGTAGGTCACATTGTGATTATCTAGTGAAAATGTCAGCCCCAAATTAAGTGGATTCTGAATTATCAAATGAAATTTTGAATGTGCTCCTACTTAAAACAAGAATATTATAACATTAGACACTTTATCACCAATGAAACTGACAGCTTCCCACAAACATTTTATGCTCAAGCTCTCAGAATCTGTTCTAGTAACTGGAAGAGTGAAGACATTTCTTTAGAAGCCCTTAAGTAATTTCTGTGATGCTCTAATGTAAGGAATGAGTAGGAAGGGTGATTATTTCATCTCCATGAAAAATCCATTTTGAAGAGTATTTTAACTTCCTGTATGTAAGTATATAAGTACTTTATCTTCCTTCCTATCAGAAGTCTGAAAACTAGTTTTGATTTGTGCTTCAATCCTTCATCCTTCCCACCAACAGGAAAGAAAGAACTATACCAAAGTTGTAAGGATTCTACAATGCAAAAGAATGGAACTCTGGCTAGCACCTTATGTAATTGCAGCTTATATGAAACAAGTGACACTCTAAATGTAAATAATATTATACTCAAAAAGCTGGCATTTCTTCAAAGACATTCATCTGAGACATTAACATGGTGTGAAAAGGCACCCTCATATTTCACCAAGCCTCTACAAAGTAGGAGTATCATTTTTAAAAAGTGAAGTAGAAAATTCAAAGAAGGGGTGTTTGGGTGGTTCAGTGGGTTAAGCCCCCTGCCTTCTGCTCGGATCATGATCTCAGGGTCCTGGGATCGAGCCCCTCATTGGGCTCTCTGCTCAGCAGGGAGCCTGCTTCCCCCTTCCTTCCCTACTTGATCTGTTAAATAAATAAATAAAATCATTAAAATAAAAAACTTTAAAAAATCCATAGAAGCTAATTGAGCTCACTTTAAGCAGAGACCAGGTGTGATTGTTGTTTGGGTTTTGTTGGTATCAAGAAGACCAACTTTAGAGTCCATGAAGTAGGGGCGCCTGGGTGGCTCAGTGGCTTAGGCCTCTGCCTTTGGCTCAGGTCATGATCTCAGTGTCCTGGGACTGAGCCCCTCATCAGGTTCTCTGCCCAGTGGGGAGCCTGCTTTCTCCTTCCCCTCTGCCTACCTCTCTGCCTACTTGTGATCTCTCTCTGTCAAATAAATAAAATCTTAAAAAAAAATAGAGTCTATGAAGTATAGAACTAGGTGGCCACCCCACCGTTCTCCACCCAACTCCTGTTATCAGGAAGTGAAGACTGAAGGAAGGCAGTGGGGATTTTCTGAAGTTCATTGCTTCTAACCAGATCCTTCCTGCAACCAAATAATTTCTTTAGTGAGGCTGGTGTTTTTCTCCCATATATATAGTAGAGGTGATGAGGAAGCAATGGTAGATTATAGTAAGCTTATTAGGAAAAACATCAGTATTTGGAGTTGTGTTTGGGATCCAGAAATAAAGTACTCTGTAATGGAAACAGTATTTCAAAGGTTTTGCAAAAGAGAAAGGAGAGGATGTGTGATTCAAGCTATTTTATCTAACATTTAATGAGCCTTGTCACTCCTGAAATTCCAACTGCTGTTTTTGCTTGCTTACTTTACCTATTGCTTAGTCTGCACAAGAACTGATTTAAATTAAACAGAGTGATTACTAATGATCCCATCAGATCTCATGCATTAGGTAGCTTCCATCCCTGTAATTCTGCTATGCAGGGTATTGTTTTATTGCAGCACAGTATACTGATGGGCCTTAAAACATGCCACCCCAAAATATGGAACCGTGGCATATTGAATATTTGAAGAGGAAGAAGTTTGAGAAAATGGCAGAAACAGGTTGGTCTCTGACCTCGCCCACATCCCTTGCCTTACTTTCCGGAAACAGGTCTCAAGAAGCATCATTATCTCTAAGTAAGAAGGGCTGCCAAGAATTACCCCCCCACACACTTATTTCAATTACCTCATGCGCCCTGACCTATCAGACGCAGCATAAAAATATGCAACTCTACAATTCCTTACAGAATTCCTGTATCCTATAAAATTTAAATAAATCTGCAAAAATGCTGTGTTAACATGTCTTTGTCAGTTTAATTTTCAGACCCAGCCAGGGACCCCAAGAAGGTTGAGGAAAGCTTTTTCCTTTCGTAAATACATAACATGAAATTTATAATTTTATAGGTCATCTCATTTCTATGTCTATTGTTAATTAAAGAGAAATTGAACTATACCACACACAAAGCATAAGTTAACAATACTCTTTAATTAGCTGGCTTCCTGAATACAACACTAGGCTTGTTGAGGACCATAACTATGCATCCACAGTATATATTTTGATCACATTCTTAACCACTTAAAAGGATTCCAAATGCTTAAACTTCTACAATTTTATAATTCTATAAAATTTCTTCTGTGATTTTTTTTTTATGGGTGCAAATGTGCCAAAGACATGATGATTAAGACTCAAAATACCCTTAATATTTGATCTGGAGCAGAAAGCACTAAACCTGTACATGCAAATACAACAGGTGCATGTTTTAAAAATACATATGAAATCACCTTAATAAATTGCTAGTTAGGATGAAACAAATAACTAGAGATTCACTTTGGAGTAACAGTGTAGTTTTCATTACTATGTATATTATACTGAGGGAACTTTCAGATGTGATGGATGTGTTCCTTATTTTGATGATGGTGATCTTTTTTCAGGTGCAATGTCAATATTTATTGATTGTACATTTAAAATAAAGCAGTTTGTGTTAAGAAAAAAGCCCCAAACCTGTATATCTGTGGCAAAGCAGCCAAGGAGGAAGGTGGTTAAGTGATCAGGGTGAAGACAAAAACAACTGTGGCTTACTTTCTGTGCCCCAGCACTACAGGAACTAGTGTGAGTTTGTGGCCTGTGGGCTCACTGAGGTTGCAGGCTCCCTGTCAACCAGATCTTGTTTGTTGCTGACCATGCTTGGGAGTTACTGTGATTCTAATTTTAATGGGACATTATTGCAGAGTTTCAAGTAGGGGTCTATATGATTTGAGTGATGAAAGACAAAGTCAAAGGGAGCCAAAACCCTGATGAGACTAACCACAAATGGGAGGGACACCAAGCACAGAAGAGAGGATGGGACCTGCTCTGGGCACCCCAGACCTGACAGACCCATGCTGGGAAGACAAGTCCTTAGAACATTTGGCTTTGAAAATCAGGAGGGGCTTAACTTGTCTTAATCTGTGTGTTTTAATTATTGGGCTTAGCTCAGGGAGAGCCAGAAGACAACAGGAGACAGAATCCCCGCCCTCAAAGAGCCACCTTTAACAAATAACAGGGCCAAGACATAGCACAAAAGCAGGAGTGTGAGAAGCACCTGAGTATACGTGATGGATATTTATTTACTCATCTCAAAGCATGTGCTGGAGGGACAGGGAGCTTTACGAGATGTCTTCAGGAACAAAACTGTTGGCAGGCACCATTTCTCTGCCCTTACCCCATCCTAGGTAGTGGGATGCTTTCAGACCAGCCCAAACACTCCACCTGTCTTGCTAGGACCATGAACCCTGTCCCTGTGCTCCCTTGCAGACCTACCCTGTAAGAGCAACCCAACTTCTCAGGCATCTTCCCAAATAGGCTGCTGCCCTGACACACCCCAAAGGGAGCCCCAGGTGGTGAGGACTGATGCCACCCAAAGTGACTCCTGCCCTGGGTTGGGTGGGGGCAGAGATAAAACCACAAGCCAGCATGCTTAAGTTCCAGCAGCCAAGTCCTTTAGCTGGCAGCACAGGGAGAGTTGCCCTGCTGTCAGGTGCAGCTGCGGGCCCCAGCAGAAAGACTGGGGGCAGACTTCCCATCTGACTGCTGGCCACACCCACCAACGAAAGCCTCTCAGGGGCGGGGCAGCTCCGGGAGCATATTGCAGTTTGGTGTGCATGCAACTGTATCACATGGACTTTAAGTGTGGAGAGCAAGCATGAATGTTGACGCTGACAAATCACTAGCTGGTGGTGGCCTTCAGGCCCCTCAACAGCACAGGACAACCCTGCGAGGTGCACGCATAGCATTCAAACCTGCAAATGCAAAGCATGCAAATAGCCAGTGTGGCTCAGACACAACAATAGGGCACAGTCAACCCACATAGGAGACGCCACTGCAGCGCCCGGTTCTGGTGACCATGGGGCATTGTGCTACGGAGCACCACAGGCCCTCTTCTCCATAAGGGCACTAGTTTCAAGCTCAGGAGACATAGCTGACCTTCTTCTTCTTCTTCTTCTTTTTTTTTTAAATTTATTTATTTGACAGACAGAGATCACAAGTAGGCAGAGAGACAGGCAGTGGGGGCGGGAAGCAGACTCCCTGCTGAGCAGAGCCAGATCTGGGGCTCGATCCCAGAACCCTGGGATCATGACCTGAGCAGAAGGCAGAGGCTTAGCCCACTGAGCCACCGAGGCACCCCAATTGACCTTCTTAATACATAGAAACAAGTACATACAAAATAAGGAGACCAAAGAATAGGTCCGAAATGAAAGAAGATGACAGAACCCTGGCAGAAGAACTAAATTCTGAAATGGAGATAAGCGATATATCTGATAAATTATTCCAAATAATGGTCATAAACATACTCACTGGACTTGAGAAGAGTGGGGATCTAAGGGAGACCTTAAACAAAGAGACATAAAACACACTCTACCCTTCTCCCTTAAAACCCCCGATGGGAACAGGACCCAGATGCCATAATGCGCAAGTCTGGTACAGTAATTTTGTGACATCAGCAAGCCCAGGGTTATAAGCTCTCACCAGTCCCAGTCATGCCGGTACACACACAAAAAGCCACAGTTTAAAAGGCCTGGAGGGAGGAGCCTGGGTGGTTTAGCTGGTTAAGTGAATGCCTTTAGCTCTGGTCATGATCCCAAGGTTCTGGGATCGAGCTCCGCAGCAGTCTCCAGGGAGCCCTCTTCTCCCCCTGCTTGTGCTCTGTCAAATAAATAAGTAAAATCTTAAAAAAAAAAAAAAAAAAGATTTTACTTATTTATTTGATAGATAGAGATCACAAGTAGGCAGAGAGGCAGGGAGAGAGAGAGGGGAGGAAGCAGGCTCCCTGCGGAGCAGAGATCCTGATGTGGGGCTCGATCCCAGGACTCTGAAATCATGACCCGAGCCAAAGGCAGAGGCTCCAACCCACTGAGCCACCCAGGCGCCCCTAAATAAGTAAAATCTTAAAAAATATAAATAAAAGGCCTGAAGAACTTGCAGGGATACTTTCTTCCCCTTCACCTTAAACCCTCAGACCAGAACAGGATCTGGCTGACAGGGAGCTTGCAACCTTAGCAAGTCCATAGTTCACAAGCACACACCAGCCCCTGTAATGCTGGGGCACAGAAAGTAAGCCACAGTTGTTTTAAACCTGTCTTGTTTTTATTCTTTTTTTCCCTTTTTCTCAAATTTTATTATTTTTCATTTTTGTTATTATTTTTACTTTCTGTAAGAAGCTATGGTTTAAAGGAACAACTAGCATATACCGCCACAACTCCAGTCAGCCAGCAAAAGTCACCAGGCACACAGTCTACATTTGGGACAGCAGACACAAGGCCATTCCCTTCAACTTTAGAAGAAGTACCTGTTCCACCTAATCCATACAAACAAACAAACAAACAAAAAACAAAATGGGGAGACATAGGAATATTCTCTAAAACAAAGAAAAAGGAAAACCTCAGAAAAAGAACTAAATGAAGCAGAGATAAGCAATATGCCTGATAAAAGAAGTTAAAGTAGTGATTATAAAGACACTGAGCTGGAGAAAAGAATGGAAGAATGAAATGAGAATTTCAAAATGGGTAGAAAATACAAAAATGCACCCATCAGAGTTAAAGTATACAATAACAAACACTAGAAGAAATCAACAACAGAGTAGCTGCTGTAGAAGAATGTATCAGCCATCTGCAAGGTAGGCAGTGGAAAGCACATAGTTGAACAGCAAAAAGGAAAACAAATTTTTAAATGAGGATAGGTTAAGAGATCTCTTAGACAGCATAAAACGGTTGCATTACAGGTGTCCCACGAGAAGAGAGGAAGGTGTTAAAAACTTACTTGAAGAAATAACTGAAAACCTCCCTAACCTAGGGAAGGAATTAGACATCCAAATCCAAGAATCACAGTTCCAAACAAGATGAGCCTAAGGAGGTCTACATCGTGACACATGATTAAATTGACAAAAACTAATGGTAAAGGGAGAATTTTAAAGCAGCAAGAAAAATAAGTTACATATAGGAGAAACCCCAGAATGCTGTCACCTGATTTTTTACCAGAAACTGCAGACAAGCAGGCAATGGCAGGATATATTCAAAGTACGAAAAGGAAAAAACCTATAACCAGGAATATTCTACATTGCAAGGTAATCATTCAGATTTAAAGGAGAGTTTCCCAGACAAAGATAAGCACCGCTAAACCAGCTTTACAAGAAATGTTAAAGGGACTTTTTAAAAAATGTTTCTTTCAATTCAATTTAATTAACACATAGCATATTAATAGTATCTAAGGTAGAATTTAGTGATTGATCAATTGCATATAATGCTTCTTACATCAAGCGCCCTCCTTAATGCCCATTACCCAGTTATCTCATCCCCCAACCCACTCCCTCCAGCAACCCTGTTTGTTTCCTATAGTTTAGAGTCTCTTATGGTTTGTCTCCCTATCTATTTTCACCGAAATTATTTTTCTAAAGGGACTTCTTTAAGTGGAAAAGAAATGGCCATCATCGATTCACAGACCTGTACCCCTGGGGATAAAAATATATGTTTATAAAAATAAAAAATTTAAAAAAAAAGAAATGGCCATCATTAGACATAAGAAAATGATGAATAAAAATACAAAATATGACAACATATAATGGAAGAGAACAGAAGGGGGAAAATAAAAGACTCTTTGGTTTATTTTTTTTTTTTTAAGAATGTGTTTGAACTTAAATGACCATCAAATTAATACAGACTGCAGTGTACTTACAATGTTATATAGGAGCCACATGGTAACCAGAAACCAAATTTTATGATAGATACTCAGAAAATAAAACGAAGGCCAAGCATAACACTATAGAACCCATCAATCACAGAACAAGGGAAGAAGGAACAAATAACCACAAAAACAACCCCCAAAAAGGTAACACAATGGCAATAAGTACATAACTACCTTTAAATGAAATTACCTAAATACTCCAATGAAAGCACATGGGGTGGTGGAATGGAAGAAAAAAAAAAACAGACCCATCTATGTACAGCCTACAAGAGACTCTCCTCAGACCTAAAGATGCATACAGACTAAAAGTCAGGGGATGGAAAAATACTCCTCAGGAAATAAAAAAGCTGGGTAGCAATACTTGTGTCAGACAAAGTGTACTTTAAAACAAAGAATACAATAAGAGACAAAGAAGGGCATTACATAATGATAAAGGGGTCAACCCAACATGAGGATATAAGTTAAAAATGTCTATACACCCAACAGTGGAACATTGAACTGCATAAAGCAAATAATAACTAATGGACATAAAGAGAAATTGATGGTAATACAAAAATAGTAGTTGCCTTTAACTCCACTTACATCAATGGATAGATCGTTCAGGCAAAAAAAAAAGTCAACAATGACTATTAATGACACCTTAGACCAAATGAACCTAACAGACACGGACAGAACATTCCATCCAAAAACAATAGCATACGCATTCTTTTCAAGTGCACATGGAACACACTCCAGAATAGATAGTGTCAGGCCACAGAACAGTCCTCAGTAAACTTAAGAAGACTGAAACTGTGCCATGCATTTATTTTCTGATCACAGCGGTATTGAAACTAGAAATAAAACAAAAGACAAAGACTACAAGAAACAAACATATGGAGACTAAACAACATGATACTAAGCAACCAGTGGGTCAGTGAGGCAATCAAAGAAATCAAACAAATAAACATGGAGACAGATTAAAATGAAAAAAAAAAACTGGTCCAAAATCTTTGGGACGAAGTATAAATGTTGTAAGAAGTATATAACAATATAGGCCTAACTCAAGAAACTGGAACAACCTCAAATAATCTAACTCTACACCTAAAGGAACTAGAAAGAACAATGAACAAAGCCCCAGGTAAGTGGAAGAAAGTAAATAATAAAGATCACAACAGAAATAAATTACATTGAGACTAAAAAATCAATAGGAAATAGCAATGAAACCAGGAGCTGTTTCTATGAAACAGTAAACAAAATTGACAGACCCTTATCCAGATTCATCAGGAAAGAAAGAGAAAGGACCCAAATAAGTAAAATCACAAAAAAAGAAAAGTACAGGCGAATATCTCTGATTAACATAGATGCAAAAATCCTCAACAAAATATTAGCAAATTACATACGATGTATTCAAAGGATCATCCACCATGATCAATTGGAATTTAATTCAGGCATGCACAGATGGTTCAGTATTCACAAGTCAATCAGCATGATACGAATGAAGGCTGAAAATCCTATGATCATCTCAGTAGATGCAGGGAAAGCATCTGACAAAATTCATCATTCTTTCATGAAAAATCCAACAAAGTAGGGTTAGAGGGATCATACTTTAATATGATAAAGAACATATAGGAAAAAACCACAGCTAACATCATACTGAATGGAGAAAACCTGAGAGCTTTTTCACTAATATCAGGAACAAAATGAGGATGTCCACCCTTGCCACTTTTATTCAGTATAGTACTGGAAGTCCTAGCTGCAGCAACTGGACAAGAAAAAGAAGTAGGCATCCATACTGGTAAGACAGAAAGTTAAAGTGCCGTGTTAACATTGCACCATGTTGCAAACAACAATATACATAGAAAATCATGAAGACTCCTCCAAAAAACTGCTGGAAGTATTAAATTGCCCAGATATAAGCCCATGCTTATGTGACCACATGATAAAGGAGGCAAAATGGTGAAAACATAGTTTCTTCAAATTAATGTTCCTCAGACAAGGAAAATAAACAAAAATAAACTCTTGGGATTACATATAAGACAAACAAACTTTTGCCTGACCAGGGAAACCATCAACAAAATGACAAGACAACCTATTGAATGGGAGAAGATATTTGAAAATGATCTGATAAGGGGTTAGTATCTAAAATATATAAAGAAATTAAACTACACCAAAAAAAAAAAAACCCTCTCAAGTAATCCAATTAAAGAGTGGGCAGAGGCTCTGAAAAGACATTTTTTTCCAAAGAAGACATACAAATAGCCAACAGACACATGAAAAGATACTGAACATCACTCATCATCAGAGAAATACAAATAAAAATCACAGTGAAATATCACCCTACAGCTGTCAGAATGCCTGTGATCAAAAACATAGGAAATAAGTATTGTCGAGGATATGGAGAAAAAGGACCCTGTTGCAGTGTTGATGGAATGCAAAATGGTGTACCTGCTATGGAAAACAGTATGGAGTATTCTCAAAATTAAAAAATACAAATACCATGTGATCCAATACTACCACTACAGGACATCTACCCAGAGAAAGCAAAAATGTTAATTCGAAAAGATAGATGCACTATGCTTATTGCAGCCTTATTTACAACAGCCCCAATAAGGATGCAAACCAAGTGTCCATCCATAGATAAAATAAAGATGTGGTGTATGAGTTTATATGTGTTTGTTATATAATGAATTACTACCCAGCCATTAAAAAGTGGGATCTTTCCATTGGCAGCAACACTGATGGACCTGGAGGACATTATGCTAAGAAAATCAGAGAAAGACGGGGTGCCTGGGTGGCTCAGTCGTTACGCATCTGACTTCAGCTCAGGTCATGATCCCGGGGTCCTGGGATAGAGTCCTGTGTTGGACTCCCTTCTCAGTGGGAAGCCACCTTCTCCGTCTCCCACTCCCCCTGCTTGTGTTCCTCTCTCCTCATAAAATAAATAAAATCTTTCTTAAAAATTATTTTAAAAATCCAAGGAAGACAAATACCACATGATTTTAGTCATATGTATAATTTTTTTAAAAATGAACAAAGAAAAACAGATTTTTATTTTATTTTTTGACAGAGACCGTGAGAGCAGGAGCACAAGCAGAGGGAGTGGGAGAGGGCTTCCCCCTCTCTTTCCCCACTCTCAGAGGTTTCCTGCTGAGCAGGGAGCCTGACACGGGGCTCAATCCCAGGACTCTGGGACCACGATCTGAGCCAAAGGCACATGCTCAATGAGCCACCCAGGCGCCCCAGAAAACTGGACTTTTAAGTAAAGAGAACAAACTGGTGGTTGCCAGAAGGGAGTTGGGTGGGGGGGTGGGAGAAACAGATAAAGGGGAAATAAGTCACGGAAATGAAAGTATAGCATAGGGAATGTAGTCACTAAGAGTTAAATAATGTTTGGTAACACATGGTAAACTATACTTCATCATGCTGAGCACAGAGTAATGTATAAAATTGTTGAATCATTATATTGTGCACCTGAAGTTAATACAACACTACATTTTAATTATACAATAAAAAAATTTCTAAAAGAAATCCAGAGTTTTCTTTATACTTCCTGTGGTGTCTGCTAAGTTCTGCACATGTCCACTTTTAAAAATTAATTTCCACAGGGCGCCTGGGTGGCTCAGTGGGTTAAGTCGTTGCCTTCGGCTCAGGTCATGATCTCAGGGTCCTGGGATCGAGTCCCGCATCGGGCTCTCTCCTCAGCGGGGAGCCTGCTTCCCTCTCTCTCTCTGCCTGCCTCTCCGACTACTTGTGATTTCTCTCTGTCAAATAAATAAATTAAAATCTTTAAAAACAAAAATTTCCACAATATACATCAGTGTCCTGGAAAGGTCCATGACCACGCATTTTTAAGAATTCTTCATTTAACTGCCCCACATATTAGTTGAAGATTAAAACCTGAAGAAGTAAAGAGATTTGTTCGAAATCAGAGCTGGCAGGTTGAGGAGCTCACGGGGGGATTGGGGTCCTGCCTCCCCCCTCCCCACGTGCTCTCCTCTCTCCCTGCTCCAGCTGCGGGTTCACAGAGCTTAGGAACTGACACACGGTACATGAAGCCGGGGTCTGTGGAACCCTGACCGCTCACCATGTCAGCAGGAGAGACTGCCCAGGGTATGGTCCGTAGGAGGTGACAAACCTGTACCACCATTAGAAAACAGTCTCTTAGGACTCCTTCATCAGACTTGTAGAACGAGGGGGACCTGGGCGACTCAGTGGATTAAGCGTCTGCCTTTGGCTGAGGTTGTGATCCCGGGGTCCTGGGATGGAGCCCTTCATGGGGGGCTCAGCGGGGAGTCTGCTTCTCCCCCTGCCCCTTCCCCCTCCTTGTGCTCTCTTGCTGACTCGCTCTCTCAAACAAATCAATCTTTTAAAAACTTTAAAATCACAGAATATATCATCATCATAAGCTACTCCTCTCTCGCTATTACTGTGAGCCTGCCCTGTGTCACAGACCAAAAGAAGAATATAGAATTGGCATTCACAGAGGTAGCTTTCGTCTTAGAAAGAAATGACAAGCGAGTTCATGCTCCAGCAGACTACATTTCACAGGGGAAGTCAGCTTCATCCTTTTGATCCCATAGAAGATGACAGAAGCTCTTTTCCTCAGCAGTCCAGGGAGACAAACAGTGTTAGGTCTGTTATTAAACAAAACGAGACTGAAACAAAGTTAAAGTTATGCAAAGCTTTATTCTATGCCACGCATTAGAAGTCAGACTGATCGGCCAGGGCCGTCTCTGAAGAGAGCGACCACCCCCAGCTTACAGGCTCAAGAATCAACTGACTGACCAGTCAGGGCCGCCTCTGAAGAGAGCGACCCCTCCCAGCCGCACAGACTAACTTATAGAGCAAAAGCCTGGCCACACATAGGTGGCCAATGAGATTATAACATTGCATAGTCATGTTAGGCCACATGCAGGTGGTCAGTTGAATTACAATTTACCCTATAGTAGCTGTTTGAACTAACCTATCACTCTGGTCAGAATTGGTGCTCAAGTTTGGCGCCCCAAAGGTGGGGTTTACATTCTTCTGGTGGTTAGGGAGATAGTATGTGTGCTTTTTACTGATTGGATGTCTCCACCTGGCCTGACTCGTCCTTGTCTTCTGGGCTCTGTTATTAGGAACTCACTCACCTGGCCTTGTATTCTGGGCTCTGTTTTTAGGAACTGGCTGACCATATTTTACTGGTTTCCCAGACTTGCTTCTAAGTAAGTTTCAGGGGCGGGGGGGGGGAGGGGGCAGGGTCAGTTTAAGTTGTACTGCACAAACAACAAAATGGCTTTTTAACCAAGATGGAGTCGCACTGGCTAAAAAGGTCCTTACAACAGGATCACCTCAAATCTTTCCTACTTCTAGGGTTAATGCAAGTATGATCAGGCTACTCTGACACCTTTAGAAGGCCTCAAGTTACTGAAAGAACACTGCCTCTCTTTACCCAAACTTGGGCACTAAAAACCAAGCTATATGAACTGAAGTCTGATGCACACCTGATTCTTCCAAGACGTCCATGGCATCAGGATAAACTGGATTAAAGCATTTTTCAGAAAGTCATGCTTGTAAATATCAAGGGAATAAAACACAAGGTACAATTTACGTTCCACGCCTATCAGGTGCATGAAAGCAGCTCTGGTCAAATCATGGCCTCTTCTGGGCTTTGAGTTTGGAATTTACCAGATGGGTTAATAGTTCCATTCTCCCAGGCTCTTGATCTTTCACGATCATCATAACGAACCATTAGAGAGACTGAATGTACATGGACATGGTGATAACCAGATATGAACAGAGGAAGGTCAGTGAGAGGCCGACTTTGACAAAGGAGCATATGTGCAGAAGGACAGCACAGCATTGAAGTACAACTGAGCCAACTTAACTTAGCTATCAGAAGTGTGAGGGCAGCGTCTGCTCCTGGTCTAACCTTGAACTCTGGGGTCCACAGCTCGCACTGTAGATCACACTCTTTGGTTTTCTTCTAAAACTGTGACCTGAAAAGGAAAGAAAGGATTTTTTATTTTCCTTGCTGCGGATGCAAATCAACTTCTCCAAGTAAAGATTCTGCATGAAAAAGAGGAAAATAACACCAGTCTTTTACTAGTCCTGTAACAGAAACCCTTCCAGCCACCACACACCCGTGAGAGAAATAAGCCTGGACCTAGAGATGGTCTGGGCTTTATACCCTGCAAGCCCTTTGTGCTGTCATCCACTGTGACCATTTCATGACTTCACACTGTAGTTTGCTTGGATTCAGTGGCCAAAGATACTGATCAGCCCCTCTGCTTATCCCTGAGGTTAATGAAATAAATATCCTGTTAGCCCCATATCCATGGATACAGAAATGTTCCCCACTCACTATTTAATGATTCCAGTGAAGGATGAATATCCTGGCACTAGGAGGGGACAGTTTGGATTTTGTACAGCACTGTCACACTAGTAGCTGTGAACAGTCTATATAAAACTGGACTGAGGGACACCTGGGTGGTTTAGTCGGTTAAGCATCTCCCTTGGCTCAGGTCATGATCCCAGGGTCCTGAGATCGAGTCCCACGTCAGGCTCCCTGCTCAGTGGGGAGCCTGCTTCTCCCTCTGCCTGCCGCTCCCCCTGCTTGTGCGCTTTCTCTCTGACAAAGAAATAAAAGCTTAAAAAAAATAAGATAAACTGAATTGAGTCACGTGAGATGCTAAGCAAGGAAAAATTTATACGCATTTTCAAGAAAGACCCAATTTATAGAAGCATATATGCTTAGTACGCAGGGCTAGAGCTTCAGTTTATTCAAAGTGGCAAAGGTCTTGAACCATATCTTGATTACATAAACCATCCAGGTAATCCTGGCCCTAAACCTGCCCGCTTGCGTGCTGCCAAAATACGACACAGACCCTGCTGCATCGAAACTGGAGGGAACACGACGATTGGTCAGGGGCGAAAAGATCTAACAGAGTAAGAGCTACAGGATATTCCCTCCTGTTGCAGCTTTCATCCCCAGCTCTCCCCAGGGCTCTCCCCCATCCCCTTCACCTCTTATGTCACCTTCTCAATGAGGCCTTTGCTGTCCCATCTACATGAAGGTGCAAATTCCCACGGCCTCCCCAAGTCTTAACACCCCCGCCTCAGCTTGGTGCATAGGCTGGATCACTATTCATCATATAGACATGAGTCTCAGTGATCTTATCTTTTCATGCTCCCCCACTAGAACGTGAGACCCATGTGAGCAGAGACAGTTTTTTTTTCCTCTTTCATGCCTGCGTTTCCCTTCTTAAAAATAGCATCTGGCACACATTAGATCAGCAACTGATTCAGCTTTTGGCCATCAGCCATAAAGTTCCTGCCATTGCAGACTTGACCCTCTTAATTGTGTAGTGGGCACCTTTCAGGATCTCCTACCACATAATTGCATTGTCCCATAAAAGCCCATTCAAAATAGATTCCACTCACTTCAATTAAGATTTTGAATATTTCCTCAGTGTGTTAACCAAATATCACCTGTCTTCAGTCAGAATTAAAGAGAAGCAATTACAGCCCTTATAAACCTAACCGTCACCAACTTTTGGTTTTTTGTATTTTCTCTCATAGTCCTCAAATAAGTAGTCAAACCATGATTTCTTTATCCATATGGTTGGGAATCTTGATCAAGATGTCAGCGTAAGGGACGCCTGGACAGCTCAGTTGGTGGGATGACTGCCTTCCACTCGGGTCATGATCCTGGAGTCCCGGGATCGAGTCCCGCCTCGGGCTCCCAGCTCCACGGGGAGTCTGCTTCTCCCTCCGACCTTCTCCTTGCTCATGCTCTCTCTAACTGCCTCTTTCTCAAATAAATAAAATCTTAAAAAAAAAAAAGATGTTAGCATAAGACGATCCAGCACTTGCCTCTTCCCATGGATACATAAGGCTACAACTACATACAGAGCATGTCCCTCAGAGAACCATCTGAGCAGGAGCAGAACTAATCACAGCTAAAGATACAAAGAAGCAGCCATGTCAGGAAGGGTGGGAGGGGCACTGAGAGGGAAATCCCTCACACACATGTCCTCCCTGAAGAGCAAGGGTTTCAAGGTCCACATCAGTCACTCCCCCCACACACACACTGGGGACCTGGAACAAAAAGATGAGGCCCCATAATACTTGTCCTTGAAATCAGCTGTGCTTAACTCCAGGGGTGGGACTTCACTCTGGGTGCGCCACGGGGCGGTGGGAAGATGTGACTCTGCTTTTTAAAAGTGAGGCCCATGCACAAACTCACTTTCTCCGAGACCCAGCAGGGAGACAGCACTTTGAAAAGTGCCTGAGCCACATGTGAAGGAGATTTACTGACAAATTTGAGGGTATTTGTGGAAGGGACAGGGATCTGAAGGTACTTTCACCAAGAATGGGAGCATTGGTGGGTGCCATTGTTTTTGCCTCCCTGCCTAGCTGGCCCGAATTGGGTGGGCACCACTCTCCATCTCCCTTGTTGGAACTGCACACCCTGCCCCATCAAACTCATCAGTAACCATGGCTAGGAGAGCCCCCTCCACGCAGCTGCCACTCTGACGCATCTGGTGGGCAGCCTTGGCTGGGACTGACAGCCCTCCAAAACACCTCCGATCCCGGGACAGTGGGGGGCAGCACTCACCACCAGTGTGTCCATGACTGGCATAGATGGGCCTCATGGCCCAGGACACGCCTAGCAGTCATGGCCACAGCAAATAGGTGCATTCAGCCCACGTGGGACACTCCTGGGACATCTGGTTCTGGTGCACAGGGAAGATTGTGCTTTTGGCCCCCACAGGATGCTTTCTAAATAAGACCATTCCTTGAAGCCAGGAGACATAGTCAATTTGCCTAATACACAAAAACAAACAGGAGAGGGGCCCCTGGCTGGCTCAGTCAGTGGAACATGTGACTTGATCTCAGGGTTGTGAATTCGAGCCCCACACTGGAGGTAGAGATTACTTAAACAAACAAAAAACAAACACGAGAGAGTCAGGCAAAAAAGGGCACAGAGGAACATGTTCTAAATGAAAGAACAAGACAAAACCTCAGAAAAAGAACTAAACAAAGTGGAGATAAGCAATCTATCTGATAATGAGTTCAAAATAATGATCATAAAGATGCTGGAAGTGAGAGAAGAATGGATGAACTCAGTGAGAACTTCAACAGAGGAGATTAACAGCAGATTAGAGGATGCAGAACAACTCAGGAATCTGGAAGCTACTGTAGTGGAAATTACCGAAGTTGAACAGTAAATTTGTTTTTTATTTTTTATTTTTAATTTTTTAAAAGATTTTATTTATTTATTTATTTGACAGAGATCACAAGTAGGCAGAGAGGCAGGGAGAGAGGGATGAGGAAGCAGGCTCCCTGCAGAGCAGAGAGCCGGATGCGGGGCTCGATCCCAGGACCCTGAGATCATGACCTGAGCTGAAGGCAGAGGCTTTAACCCACTGAGCCACCCAGGTGCCCCTAAATTTCTTTTTTAAAGTAAGGATAGTTTGGGCGCCTGGGTGGCTCAGTGGGTTAAGCCGCTGCCTTCGGCTCAGGTCATGATCTCAGAGTCCTGGGATCGAGTCCCACATCGGGCTCTCTGCTCAGCAGAGAGCCTGCTTCCCTCTCTCTCTCTCTGCCTGCCTCTCCATCTACTTGTGATTTCTCTCTGTCAAATAAATAAATAAAATCTTAAAAAAAAAAAGTAAGGATAGTTTATTTTTTCTTTTTAAAGAGACCTCTGGACGTCATGTATATTAACATTCACATTTATTGGTAGGGGTTCCAGAAAAAAAGAGAGAAAAGAGCATGAAACGTATTTGAAGAAATAATAGCTTAAAACTTCCTTTACCTGGGACAGAAACAGGTGCAGGAAGCACAGAGGCCCCTATTATGATGAATCCAAAGTGGTACTCAACACGATATAATAATTAAAATGTGAAAATTTAAAGATAAAGAATCTTAAAAGCAGCAAGAGAATACAACTAGCTACAGGCCAAGGAACTTCCATAAAGCTATCATCTGATCTTTCAGCAGAAATTTTGCAGGTCAGCAGATACTGGCTTGATTTTATCAGTTTGTGTTGGCATAGTTGTTCTTGTAATTATTGTTTACTCATTAATATGGATATTTAAAGCAAACAGTACATAACAAAAATTCCCTTTACCCACTGTAAAAACACTTTCTTCTACCCTTGTATTTTCTGTGGCTGGCTTAAAACTCAAATTGGATTAAGAATAAGAAGAGTAGGGCGCCTGGGTGGCTCAGTGGGTTAAAGCCTCTGCCTTCAGCTCAGGTCATGATCCCAGGGTCCTGGGATCGAGGCCCGCATCGGGCTCTCTGCTCGGCAGGGAGCCTGCTTCTCTCTCTCTCTCTCTCTCTCTCTCTCTGCCTGCCTCTCTGCCTACTTGTGATCTCTGTCAAATAAATAAAATCTTAAAAAAAAAAAAAAAGAATAAGAAGAGTAGAACAATTTTAATTATGTACAGAGAGGAAGGGGAGTTTCACAATTCTCTAGGAGCAATGCTCTTAGCACAGATATTTTTATTAATGGAAATTCCCTTTTAAAATGTAAATTTCTTTTAGAAGAGGTAGAGTTTCTCTTGTGCCTTATAGTTTCTGATTGTTCTTAGCTCAAAATAATCCATATGCTGAACAGGCACATTTTGGGGTGCATATTCTGAATATCTTCACCAAGAAAGCAGCTTCAAAAATAATCCTCATTTTTCTGTTTTTGATGGTTTTTACTGTATTATTTCAAAGCATATTGATATCACCCATAGGTGCTAAATTATATATACTCCATATAATCTAATGTATCATACATTATAACACAAAACGCTTTAAAAAATACCATGTTTGGGGGCACCTGGATGGCTCAGTCATTAAGCATCTACCTTTGGCTCAGGTCATGACCAGGGTCCTGGCATCGAGCCCCGGTCAGGCTCGCTGCTCAGCGGGAAGCCTGCTTCTCCCTCTCCCACTTCCCCTGCTTGTGTTCTCTCTCTCTCAAATAAACAAAATCTTTAAAAAAAAAATACCATCACTGCATCTTACAAATATTAGTTATTCCCTAATGTCACGTGAAAACATGTCTATTTAATTTTATTATAGGCATCCTAGTAGAAATGAAGTAGTATCTCCATGTACTTTTAACTTCTATTTCCCTAATGACTAAAAATATGGAGCATCTTTTCTTATATTTATTGGTGTTTATAAACTTAAATTTATTAGTGTTTCAAGACACACTACCCTTGGTATACTGAATTTCTTTTTTTTATGCAGATTTTATTTATTTGACAGACAGATCACAAGTAGGCAGAGAGGCAGGCAGAGAGAGAGGAGGAAGCAGGCTCCCTGCTCAGCAGGGATCCTGATGCGGGTCTCGACCCCAGGACCCTGAGATCATGACCTGAGCCGAAGGCAGAGGCTTTAACCCACTGAGCCACCCAGGTGCCCCCTGAATTTCTTAAGCTGAAGGAGTTTGCTTATGCACAAAGGACTTTCTGACCTTTTGCTGAAACCCTTATATGAGAGGTGCCCTCCATAGGAGGAAAGGAGCAAAGGAGGAAAGGAGCATCCTTCTCTCTGAATTAGAAGGGACACAGAGAGGAACATGAATATGAACAGGAATTGCTGTTTCCCCCATTTTACTACACTTAATTATACTGTGTCCTATGATAACTTTCTGTGACTTTCTGCTTTTCATCAGACATAGCATAAAAACACTGTGCTTCAATCACTCTTAAGGTTCTCATTTTCTCGTGACAACACCCAAGTCATTTAAATTATTAAATAAATCGGATTTCTTTTCTCTTGTTCATCTGTCTTTTGTTACTAGAGTCCCAGTGGAGAATTAAGGATACAGTAAAAAGGTATTCATCCTCCCCTAAAGAGTAATGGATATGCAGCCCAGGAGCCCTGTGTGTGAGTCCATCCTTGTGGCACCCTGGTTCACCTTGGCAAAGCCACTTAATCTCCATGGACCTCCATTACTTCACACAATGAATACTCACTAAGTGTGTCTGGCCATGGAATAGGGAAAGGGGAAACAAGCATGAACTTGGAGCTCTGCACGAGTGAAATAGCCATGATTAGCTAAAGTGAAGGACAAGAGAAACAACAATTATATACGTTATGAAATGCTCACCATGTTAAGTGTAGTTATCATCTGTCACCATACAAACTTACTACAACTTTATGTACTATATATTCCCTATGCAGCACATGTGATCCTTGTGACTTATTTCATAACTGGAAGTTAGTATCTCTTATTTCCCCATCACTATTTGGCCTGTGCCCTGCAAGCTCTCCCTTCTGGGAATCACTAGTTTGTTCACTATGAGTCTATTTACATTTTTTAGTTCAAGATTCTACATGGAAATGAAGTGATACAGTTTTTGTCTTTGTTGGACTTATTCACTTTGCATACCCATCCATGTTGTTGTGTATGGTAACATTTCATTTTTTTTAAAATAATAATAGCCCACATCTTATTTACTCCCTCCTCTATCAGTGCATGCTGAGATTGCTTCCAGATGTTGACTGTTGTAAATAATGTGGCACTGAACATCTTTTTGAAGTAGTGTTTTCATTTTCTGTGGGTAAATACCCAGAAGTGGAATTGTTGAGTCATGTGGGTGTTTGTGTTTTTAATGTTTTGAAGACCCACCATACTGTTTTCCATAGTGGCTGCATGACATCGCATTTCCACCAACAGTACACAAGGGTGCCCTTTTCTCTACATCCTCACCAACACTGGTTATTTCTTGTCTTTTTGATACTCGCCATTCTGGCTGGTGAGGAGTAATATCTTACTGTGGTTTTGATTTACATTTCCCTGATGATGAGTGATGTTGTGAGGAGACTCAGTGACATTAGAGGTGGACAACAGGCCAGTTGTGCTGCCCTGGGGTTCACACAGTGTGTGCATTCCTTTTTCTTTTAAACTGAAGTGGGCGCCTGGGTGGCTCAGTGGGTTAATCTGCTGCCTTTGGCTCAGGTCATGGTCTCAGGGTCCTGGGATCGAGTCCCGCATCGGGTTGTCTGCTCAGCGGGGAGCCTGCTTCCTCCTCTCTCTCGCTCTCTCTGCCTGCCTCTCTGCCTACTTGTGATGTTTCTCTGTCAAATAAATAAATATATTAAAAAAAAAAGAAATAATCCTTTAAAAAAAGAAATATTCATTTTTACTTCTTTAGTATTTCCTACATTTATACTGTCACATTTGGTCTCCTTTCCACTCAGAGTCCTCTTTACTGTTTCTTGCAGAACTAGTTTAGTGATCATGAACTCCTTTAATTTTTGTTGCGTCTGGGAAACTCCTTATCTGTCCTTTTATTCTCAGTGATAACCTTGCTGATGTAGTATTCTTAGCTGCAGATTTTTCCCATTCAGCACTTTGAATACATCATGGCACTGCTTGTTGGCTTGCAATGTTTGTTTGAAAAATCTCCTAGCTTCATGGATTTTCCCTTGTAAGTTACTGACTTATTTCGTCTTCCTACTTTTAAGATTTTTTTCTTTATTAAAAAAAGATTTTGGGGGGCTCAGTGGGTTAAAGTAGGTTAAAACCTCTGCCTTCAGCTCAGATAATGATCCCAGGGTCCTGGGATCGAGCCCTGCTTTGGGCTCTCTGCTCAGCAGGGAGCCTGCCTCCCTGTCTCTCTCTCTGCCTGCCTCTCTGCCTGCTTGTGATCTCTGTCAAATAAATAAATAAAATCTTAAAAAAAAAAGTTTTCTTCCTTTATCATTATATTTTGTGAATTTAATTACAGTATGTCTTAACTGTGGGCCTTCTTTTGTTGATTTTGTTGGGAGTTCTCTGTGCCTCCTGGATCTGGATGTCTGTTTCCTTCCCCAGGTTAGGGATGTTTTCAGCTATTATTTCTTCAAATTTTCTGCCTTCTTTTCTCTCTCTTCTTCTAGGACTCCTACAATACAACTGTTTTTACGTTTGATGGAATCACTGAGTTCCCTAAGTCTAGTCTTATTTTGCATAATGCTTTTCCCCGCTTTTGTTCAGCTTCACTGCTTTCCATTAGGTTGTCTTCTGGGTCATTAATTTGTTCCTCTGCTTCTTCCAGCCTGCTGTTCATTGCTTCAAGCCTGTTTCTAATCTCATTGATTGAACTCATCTGTAATTGATTGATTCTTAACTCTTTGGTCGCTATGGTAAGGGTCTCAATGATGTCTTCCATTCTTTTCTCAAGTTCAGTGAGCATCCTTATGATCATTGCTTTAAATTCTCCATCAGGCATGTTACTTCTGTTTTGCTCAGATCTCTGCCTGTGGCCTTATCTTGTTCTTTCATTTGGGATAAATTCCTCTTTTTTTCCTTTTTTTTTTCTTCCTAAGTCTCTGCATCCTTCTTTGTGTTAGAAAAGCCAGTCATGTGTAAGAAGAGGAGGTCATGTCTTTCCCAGGTCCTGGTGCTCCAGGTAATAATGTTTCCAGTGTGTTCTGCATGTGTTCTGCTGTTGTGTTCTTGCTGCTCTGTTCTTCAGGCCAGTCATCTGCAGATGCTTTCCTTGCCTGCTGGTGGCAACGTCTGGTCCCTGTCCTAAATGTGTCAAGTTTTAACTAGCTGTGCTCTGGTCTGCTTGTGAAATGAGGCCAGCCACCACCCCCACCAGAACTGAAGCCCTATAGAACTCTTTGGTCAGGAAACATAGTGTGGGCAGGGGCCTGTGCTGATCTTCCCACCAACAGAGCAGCAGGGTTCCTTTTTCTCCATATCCTTGACAGCACTTGTCATTTATTGTGTTTTTGATTGTAGCCATTCTTGCAGGTGTATGGTGATATTCCACTGTAGCTTTGATTTGCATTTCCCTGCTGATGAGTGATGTTCAACTTTTCATTTGTCTGTTGGCCATTTGTATGTCTTTGGACAAATGTCTATTCAGGTCTTGTGCCCATTGCTAATCAGATTATTTGGGTTTTTGGTGTTGAGTTGTATAAGTTCTTTATATATTTTAGATATCAGCCCTTTATCAGATATATCACTTGAAAATATCTTCTTCCATTCAGCATGTTGCCTTGTTTTGTTAGTTTCCTTTATTGCACAAAAGCTTAAGTTTTTTTTTTTTTTAAGTAAACTTTACCCCAACAGTGGGCTCAAACTCATGACAACAAGGTCAAGTGCACGAGGTAATGTGATTTAAGAAGTGCCTGTTTGGTTTTTTGGTTTTTTTTGAAGATTTTTTTTTTTTCAATTTTATTTGAAAAAGCACATGCATGAATGGAGGAGGGGCAGGCAGAGGGAGAGGGAGAAGCAGGGAACCTGATACAGGTCTCGATCCCAGGACCCTAAGATCATGACCTGAGATGAAGGCAGATTTTAACCAACTGAGCCACCCAGGGGCCCCAAGAAGTGACTGTTCTTGGAAACCTGGTTCTCTCCTCTGGGAAGGGAGAAACTAAGGCCATCATAACATCAGGCTTATGAATGATACAAACTTATGCTGTTTTTTGACACTACTTGCTTAAACTTCTTTCAGTTGTAAATAGTTTTGTAAATTGTCAGTATTAATTTTCCCACTTTATTTTTCCATGACAGACATTATTTGCCCACTATAAGGAAGCAAAAATAATTTTCTTTTTACGAGTCTAAGTTCTTGTTGAGGCCACTATAACAAAAGACAGATGAACAAGAGTAAACAAACAGGTTTATTAACCTTTGTATCCTCCCTATGACACCCCGGAGTCCCCAGAGATGAGCAACACAAAGGCTTGGTTACAACTTGAGTTTACATAGTATTTTAGCAGAGGAACAAACTTTTAGAGTAATTACATGATAACAGAAAAAGACCTTGAGTCTCCAGGGCAATAAATTATGAGAAGGCAAATATATCAGAAACTAATGGTAGATAAGGGTTAGCTGGTAAAATCCATTATGTAGATTTCTCTAGTGTCCTCTCTAGGCTAAGGGACTAATGTTTTCTCCAGGGAATAACTTTTCTCCTCCCCTGTAGAGAGAGAGGAGGGGACATCTTTTTAAAATTTATGCCCTACTTTTAGGCAAATGGGGAGACGGCTGGGAGCTTTGCTTGTATAGGCTTCTGCTTAATTGCCTTCAACTCAATAGTCTTTATACCAAAGTGGCACATTTGGAGGTTCCATATTCTGCCTCCCTTCAGTATAAATCCATGCTGTGTTTATTTGGTTATGTATGAGAAAGTTCATGTTTGTTTCAAGCCCTGAGCAAATCTGAAGAAAGTGTAGGTTATATCCTTACATTTATACAAATAAAGGACAAAAGTCTACTCTATGCACATATATTTCTTTCTTGCATGCATATTCAGATATCTATGTCCTCTTAGTCATTTACACATGGTTAAAAAAAAGGTTAAATGATCGGACTATGCATTATGTTTACTACTGGACAATAGGATTTTGAGGAAGTTCTTTCAGGCAGATCTCCATATTGGGATATTTTTTTGGTACACAAACAGGGAATTTTAATTATGACTTTTAAATGTAGCATTGTATTAAAAAAGTGGTTGCCTAAGAGAACATAACACAGAAATGAATTTTTGAACAAAAATAATTATAGCTTCTTTCCCATGTGTAGTAACAATACATGAAAATCCTAGAATTCTCTGGGTCATTCTGCAAGTGATAACAATAATAGTGGTTTATGTTTTCATCTTTTTACAGATCTGTGAAATAGGAGGATCTGAAATGAGGATGCCCTTTATCAACTAATGAAACAAAGAAGCTTGCTAAAGAAATTAAATTGTAAGCTAAAGGAAGACTCTATAAAGGAAATTATGAAGAGATTTCTATTTATAATACCATAAAAAAATACTAATGAATAAACCTAACCAAAGAGGTAAAAAAGTTGAATACTTAAAACTACAAAATATTGATGAAAAACAGTAAAGAATACACAAATGTATGGAAAGACATACTGTGGGATAAGATGTCAGCAGTACCCAAGGCTATCTTCAGATTCAGTGCAATCCCCATTAAAATACCATGATGTGTTTTTGCAGAAATAGAAATCATCCTAAAATTCATAAAGGAATTTCAAGGGACCACCGAAGACTCAAAACAATCTTGAAAAAGAACAAAGGTGGAGGATTCACAGACCCTGATTTCAAAATTTGCTAGAAAATTGTTACACAATAATCAAAACAGCATGGAACTGCCATGAAGACAGATATATAGAACAATGAAGACCAGAGCCAGACGCACAACATGATGTATATGAGCGAATCATTTTCAACAACAATACGAATACCTCCCAAGGGTGAAACACAGTCTCTTCAACAAGTAGTGTTTGGCCAACTGTATATCCACATATAAAAGAAAAAAGTTGGACAGTTATACTACACTGGATATAAAAATTAATGGAAATTATGTTAAAGTCCTAAATATAAAAAGCAAAATTATAAAACAGCTAGAAGAAAACATGATTAATATTTTATTGACATTTGGATTTGGCAGTGATTTCTTGGATATGACATAAAAACGACAGGCAAAAAAGCAAAAATAGACAAATGAGACTACAAACTAAAAACTGTTTTAAGTCGAGGAACTCAAGAGTGAAAAGACAACACATGGAATGGCAGAAAATACATGCAAAACAAATACTTGATAAGGTATTAATACCTAAAATATATAAAGAACTCCTACATCAAAGAAGCAAAAAACAACCTGATGAACTAATGTCTAAAATTTTCAAGGGACATTTCTCTCAAGATGACATACAAATCACAAACTAGAATATAAAAGATGTTTAACATCACTAAACTTCAGAGAAGAATAAATCAAAACCAAAATGAGATACTTACTACCTAATACACATGATCAGTGCTGTTCTTGAAAAAAAAAATCTTGGTGATTCCACATACATGTGGCAAAATAATGTGGCTAACTTCACGGAAAAACAAAGCAGAATGACAGGTGGCTATGGTTGAAGGGAGAGAAAACAGGATTGTGTTGTATGAAGGATATAGACTTAACTTGTGCAACATGGACAGATTCTTAATATCTGTACTGGAACATTAAGAACATATTGAAAACTAGTAGTACAATAAAAACTGGTTATATACTAAGTTTATATTATGAAAATAAAATTCTCAATGTAGACTACAATATTATAAAAAATGGTGGAAATAATAAAAAAACATTCTTCAAGGTGAACTAAAAAGACTTCTGAAAAGAAATTCCAGAAAGGAGAAAAACGCAATAATGATACTTATTTCTAGATTGACAAGATTATAGTACTTTAATCCGTTTCTGTCTTTATTCACAGATAATGAGAATATTGATACTTCACCTAAAATTTACAAAAAAATACCATTTTCTGTAGTAAAGCTTTAATAGCATGTTTACACAGTCAAGATATGAGCCTCATGAATTTTCAGGAAACAAACAGTATAATAGAAACCACTGTAGGATGCCCAAGCAGCCTGGACTTGGGGCAAGAAGCAAGAACAAAGATTGAAGACTTAGTCTGGAGGCCATGAAGGCGGAAGATGGGTGAGCTATGAAACTGTGACAAGTACTAGTCTGTGTTATTGAAGAATGGATGTGACTCTGGGGAGAGAGCCTGGACATGGCTCACCAGAATCTCCTGATGCTTGCTGGTAGACTGTGCCCTGAACTGAGCTGCATTGCTTTAGTTTATATACAAAACAGAAGAATGTGATGGGTGAAATGGACACCCCAACTTGAGTTCCAGGAAACTTACATTGCTTTCTGACCTCATGGTTCAGCTCTTGCACAAACTCAGGTGCAAACAACTAATGACGTGAAGTAGTTTTGAAGATGATTAAGAATCCAGAGTAAGATCATGTACCATTTGAATGTATGAAATTGACACATCTTTTTCCATCCAAGTGATGTGTGAGAGTTGGTGCTCAGAAATGATTCTATTATTTTTGGGATGGGAGCACACTGCCAAGTCAATGTGGACTATTCACAGAAGATGGTGTCCATCAACAACTAATAACCTATCTGCTGCCACCAAGTGTGAAAAGTGAACACAACATAGTCAAGCATACTTAGCAATTTAAAGGGAAAACCTTCTTCTGAAACAGACACACTATAAACGTGGCATAATTTAAAGCGATTGTTAACTCACTGGTGGAAAAAAACCATTCTTCAAAAAGACAGTGCAGTTTTGGAAAAGCAACACTACATTTACCCAATTTGATTATCCTACAAATGATATTCCAAAAATACAATTTTTTAGCTTGTAAAACGAAGAAATAATGAACTCGGTTTCTCTGCAAATGCACATGTGTATTCTGTAATATCTGCAGTGTTTTCATAAAACATGCAACGTAAGAATGAAATCAATCCACCATCAATTAAAATAACCTAAATGAAAAAAAAATAAATATATTTTAATATTTTTATATTTCTAGTAAAATATACAAATATTTTGAATATTGTTTATGATCATAGCTGTTAGAACATAAAACTACTGCAAAACTACATTGGAGGATGGTTATGAAAATGGACTGAAACAGAAAATTGATAGCAAGACAATTACCATACACACTTAAGTGCTTCTTATAAAAGAGAAATATCAAGCTTAAAAATGGCTAATTTCCATCAACCACAATAAACATGAAATATTTAATGACTGAAAAAAAATGTCATTTACCAAGATGCCGAAACCATCCTTCCCCAAAACAGAACGTGATGAGAACGCTTCCTTTGTGCCCCTAGCATTCAAGAGCATAACGGGGTGGCACACAGGAGATATACACCTCAAGAAAAATGAGGGTAAGAAAAAACCCCTACCTCTAAAACGAACTGGAACGACCAGAAAATCCTCCCACATTTCAGTGCTATCCACTTAAGAAAGCAACAGGAATGTACACCAGATCTCCAAATGAATTCCACAAACATGGCGGCCGCCAGGGATCCAAACTTGGCATCCCCGTGCCCGATCCGCAGGGCATCCGGACCCCGCGCTCGGCCCCGCCAGCCGTCCCTGGAGTCTCCCAGATTGCCGGGGCCGTGGGGGCGGGGCACTACGCATGCGTGGGCCTTTGCGGGGGCGCAGGAGACAGGCTCCCCGCACCCCCGCTCCCATCCCGCCTGCGCCTCCCGGGGACGCCGCTTTGCGCGCTCACGGGATCCCCAACGATTTCCGCTTGATGGCAGTAGAGCACCACGTATGCCAAGCGGCCCTTCCTCCTGGGCCTCTCCCTCCGCCCTTTGCCAAAGAAAAAAGGCCAAGCCGTGTCCACCCTGGCTCCAACATGGCGGCCCCCATGTTTCTCCTCCTCTGGCTCTCGTGGGCGGAGCTCGTGAGGTTACGGGGAGCGGGGAGCCTCGCTCCTCTCTGGCTCCCCTTGACCGGCCTGGCGTCCAAAGCCCAAGGGCGAGGCTCAGCGAGCCCCAGCCAGGGTCCCCGAGGCTCCCGGCAGTGGCCTCGAACCCATCCGGGGCTCCATCTTGGCCCGCGCGGGAGACACGCTCTTCTGGTGCCGGGCCCAGAACCCCAGCCACGCCCCGCCGGTCCCTGCCCGAGCCTCAGTCAGGACTCCCCGAGAGGCCAGCCTCACCCCGAAGGCCTCCGAGCGCCCAGGAACAAAGGACAGCGGCGGCGGCGCGGCCCGCGGGCACCCGCCGAGGGGTCAACAGCGAGGTCCACCTCCCGCGGCCGGGGGATGGAAGGTTCCCGGGCACCGGGCCCTTCACCGCGGCCTCCGACTCTGGACAGCTCCCGCGGGAGGGGCAGCGCCCACGCGCTCCCTTGCGCTCCAGGACCCGGGCCATTCCCAGGCCACGGGTACTCCAGGTCAACGCAAACACTGCAGCTCCTCCTTTCCCGTCAATCGGCCCAGAGGCCACGGTGCACACCTCACGGTCACATCCACGGCACCCTGACCACCAGGCTCTCCCGTGCCTGGGGCACTGGAGAAGCCAGAAGTACCGCAAACACGCACGCACGCACGCGCGCGCGCACACACTCACATCTTCTCTCTCACACACACCACAAAGACGCGCGGAAACACCCTTGGGGTCTCGCAAAACGCACGCTCGCACTCCTTCCCATGATCTCACGGGCGCGCGCGTGCACACACGCTCACACTCACACACACACACACACACACACACACTCGGCGTCCCCCGGAAAGAAGAGAGACCACGGCTGGATGTCACCCTTTCGGTCCTCGGGACGTGGACTACAGGCTCCACTCACCTGTGCAGGTGAATGAAGGACGTCTGTCTCTACTGCCCTCCGATTGCCCAAGGGCAGAAGGGTGCACCTGTCATCCAGGCGGACCTCTCTCCCTGCTCTCAGTGCAGCTTCCACCCTTAGGGACCATTTCGGCTCTCTGCCCTGCAAACCGCAGGGGCTGCCTCTCCCCAGAAGTCTGGCCTGAGAAGCTCACCACCTCATTCTTGCTAGGACAGCAGTGGATATTCCGTCCCACCCGTGGAAAGCAACACCCCGGCCCCCTCGCAACAAATGCCTCGCCCCTTCAACACACACCACCACCATCACCACCACCACCACCGGGCTCCAGGCCTGGAGGGTCCTTCCGGTCCTTTCCCACCTGTCACTCCTACCCATCCTTTCTGAAGGACACAAACCCTCACGCCCAAGGACTAAGGGTTGGGGCCGCGCCTGCACGGAAGGGGAGAACGGACCGGCACCCGAGGGGCCACGTTCTGTGATCTTGGAGCCCAGCGTACGGGAAAGGGATGTCATCTCTGCAAGACATCCCCGCACGGGCCCAGAAGGACGTGCTCCGATGCCACGGGTCCAGGCCCTCAGCTTCCGGCCGCCCCGGGCGCCCACTCGAAGGAACTAGGGCGGCCGGTGGGCCCGCGGGCCCGCGCTCGACTCCTCTGAGGCGAGCCTCACCTGGATCCGCCTCAAGTCCAGAGGGTCTTCCCGGACACTCTTCCCTGCCCGGCCCCGCAAGCCGCCTGGCAGACAGTTCGCCTCCGGCGCTCCACCTGCCGCTGCCAACTCCGCAACTCCGCCGTCCAGTCCTGCCCTGCCACGCGAAACCCCAGTCTCCACTCTCCGAGGTCGGCCACCCACTCTAGGGATTCCCTCCTGGCCACAAAGTAAAGGCCTGAGCACCCTCAGAGCCGCAGGTGGGAGCCACGGAAGACCGCCAAGGCGGGATGCGCCGCCTCGCCAAGGAAGGGCCTGGCTCCCACGTTGGGACGGCCGGGGTGGCGCCAAGGGAGGGTAACGCGGGGGCCCCCGATCTCAGGGGCCCTGGGCCTGGGTTGGCGGTCCGTTGCCCAACCAGGGTCTGTGCACGGGCCCCACCGTATCCCGACAGCGCCCACGCCGGGAATGGCGACAGTGGCGATGGATACCCCTGGCCGGGGGCCGCTCAGCCCTCAAGGACCTCCTCCCGCCCTGTCACGCCCACCTTGCCCACCGAGAGTCAGGAGTAGGCCAGCCGAAGCCCGGCTCCCCGGCCTCGGGCCGGGGTGACCCACAGGCTCCCGGGTAGGCACCCCACACGGCAAGCGGGCCAGTCGACCCTTGACGGATCCCATGCTCTGCGGAGGTGACAGTTGGCGCAGGGCTCTCGCCCAAGACTCCGGGGTGGATACCGCGGTGGTGCAGGGGGTGGGGGCTTTGGGGGTTAAGGGGGTGGGGTGGGGGGGCTGGCATCGGCCAGCAAGGAGGTGAGCGAGTAGCGACGGAGGCCTCTAGCTCCACGACCAACGCCCAAGCCCACCCGAACCACCCCACCCCGCCAAACACGGAGGGCACACACCTTTCCGGACCCTGACTTGGTGTGAGCAGAAGGGCCAACTGGCTGCCTTGGGAAGTTGCTGGGGGAATAGGGGGTAGCGGCGGTCTGTGGGCGCGGTGCGGAGGGGCGGCGGGGCGGGGGGTGGGGGGTGGCGGGTAGGTCGTGGGAGGGGAGAGAGGGGGGGGTCGGGGGTGATGGGGGAGGGAGGAGGGCTGAAGCTGAGGGACCAGGGGCCGGCGGTGGGGTGGGGGCGTGGAACTTGTGAGGACCCCGGGAGCAGGCAATGCTCACCGGGCCCCGGACCTTCTTTCACAGGTACTTGCGCTATTGGGAGAGCCTGGGTCTCCGCTAGGGTTGGCCCTGGTGTTCAAGAGCCTGAGCCTCCTTTCGGGCACCGACCGGGCGGGCACCTGACTGTGGGTGCACCGGGGCAAAGGGGGCTGAGCCCGCTGCCCGGCCCTTTCTGCAGACTCTGCATGCCGGTCCGTTGATGCCCGGCTGCGAAGCAAGTGTGGCAGTGGGAAGCGGAGCCGGGGGCCTGCGTCGTCATTGCCCTGAAGACTCTGGAGCCATGTTGCAGAAGGTGGCCCAGAAAGCGAGCTGCGCCGATGCAGAGGCTACACTTGAGTCGGGGAGCGCTGGGGTAGGCCTTTCTGGCCAGACTAGGGGAAGCCCCAGGAGACGGCACTGCCGCTGCCCTGTGTGTGTCACCGCAACCGCTTTTTGGGCCCCAGCCTGGCTCTGGTGGTACTGGGGGTGGGGCGGGCGAGGGGGCGGGGCAGAGGAGGCCGTTGCTGCCGCTGCTGCCTCTGCTGCCGCTGCAGCTTCCACTTGGGCTGGTCCCAGGACCGGCCTGTGCCTTCTGGACTGGGCTCCCGGCCGGACAGCACCCCCCTCGCGGCCCACGCCCCCGCCCCTCCTCCGGAGACCACCTCCAGACCCCATGACACCGGGTGACCAAGCAGCACACCTGATCCCCCAACGGTTCACAGGGACATCGGGGTCCCGCCTCCACGCCCACCGCCAATGGCGGCGCCCTCCCAGTGCCCCTGCCCGTGGCCCGGCCGCTCTTGGCGGGGCTTGCAGGGCCCTGAGTCCGGACAAGCCCATGCTGCTCTTGCTCCTAGGGGAAGGGCCAGGCCGCCACATGCCCAGTGCCCCTGACCCGCAGCCCCGCCCCCCCGCCCCCGAATGGTATTTCCTTGCCCCTCGGGGTAGGCTTCTCCCGCTCTGGTCCGCCCAAACATGGCGGCCGCCTTGGCATCCCCGTGCCCGACCCGCAGGGCATCCGGACCCCGCGCTCGGCCCCGCCAGCCGTCCCTGGAGTCTCCCAGGTTGCCGGGGCGGTGGGGGCGGGGCACTACGCATGCGTGGGCCTTTGCGGGGGCGCAGGAGACATGCCCCCCGCACCCCCGCTCCCATCCCGCCTGCGCCTCCCGGCGACGCCGCTTTGCGGGCTCACGGGATCCCCAACGATTTCCGCTTGATGGCAGTAGAGCACCACGTATGCCAAGCGGCCCTTCCTCCTGGGCCTCTCCCTCCGCCCTTTGCCAAAGAAAAAAGGCCAAGCCGTGTCCACCCTGGCTCCAGCATGGCGGCCCCCATGTTTCTCCTCCTCTGGCTCTCGTGGGCCGAGCTCGTGAGGTTACCGGGAGCGGGGAGCCTCGCTCCTCTCTGGCTCCCCTTGACCGGCCTGGCATCCAAAGCCCAAGGGCGAGGCTCAGCGAGCCCCAGCCAGGGTCCCCGAGGCTCCCGGCAGTGGCCTTGAACCCATCCGGGGCTCCATCTTGGCCCGCGCGGGAGACACGCTCTTCTGGTGCCGGGCCCAGAACCCCAGCCACGCCCCGCCGGTCCCTGCCCGAGCCTCAGTCAGGACTCCCCGAGAGGCCAGCCTCACCCCGAAGGCCTCCGAGCGCCCAGGAACAAAGGACAGCGGCGGTGGCGCGGCCCGCGGGCACCCGCCGAGGGGTCAACAGCGAGGTCCACCTCCCGCGGCCGGGGGATGGAAGGTTCCCGGGCACCGGGCCCTTCACCGCGGCCTCCGACTCTGGACAGCTCCCGCGGGAGGGGCAGCGCCCACGCGCTCCCTTGCGCTCCAGGACCCGGGCCATTCCCAGGCCACGGGTACTCCAGGTCAACGCAAACACTGCAGCTCCTCCTTTCCCGTCAATCGGCCCAGAGGCCACGGTGCACACCTCACGGTCACATCCACGGCACCCTGACCACCAGGCTCTCCCGTGCCTGGGGCACTGGAGAAGCCAGAAGTACCGCAAACACGCACGCACGCACGCGCGCGCGCACACACTCACATCTTCTCTCTCACACACACCACAAAGACGCGCGGAAACACCCTTGGGGTCTCGCAAAACGCACGCTCGCACTCCTTCCCATGATCTCACGGGCGCGCGCGTGCACACACGCTCACACTCACACACACACACACACACACACACACACACTCGGCGTCCCCCGGAAAGAATAGAGATCATGGCTGGATGTCACCCTTTCGGTCCTAGGGACGTGGACTACAGGCTCCACTCACCTGTGCAGGTGAATGAACGACATCTGTCTCTACTGCCCTCCGATTGCCCAAGGGCAGAAGGGTGCACCTGTCATCCAGGCGGACCTCTCTCCCTGCTCTCAGTGCAGCTTCCACCCTTAGGGACCATTTCGGCTCTCTGCCCTGCAAACCGCAGGGGCTGCCTCTCCCCAGAAGTCTGGCCTGAGAAGCTCACCACCTCATTCTTGCTAGGACAGCAGTGGATATTCCGTCCCACCCGTGGAAAGCAACACCCCAGCCCCCTCGCAACAAATGCCTCCCCCCTTCAACACACACCACCACCATCACCACCACCACCACCGGGCTCCAGGCCTGGAGGGTCCTTCCGGTCCTTTCCCACCTGTCACTCCTACCCATCCTTTCTGAAGGACACAAACCCTGCTCCCGTGGGAGACTCACGCCCAAGGACTAAGGGTTGGGGCCGCGCCTGCACGGAAGGGGAGAACGGACCGGCACCCGAGGGGCCACGTTCTGTGATCTTGGAGCCCAGCGTTCGGGAAAGGGATGTCATCTCTGCAAGACATCCCCGCACGGGCCCAGAAGGACGTGCTCCGATGCCACGGGTCCAGGCCCTCAGCTTCCGGCCGCCCCGGGCGCCCACTCGAAGGAACTAGGGCGGCCGGTGGGCCCGCGGGCCCGCGCTCGACTCCTCTGAGGCGAGCTTCACCTGGATCCGCCTCAAGTCCAGAGGGTCTTCCCGGACACTCTCCCCTGCCCGGCCCCGCAAGCCGGCTGGCAGACAGTTCGCCTCCGGCGCTCCACCCGCCGCCGCCAACTCCGCCACTCCGCCGTCCAGTCCTGCCCTGCCACGCGAAACCACAGTCTCCACTCTCCGAGGTCGGCCACCCACTCTAGGGATTCCCTCCTGGCCACAAAGTAAAGGCCTGAGCACCCTCAGAGCCGCAGGTGGGAGCCACGGAAGACCGCCAAGGCGGGATGCGCCGCCTCGCCAAGGAAGGGCCTGGCTCCCAAGTTGGGACGGCCGGGGTGGCGCCAAGGGAGGGTAACGCGGGGGCCCCCGATCTCAGGGGCCTGGGCCTGGGTTGGCGGTCCGTTGCCCAACCAGGGTCTGTGCACGGGCCCCACCGTATCCCGACGGCGCCCACGCCGGGAATGGCGACAGAGGCGATGGATACCCCTGGCCGGGGGCCGCTCAGCCCTCAAGGACCTCCTCCCGCCCTGTCACGCCCACCTTGCCCACCGAGAGTCAGGAGTAGGCCAGCCGAAGCCCAGCTCCCCGGCCTCGGGCCGGGGTGACCCACAGGCTCCCGGGTAGGCACCCCACACGGCAAGCGGGCCAGTCGACCCTTGACGGATCCCATGCTCTGCGGAGGTGACAGTTGGCGCAGGGCTCTCACCGAAGACTCCGGGGTGGATACCGCGGTGGTGCAGCGGGTGGGGGCTTTGGGGGTTAAGGGGGTGGGGTTGGGGGGCTGGCATCGGCCAGCAAAAGGTGAGCGAGTAGCGACGGAGGCCTCTAGCTCCACGACCAACGCCCAAGCCCACCCGAACCACCCCACCCCGCCAAACACGGAGGGCACACACCTTTCCGGACCCTGACTTGGTGTGAGCAGAAGGGCCAACTGGCTGCCTTGGGAAGTTGCTGGGGGAATAGGGGGTAGCGGCGGTCTGTGGGCGCGGTGCGGAGGAGCGGCGGGGCGGGGGGTGGGGGGTGGCGGGTAGGTCGTGGGAGGGGAGAGAGGGGAGGGTCGGGGGTGATGGGTGAGGGAGGAGGGCTGAAGCTGAGGGACCAGGGGCCGGCGGTGGGGTGGGGGCGCGGAACGTGTGAGGACCCCGGGAGCAGGCAAGGCTCACCGGGCCCCGGACCTTCTTTCACAGGTACTTGGGCTATTGGGAGAGCCTGGGCCTCCGCTACGGTTGCCCCTGGTGTTCAAGAGCCTGAGCCTCCTTTCGGGCACCGACCGGGCGGGCACCTGACTGTGGGTGCACCGGGGCAAAGGGGGCTGGGCCCGCTGCCCGGCCCTTTCTGCAGACTCTGCATGCCGGTCCGTTGATGCCCAGCTGCGAAGCAAGTGTGGCAGTGGGAGGCGGAGCCGGGGGCCTGCGTCGTCATTGCCCTGAAGACTCTGGAGCCATGTTGCAGAAGGTGGCCCAGAAAGCGAGCTGCGCCAATGCAGAGGCTACACTTGAGTCGGGGAGCGCTGGGGTAGGCCTTTCTGGCCAGACTAGGGGAAGCCCCGGGAGACGGCACTGCCGCTGCCCTGTGTGTGTCACCGCAACCGCTTGTTGGGCCCCAGCCTGGCTCTGGTGGTACTGGGGGTGGGGCGGGCGAGGGGGCCGGGCGGAGGAGGCCGTTGCTGCCGCTGCTGCCGCTGCTGCTGCTGCTGCTTCCACTTGGGCTGGTCCCAGGACCGGCCTGTGCCTTCTGGACTGGGCTCCCGGCCGGACAGCACCCCCCTCGCGGCCCACGCCCCCGCCCCTCCTCCGGAGACCACCTCCAGACCCCATCACACCGGGTGACCAAGCAGCACACCTGATCCCCCAACGGTTCACAGGGACATCGGGGTCCCGCCTCCACGCCCACCGCCAATGGCGGCGCCCTCCCAGTGCCCCTGCCCGTGGCCCGGCCGCTCTTGGCGGGGCTTGCAGGGCCCTGGGTCCGGACAAGCCCATGCTGCTCTTGCTCCTAGGGGAAGGGCCAGGCCGCCACATGCCCAGTGCCCCCGACCCGCAGCCCCGCCCCCCCGCCCCCGAACGGTATTTCCTTGCCCCTCGGGGTAGGCTTCTCCCGCTCCGGTCCGCCCAAACATGGCGGCCGCCTTGGCATCCCCGTGCCCGACCCGCAGGGCTTCCGGACCCCGCGCTCGGCCCCGCCAGCCGTCCCTGGAGTCTCCCAGGTTGCCGGGGCGGTGGGGGCGGGGCACTACGCATGCGTGGGCCTTTGCGGGGGCGCAGGAGACAGGCCCCCCGCACCCCCGCTCCCATCCCGCAGGCGCCTCCCGGGGACGCCGCTTTGCGGGCTCACGGGATCCCCAACGAGTTCCGCTTGATGACAGTAGAGCACCACGTATGCCAAGCGGCCCTTCCTCCTGGGCCTCTCCCTCCGCCCTTTGCCAAAGAAAAAAGGCAAGCCGTGTCCACCCTGGCTCCAACATGGCGGCCCCCATGTTTCTCCTCCTCTGGCTCTCGTGGGCGGAGCTCGTGAGGTTACGGGGAGCGGGGAGCCTCGCTCCTCTCTGGCTCCCCTTGACCGGCCTGGCGTCCAAAGCCCAAGGGCGAGGCTCAGCGAGCCCCAGCCAGGGTCCCCGAGGCTCCCGGCAGTGGCCTCGAACCCATCCGGGGCTCCATCTTGGCCCGCGCGGGAGACACGCTCTTCTGGTGCCGGGCCCAGAACCCCAGCCACGCCCCGCCGGTCCCTGCCCGAGCCTCAGTCAGGACTCCCCGAGAGGCCAGCCTCACCCCGAAGGCCTCCGAGCGCCCAGGAACAAAGGACAGCGGCGGCGGCGCGGCCCGCGGGCACCCGCCGAGGGGTCAACAGCGAGGTCCACCTCCCGCGGTCGGGGGATGGAAGGTTCCCGGGCACCTTCACCGCGGCCTCGGACTCTGGACAGCTCCCGCGGGAGGGGCAGCGCCCACGCGCTCCCTTGCGCTCCAGGACCGGGGCCATTCCCAGGCCACGGGTACTCCAGGTCAACGCAAACACTGCAGCTCCTCCTTTCCCGTCAATCGGCCCAGAGGCCACGGTGCACACCTCACGGTCACATCCACGGCACCCTGACCACCAGGCTCTCCCGTGCCTGAGGCACTGGAGAAGCCAGAAGTACCGCAAACACGCACGCACGCACGCGCGCGCGCACACACTCACATCTTCTCTCTCACACACACCACAAAGACGCGCGGAAACACCCTTGGGGTCTCGCAAAACGCACGCTCGCACTCCTTCCCATGATCTCACGGGCGCCCGCGTGCACACACGCTCACACTCACACACACACACACACACACACACACACTCGGCGTCCCCCGGAAAGAAGAGAGATCATGGCTGGATGTCACCCTTTCGGTCCTCAGGACGTGGACTACAGGCTCCACTCACCTGTGCAGGTGAATGAAGGACGTCTGTCTCTACTGCCCTCCTATTGCCCAAGGGCAGAAGGGTGCACCTGTCATCCAGGCGGACCTCTCTCCCTGCTCTCAGTGCAGCTTCCACCCTTAGGGACCATTTCGGCTCTCTGCCCTGCAAACCGCAGGGGCTGCCTCTCCCCAGAAGTCTGGCCTGAGAAGCTCACCACCTCATTCTTGCTAGGACAGCAGTGGATATTCCGTCCCACCCGTGGAAAGCAACACCCCGGCCCCCTCGCAACAAATGCCTCGCCCCTTCAACACACACCACCACCATCACCACCACCACCACCGGGCTCCAGGCCTGGAGGGTCCTTCCGGTCCTTTCCCACCTGTCACTCCTACCCATCCTTTCTGAAGGACACAAACCCTCACGCCCAAGGACTAAGGGTTGGGGCCGCGCCTGCACGGAAGGGGAGAACGGACCGGCACCCGAGGGGCCACGTTCTGTGATCTTGGAGCCCAGCGTTCGGGAAAGGGATGTCATCTCTGCAAGACATCCCCGCACGGGCCCAGAAGGACGTGCTCCGATGCCACGGGTCCAGGCCCTCAGCTTCCGGCCGCCCCGGGCGCCCACTCGAAGGAACTAGGGCGGCTGGTGGGCCCGCGGGCCCGCGCTCGACTCCTCTGAGGCGAGCCTCACCTGGATCCGCCTCAAGTCCAGAGGGTCTTCCCGGACACTCTCCCCTGCCCGGCCCCGCAAGCCGGCTGGCAGACAGTTCGCCTCCGGCGCTCCACCCGCCGCCGCCAACTCCGCCACTCCGCCGTCCAGTCCTGCCCTGCCACGCGAAACCCCAGTCTCCACTCTCCGAGGTCGGCCACCCACTCTAGGGATTCCCTCCTGGCCACAAAGTAAAGGCCTGAGCACCCTCAGAGCCGCAGGTGGGAGCCACGGAAGACCGCCAAGGCGGGATGCGCCGCCTCGCCAAGGAAGGGCCTGGCTCCCAAGTTGGGACGGCCGTGGTGGCGCCAAGGGAGGGTAATGCGGGGGGCCCCGATCTCAGGGGCCTGGGCCTGGGTTGGCGGTCCGTTGCCCAACCAGGGTCTGTGCACGGGCCCAACCGTATCCCGACGGCGCCCACGCCGGGAATGGCGACAGTGGCGATGGATACCCCTGGCCGGGGGCCGCTCAGCCCTCAAGGACCTCCTCCCGCCCTGTTACGCCCACCTTGCCCACCGAGAGTCAGGAGTAGGCCAGCCGAAGCCCGGCTCCCCGGCCTCGGGCCGGGGTGACCCACAGGCTCCCGGGTAGGCACCCCACACGGCAAGCGGGCCAGTCGACCCTTGACGGATCCCATGCTCTGCGGAGGTGACAGTTGGCGCAGGGCTCTCGCCCAAGACTCCGGGGTGGATACCGCGGTGGTGCAGGGGTGGGGGCTTTGGGGGTTAAGGGGGTGGGGTTGGGGGGGTGGCATCGGCCAGCAAGGAGGTGAGCGAGTAGCGACGGAGGCCTCTAGCTCCACGACCAACGCCCAAGCCCACCCGAACCACCCCACCCCGCCAAACACGGAGGGCACACACCTTTCCGGACCCTGACTTGGTGTGAGCAGAAGGGCCAACTGGCTGCCTTGGGAAGTTGCTGGGGGAATAGGGGGTAGCGGCGGTCTGTGGGCGCGGTGCGGAGGAGCGGCGGGGCGGGGGGTGGGGGGTGGCGGGTAGGTCGTGGGAGGGGAGAGAGGGGAGGGTCGGGGGTGATGGGTGAGGGAGGAGGGCTGAAGCTGAGGGACCAGGGGCCGGCGGTGGGGGGGGGGCGCGGAACGTGTGAGGACCCCGGGAGCAGGCAAGGCTCACCGGGCCCCGGACCTTCTTTCACAGGTACTTGGGCTATTGGGAGAGCCTGGGCCTCCGCTACGGTTGGCCCTGGTGTTCAAGAGCCTGAGCCTCCTTTCGGGCACCGACCGGGCGGGCACCTGACTGTGGGTGCACCGGGGCAAAGGGGGCTGGGCCCGCTGCCCGGCCCTTTCTGCAGACTCTGCATGCCGGTCCGTTGATGCCCAGCTGCGAAGCAAGTGTGGCAGTGGGAGGCGGAGCCGGGGGCCTGCGTCGTCATTGCCCTGAAGACTCTGGAGCCATGTTGCAGAAGGTGGCCCAGAAAGCGAGCTGCGCCAATGCAGAGGCTACACTTGAGTCGGGGTGCGCTGGGGTAGGCCTTTCTGGCCAGACTAGGGGAAGCCCCGGGAGACGGCACTGCCGCTGCCCTGTGTGTGTCACCGCAACCGCTTGTTGGGCCCCAGCCTGGCTCTGGTGGTACTGGGGGTGGGGCGGGCGAGGGGGCCGGGCGGAGGAGGCCGTTGCTGCCGCTGCTGCCGCTGCTGCTGCTGCTGCTTCCACTTGGGCTGGTCCCAGGACCGGCCTGTGCCTTCTGGACTGGGCTCCCGGCCGGACAGCACCCCCCTCGCGGCCCACGCCCCCGCCCCTCCTCCGGAGACCACCTCCAGACCCCATCACACCGGGTGACCAAGCAGCACACCTGATCCCCCAACGGTTCACAGGGACATCGGGGTCCCGCCTCCACGCCCACCGCCAATGGCGGCGGCCTCCCAGTCCCCCTGCCCGTGGCCCGGCCGCTCTTGGCGGGGCTTGCAGGGCCCTGGGTCCGGACAAGCCCATGCTGCTCTTGCTCCTAGGGGAAGGGCCAGGCCGCCACATGCCCAGTGCCCCCGACCCGCAGCCCCGCCCCCCCGCCCCCGAACGGTATTTCCTTGCCCCTCGGGGTAGGCTTCTCCCGCTCCGGTCCGCCCAAACATGGCAGCCGCGTTGGCATCCCCGTGCCCAACCCGCAGGGCATCCGGACCCCGCGCTCGGCCCCGCCAGCCGTCCCTGGAGTCTCCCAGGTTGCCGGGGCGGTGGGGGCGGGGCACTACGCATGCGTGGGCCTTTGCGGGGGCGCAGGAGACAGGCCCCCCGCACCCCCGCTCCCATCCCGCAGGCGCCTCCCGGGGACGCCGCTTTGCGCGCTCACGGGATCCCCAACGAGTTCCGCTTGATGGCAGTAGAGCACCACGTATGCCAAGCGGCCCTTCCTCCTGGGCCTCTCCCTCCGCCCTTTGCCAAAGAAAAAAGGCCAAGTCGTGTCCACCCTGGCTCCAACATGGCGGCCCCCATGTTTCTCCTCCTCTGGCTCTCGTGGGCGGAGCTCGTGAGGTTATGGGGAGCGGGGAGCCTCGCTCCTCTCTGGCTCCCCTTGACCGGCCTGGCGTCCAAAGCCCAAGGGCGAGGCTCAGCGAGCCCCAGCCAGGGTCCCCGAGGCTCCCGGCAGTGGCCTCGAACCCATCCGGGGCTCCATCTTGGCCCGCGCGGGAGACACGCTCTTCTGGTGCCGGGCCCAGAACCCCAGCCACGCCACGCCGGTCCATGCCCGAGCCTCAGTCAGGACTCCCCGAGAGGCCAGCCTCACCCCGAGGCCTCCGAGCGCCCAGGAACAAAGGACAGCGGCGGTGGCGCGGCCCGCGGGCACCCGCCGAGGGGTCAACAGCGAGGTCCACCTCCCGCGGCCGGGGAAGGAGGGGTCCCGGGCACCGGGCCCTTCACCGCGGCCTCCGACTCTGGACAGCTCCCGCGGGAGGGGCAGCGCCCACGCGCGCCCCTGCGCTCCAGGACCGCGGCCATTCCCAGGCCACGGGTACTCCAGGTCAACGCAAACACTGCAGCTCCTCCTTTCCCGTCAATCGGCCCAGAGGCCACGGTGCACACCTCACGGTCACATCCACGGCACCCTGACCACCAGGCTCTCCCGTGCCTGGGACAGTGGAGAAGCCAGAAGTACCGCAAACACGCACGGACGCGCGCGCGCACACACGCTCACACTTACACACACACACAGACACACACACACACACTCGGCGTCCCCCGGAAAGAAGAGAGATCACGGCTGGATGTCACCCTTTCGGTCCTCAGGACGTGGACTACAGGCTCCACTCACCTGTGCACGTGAATGAAGGACGTCTGTCTCTACTGCCCTCTGATTGCCCAAGGGCAGAAGGGTGCACCTGTCATCCAGGCGGACCTCTCTCCCTGCTCTCAGTGCAGCTTCAACCCTTAGGGACCATTTCGGCTCTCTGCCCTGCAAACCGCAGGGGCTGCCTCTCCCCAGAAGTCTGGCCTGAGAAGCTCACCACCTCATTCTTGCTAGGACAGCAGTGGATATTCCGTCCCACCCGTGGAAAGCAACACCCCGGCCCCCTCGCAACAAATGCCTCGCCCCTTCAACACACACCACCACCATCACCACCACCACCACCGGGCTCCAGGCCTGGAGGGTCCTTCCGGTCCTTTCCCACCTGTCACTCCTACCCATCCTTTCTGAAGGACACAAACCCTCACGCCCAAGGACTAAGGGTTGGGGCCGCGCCTGCACGGAAGGGGAGAACGGACCGGCACCCGAGGGGCCACGTTCTGTGATCTTGGAGCCCAGCGTTCGGGAAAGGGATGTCATCTCTGCAAGACATCCCCGCACGGGCCCAGAAGGACGTGCTCCGATGCCACGGGTCCAGGCCCTCAGCTTCCGGCCGCCCCGGGCGCCCACTCGAAGGAACTAGGGCGGCTGGTGGGCCCGCGGGCCCGCGCTCAACTCCTCTGAGGCGAGCCTCACCTGGATCCGCCTCAAGTCCAGAGGGTCTTCCCGGACACTCTCCCCTGCCCGGCCCCGCAAGCCGGCTGGCAGACAGTTCGCCTCCGGCGCTCCACCCGCCGCCGCCAACTCCGCCACTCCGCCGTCCAGTCCTGCCCTGCCACGCGAAACCCCAGTCTCCACTCTCCGAGGTCGGCCACCCACTCTAGGGATTCCCTCCTGGCCACAAAGTAAAGGCCTGAGCACCCTCAGAGCCGCAGGTGGGAGCCACGGAAGACCGCCAAGGCGGGATGCGCCGCCTCGCCAAGGAAGGGCCTGGCTCCCAAGTTGGGACGGCCGTGGTGGCGCCAAGGGAGGGTAATGCGGGGGGCCCCGATCTCAGGGGCCTGGGCCTGGGTTGGCGGTCCGTTGCCCAACCAGGGTCTGTGCACGGGCCCAACCGTATCCCGACGGCGCCCACGCCGGGAATGGCGACAGTGGCGATGGATACCCCTGGCCGGGGGCCGCTCAGCCCTCAAGGACCTCCTCCCGCCCTGTTACGCCCACCTTGCCCACCGAGAGTCAGGAGTAGGCCAGCCGAAGCCCGGCTCCCCGGCCTCGGGCCGGGGTGACCCACAGGCTCCCGGGTAGGCACCCCACACGGCAAGCGGGCCAGTCGACCCTTGACGGATCCCATGCTCTGCGGAGGTGACAGTTGGCGCAGGGCTCTCGCCCAAGACTCCGGGGTGGATACCGCGGTGGTGCAGGGGGTGGGGGCTTTGGGGGTTAAGGGGGTGGGGTTGGGGGGCTGGCATCGGCCAGCAAGGAGGTGAGCGAGTAGCGACGGAGGCCTCTAGCTCCACGACCAACGCCCAAGCCCACCCGAACCACCCCACCCCGCCAAACACGGAGGGCACACACCTTTCCGGACCCTGACTTGGTGTGAGCAGAAGGGCCAACTGGCTGCCTTGGGAAGTTGCTGGGGGAATAGGGGGTAGCGGCGGTCTGTGGGCGCGGTGCGGAGGGAGCGGCGGGGCGGGGGGTGGGGGGTGGCGGGTAGGTCGTGGGAGGGGAGAGAGGGGGAGGGTCGGGGGTGATGGGGGAGGGAGGAGGGCTGAAGCTGAGGGACCAGGGGCCGGCGGTGGGGTGGGGGCGTGGAACTTGTGAGGACCCCGGGAGCAGGCAATGCTCACCGGGCCCCGGACCTTCTTTCACAGGTACTTGCGCTATTGGGAGAGCCTGGGTCTCCGCTAGGGTTGGCCCTGGTGTTCAAGAGCCTGAGCCTCCTTTCGGGCACCGACCGGGCGGGCACCTGACTGTGGGTGCACCGGGGCAAAGGGGGCTGAGCCCGCTGCCCGGCCCTTTCTGCAGACTCTGCATGCCGGTCCGTTGATGCCCAGCTGCGAAGCAAGTGTGGCAGTGGGAAGCGGAGCCGGGGGCCTGCGTCGTCATTGCCCTGAAGACTCTGGAGCCATGTTGCAGAAGGTGGCCCAGAAAGCGAGCTGCGCCGATGCAGAGGCTACACTTGAGTCGGGGAGCGCTGGGGTAGGCCTTTCTGGCCAGACTAGGGGAAGCCCCAGGAGACGGCACTGCCGCTGCCCTGTGTGTGTCACCGCAACCGCTTTTTGGGCCCCAGCCTGGCTCTGGTGGTACTGGGGGTGGGGCGGGCGAGGGGGCCGGGCAGGAGGAGGCCGTTGCTGCCGCTGCTGCCTCTGCTGCTGCTGCAGCTTCCACTTGGGCTGGTCCCAGGACCGGCCTGTGCCTTCTGGACTGGGCTCCCGGCCGGACAGCACCCCCCTCGCGGCCCACGCCCCCGCCCCTCCTCCGGAGACCACCTCCAGACCCCATGCACACCGGGTGACCAAGCAGCACACCTGATCCCCCAACGGTTCACAGGGACATCGGGGTCCCGCCTCCACGCCCACCGCCAATGGCGGCGCCCTCCCAGTGCCCCTGCCCGTGGCCCGGCCGCTCTTGGCGGGGCTTGCAGGGCCCTGAGTCCGGACAAGCCCATGCTGCTCTTGCTCCTAGGGGAAGGGCCAGGCCGCCACATGCCCAGTGCCCCTGACCCGCAGCCCCGCCCCCCCGCCCCCGAACTGGTATTTCCTTGCCCCTCGGGGTAGGCTTCTCCCGCTCCTGGTCCGCCCAAACATGGCGGCCGCCTTGGCATCCCCGTGCCCGACCCGCAGGGCATCCGGACCCCGCGCTCGGCCCCGCCAGCCGTCCCTGGAGTCTCCCAGGTTGCCGGGGCGGTGGGGGCGGGGCACTACGCATGCGTGGGCCTTTGCGGGGGCGCAGGAGACAGGCCCCCCGCACCCCCGCTCCCATCCCGCAGGCGCCTCCCGGCGACGCCGCTTTGCGGGCTCACGGGATCCCCAACGAGTTCCGCTTGATGGCAGTATTGCACCACGAATGCCAAGTGGCCCTTCCCCCAGGGCCTCTCCCTCCGCCCTTCGCTGAAGAAAAAAGACCAAGCCCTGTCCACCCTGGCTGCAACATGGCGGCTACCATGTTTCTCCTCCTCTGGCTCTCGTGGGCGAGCTCGTGAGGTTACCGGGAGCGGGGAGCCTCGCTCCTCTCTGGCTCCCCTTGACCGGCCTGGCAGTCCAAAGCCCAAGGGCGAGGCTCAGCGAGCCCCAGCCAGGGTCCCCGAGGCTCCCGGCAGTGGCCTCGAACCCAACCGGGGCTCCATCTTGGCCCGCGCGGGAGACACGCTCTTCTGGTGCCGGGCCCAGAACCCCAGCCACGCCCCGCCGGTCCCTGCCCGAGCCTCAGTCAGGACTCCCCGAGAGGCCAGCCTCACCCCGAAGGCCTCCGAGCGCCCAGGAACAAAGGACAGCGGCGGTGGCGCGGCCCGCGGGCACCGGCCGTGGGGTCAACAGTGAGGTCCACCTCCCGCGGCCAGGGGATGGAAGGTTCCCGGGCACCGGGCCCTTCACCGCGGCCTCCGACTCTGGACAGCTCCCGCGGGAGGGGCAGCGCCCACGCGCTCCCTTGCGCTCCAGGACCGGGGCCATTCCCAGGCCACGGGTACTCCAGGTCAACGCAAACACTGCAGCTCCTCCTTTCCCGTCAATCGGCCCAGAGGCCACGGTGCACACCTCACGGTCACATCCACGGCACCCTGACCACCAGGCTCTCCCGTGCCTGGGGCACTGGAGAAGCCAGAAGTACCGCAAACACGCACGCACGCACGCGCGCGCGCACACACTCACATCTTCTCTCTCACACACACCACAAAGACGCGCGGAAACACCCTTGGGGTCTCGCAAAACGCACGCTCGCACTCCTTCCCATGATCTCACGGGCGCCCGCGTGCACACACGCTCACACTCACACACACACACACACACACACACACACACTCGGCGTCCCCCGGAAAGAATAGAGATCATGGCTGGATGTCACCCTTTCGGTCCTCAGGACGTGGACTACAGGCTCCACTCACCTGTGCAGGTGAATGAACGACATCTGTCTCTACTGCCCTCCGATTGCCCAAGGGCAGAAGGGTGCACCTGTCATCCAGGCGGACCTCTCTCCCTGCTCTCAGTGCAGCTTCCACCCTTAGGGACCATTTCGGCTCTCTGCCCTGCAAACCGCAGGGGCTGCCTCTCCCCAGAAGTCTGGCCTGAGAAGCTCACCACCTCATTCTTGCTAGGACAGCAGTGGATATTCCGTCCCACCCGTGGAAAGCAACACCCCGGCCCCCTCGCAACAAATGCCTCGCCCCTTCAACACACACCACCACCATCACCACCACCACCACCGGGCTCCAGGCCTGGAGGGTCCTTCCGGTCCTTTCCCACCTGTCACTCCTACCCATCCTTTCTGAAGGACACAAACCCTGCTCCGTGGGACTCACGCCCAAGGACTAAGGGTTGGGGCCGCGCCTGCACGGAAGGGGAGAACGGACCGGCACCCGAGGGGCCACGTTCTGTGATCTTGGAGCCCAGCGTTCGGGAAAGGGATGTCATCTCTGCAAGACATCCCCGCACGGGCCCAGAAGGACGTGCTCCGATGCCACGGGTCCAGGCCCTCAGCTTCCGGCCGCCCCGGGCGCCCACTCGAAGGAACTAGGGCGGCTGGTGGGCCCGCGGGCCCGCGCTCGACTCCTCTGAGGCGAGCCTCACCTGGATCCGCCTCAAGTCCAGAGGGTCTTCCCGGACACTCTCCCCTGCCCGGCCCCGCAAGCCGGCTGGCAGACAGTTCGCCTCCGGCGCTCCACCCGCCGCCGCCAACTCCGCCACTCCGCCGTCCAGTCCTGCCCTGCCACGCGAAACCCCAGTCTCCACTCTCCGAGGTCGGCCACCCACTCTAGGGATTCCCTCCTGGCCACAAAGTAAAGGCCTGAGCACCCTCAGAGCCGCAGGTGGGAGCCACGGAAGACCGCCAAGGCGGGATGCGCCGCCTCGCCAAGGAAGGGCCTGGCTCCCAAGTTGGGACGGCCGTGGTGGCGCCAAGGGAGGGTAATGCGGGGGGGCCCCGATCTCAGGGGCCTGGGCCTGGGTTGGCGGTCCGTTGCCCAACCAGGGTCTGTGCACGGGCCCAACCGTATCCCGACGGCGCCCACGCCGGGAATGGCGACAGTGGCGATGGATACCCCTGGCCGGGGGCCGCTCAGCCCTCAAGGACCTCCTCCCGCCCTGTTACGCCCACCTTGCCCACCGAGAGTCAGGAGTAGGCCAGCCGAAGCCCGGCTCCCCGGCCTCGGGCCGGGGTGACCCACAGGCTCCCGGGTAGGCACCCCACACGGCAAGCGGGCCAGTCGACCCTTGACGGATCCCATGCTCTGCGGAGGTGACAGTTGGCGCAGGGCTCTCGCCCAAGACTCCGGGGTGGATACCGCGGTGGTGCAGGGGGTGGGGGCTTTGGGGGTTAAGGGGGTGGGGTTGGGGGGCTGGCATCGGCCAGCAAGGAGGTGAGCGAGTAGCGACGGAGGCCTCTAGCTCCACGACCAACGCCCAAGCCCACCCGAACCACCCCACCCCGCCAAACACGGAGGGCACACACCTTTCCGGACCCTGACTTGGTGTGAGCAGAAGGGCCAACTGGCTGCCTTGGGAAGTTGCTGGGGGAATAGGGGGTAGCGGCGGTCTGTGGGCGCGGTGCGGAGGAGCGGCGGGGCGGGGGGTGGGGGGTGGCGGGTAGGTCGTAGGAGGGGAGAGAGGGGAGGGTCGGGGGTGATGGGTGAGGGAGGAGGGCTGAAGCTGAGGGACCAGGGGCCGGCGGTGGGGTGGGGGCGCGGAACGTGTGAGGACCCCGGGAGCAGGCAAGGCTCACCGGGCCCCGGACCTTCTTTCACAGGTACTTGGGCTATTGGGAGAGCCTGGGCCTCCGCTACGGTTGGCCCTGGTGTTCAAGAGCCTGAGCCTCCTTTCGGGCACCGACCGGGCGGGCACCTGACTGTGGGTGCACCGGGGCAAAGGGGGCTGGGCCCGCTGCCCGGCCCTTTCTGCAGACTCTGCATGCCGGTCCGTTGATGCCCAGCTGCGAAGCAAGTGTGGCAGTGGGAGGCGGAGCCGGGGGCCTGCGTCGTCATTGCCCTGAAGACTCTGGAGCCATGTTGCAGAAGGTGGCCCAGAAAGCGAGCTGCGCCAATGCAGAGGCTACACTTGAGTCGGGGTAGCGCTGGGGTAGGCCTTTCTGGCCAGACTAGGGGAAGCCCCGGGAGACGGCACTGCCGCTGCCCTGTGTGTGTCACCGCAACCGCTTGTTGGGCCCCAGCCTGGCTCTGGTGGTACTGGGGGTGGGGCGGGCGAGGGGGCCGGGCGGAGGAGGCCGTTGCTGCCGCTGCTGCCGCTGCTGCTGCTGCTGCTTCCACTTGGGCTGGTCCCAGGACCGGCCTGTGCCTTCTGGACTGGGCTCCCGGCCGGACAGCACCCCCCTCGCGGCCCACGCCCCCCGCCCCTCCTCCGGAGACCACCTCCAGACCCCATCACACCGGGTGACCAAGCAGCACACCTGATCCCCCAACGGTTCACAGGGACATCGGGGTCCCGCCTCCACGCCCACCGCCAATGGCGGCGGCCTCCCAGTCCCCCTGCCCGTGGCCCGGCCGCTCTTGGCGGGGCTTGCAGGGCCCTGGGTCCGGACAAGCCCATGCTGCTCTTGCTCCTAGGGGAAGGGCCAGGCCGCCACATGCCCAGTGCCCCCGACCCGCAGCCCCGCCCCCCCGCCCCCGAACGGTATTTCCTTGCCCCTCGGGGTAGGCTTCTCCCGCTCCGGTCCGCCCAAACATGGCAGCCGCGTTGGCATCCCCGTGCCCAACCCGCAGGGCATCCGGACCCCGCGCTCGGCCCCGCCAGCCGTCCCTGGAGTCTCCCAGGTTGCCGGGGCGGTGGGGGCGGGGCACTACGCATGCGTGGGCCTTTGCGGGGGCGCAGGAGACAGGCCCCCCGCACCCCCGCTCCCATCCCGCAGGCGCCTCCCGGGGACGCCGCTTTGCGCGCTCACGGGATCCCCAACGAGTTCCGCTTGATGGCAGTAGAGCACCACGTATGCCAAGCGGCCCTTCCTCCTGGGCCTCTCCCTCCGCCCTTTGCCAAAGAAAAAAGGCCAAGTCGTGTCCACCCTGGCTCCAACATGGCGGCCCCCATGTTTCTCCTCCTCTGGCTCTCGTGGGCGGAGCTCGTGAGGTTATGGGGAGCGGGGAGCCTCGCTCCTCTCTGGCTCCCCTTGACCGGCCTGGCGTCCAAAGCCCAAGGGCGAGGCTCAGCGAGCCCCAGCCAGGGTCCCCGAGGCTCCCGGCAGTGGCCTCGAACCCATCCGGGGCTCCATCTTGGCCCGCGCGGGAGACACGCTCTTCTGGTGCCGGGCCCAGAACCCCAGCCACGCCACGCCGGTCCATGCCCGAGCCTCAGTCAGGACTCCCCGAGAGGCCAGCCTCACCCCGAGGCCTCCGAGCGCCCAGGAACAAAGGACAGCGGCGGTGGCGCGGCCCGCGGGCACCCGCCGAGGGGTCAACAGCGAGGTCCACCTCCCGCGGCCGGGGAAGGAGGGGTCCCGGGCACCGGGCCCTTCACCGCGGCCTCCGACTCTGGACAGCTCCCGCGGGAGGGGCAGCGCCCACGCGCGCCCCTGCGCTCCAGGACCGCGGCCATTCCCAGGCCACGGGTACTCCAGGTCAACGCAAACACTGCAGCTCCTCCTTTCCCGTCAATCGGCCCAGAGGCCACGGTGCACACCTCACGGTCACATCCACGGCACCCTGACCACCAGGCTCTCCCGTGCCTGGGACAGTGGAGAAGCCAGAAGTACCGCAAACACGCACGGACGCGCGCGCGCACACACGCTCACACTTACACACACACACAGACACACACACACACACTCGGCGTCCCCCGGAAAGAAGAGAGATCACGGCTGGATGTCACCCTTTCGGTCCTCAGGACGTGGACTACAGGCTCCACTCACCTGTGCACGTGAATGAAGGACGTCTGTCTCTACTGCCCTCTGATTGCCCAAGGGCAGAAGGGTGCACCTGTCATCCAGGCGGACCTCTCTCCCTGCTCTCAGTGCAGCTTCAACCCTTAGGGACCATTTCGGCTCTCTGCCCTGCAAACCGCAGGGGCTGCCTCTCCCCAGAAGTCTGGCCTGAGAAGCTCACCACCTCATTCTTGCTAGGACAGCAGTGGATATTCCGTCCCACCCGTGGAAAGCAACACCCCGGCCCCCTCGCAACAAATGCCTCGCCCCTTCAACACACACCACCACCATCACCACCACCACCACCGGGCTCCAGGCCTGGAGGGTCCTTCCGGTCCTTTCCCACCTGTCACTCCTACCCATCCTTTCTGAAGGACACAAACCCTCACGCCCAAGGACTAAGGGTTGGGGCCGCGCCTGCACGGAAGGGGAGAACGGACCGGCACCCGAGGGGCCACGTTCTGTGATCTTGGAGCCCAGCGTTCGGGAAAGGGATGTCATCTCTGCAAGACATCCCCGCACGGGCCCAGAAGGACGTGCTCCGATGCCACGGGTCCAGGCCCTCAGCTTCCGGCCGCCCCGGGCGCCCACTCGAAGGAACTAGGGCGGCTGGTGGGCCCGCGGGCCCGCGCTCAACTCCTCTGAGGCGAGCCTCACCTGGATCCGCCTCAAGTCCAGAGGGTCTTCCCGGACACTCTCCCCTGCCCGGCCCCGCAAGCCGGCTGGCAGACAGTTCGCCTCCGGCGCTCCACCCGCCGCCGCCAACTCCGCCACTCCGCCGTCCAGTCCTGCCCTGCCACGCGAAACCCCAGTCTCCACTCTCCGAGGTCGGCCACCCACTCTAGGGATTCCCTCCTGGCCACAAAGTAAAGGCCTGAGCACCCTCAGAGCCGCAGGTGGGAGCCACGGAAGACCGCCAAGGCGGGATGCGCCGCCTCGCCAAGGAAGGGCCTGGCTCCCAAGTTGGGACGGCCGTGGTGGCGCCAAGGGAGGGTAATGCGGGGGGCCCCGATCTCAGGGGCCTGGGCCTGGGTTGGCGGTCCGTTGCCCAACCAGGGTCTGTGCACGGGCCCAACCGTATCCCGACGGCGCCCACGCCGGGAATGGCGACAGTGGCGATGGATACCCCTGGCCGGGGGCCGCTCAGCCCTCAAGGACCTCCTCCCGCCCTGTTACGCCCACCTTGCCCACCGAGAGTCAGGAGTAGGCCAGCCGAAGCCCGGCTCCCCGGCCTCGGGCCGGGGTGACCCACAGGCTCCCGGGTAGGCACCCCACACGGCAAGCGGGCCAGTCGACCCTTGACGGATCCCATGCTCTGCGGAGGTGACAGTTGGCGCAGGGCTCTCGCCCAAGACTCCGGGGTGGATACCGCGGTGGTGCAGGGGGTGGGGGCTTTGGGGGTTAAGGGGGTGGGGTTGGGGGGGTGGCATCGGCCAGCAAGGAGGTGAGCGAGTAGCGACGGAGGCCTCTAGCTCCACGACCAACGCCCAAGCCCACCCGAACCACCCCACCCCGCCAAACACGGAGGGCACACACCTTTCCGGACCCTGACTTGGTGTGAGCAGAAGGGCCAACTGGCTGCCTTGGGAAGTTGCTGGGGGAATAGGGGGGTAGCGGCGGTCTGTGGGCGCGGTGCGGAGGAGCGGCGGGGCGGGGGGTGGGGGGTGGCGGGTAGGTCGTGGGAGGGGAGAGAGGGGAGGGTCGGGGGTGATGGGTGAGGGAGGAGGGCTGAAGCTGAGGGACCAGGGGCCGGCGGGGGGGTGGGGGCGCGGAACGTGTGAGGACCCCGGGAGCAGGCAAGGCTCACCGGGCCCCGGACCTTCTTTCACAGGTACTTGGGCTATTGGGAGAGCCTGGGCCTCCGCTACGGTTGGCCCTGGTGTTCAAGAGCCTGAGCCTCCTTTCGGGCACCGACCGGGCGGGCACCTGACTGTGGGTGCACCGGGGCAAAGGGGGCTGGGCCCGCTGCCCGGCCCTTTCTGCAGACTCTGCATGCCGGTCCGTTGATGCCCAGCTGCGAAGCAAGTGTGGCAGTGGGAGGCGGAGCCGGGGGCCTGCGTCGTCATTGCCCTGAAGACTCTGGAGCCATGTTGCAGAAGGTGGCCCAGAAAGCGAGCTGCGCCAATGCAGAGGCTACACTTGAGTCGGGGTGCGCTGGGGTAGGCCTTTCTGGCCAGACTAGGGGAAGCCCCGGGAGACGGCACTGCCGCTGCCCTGTGTGTGTCACCGCAACCGCTTGTTGGGCCCCAGCCTGGCTCTGGTGGTACTGGGGGTGGGGCGGGCGAGGGGGCCGGGCGGAGGAGGCCGTTGCTGCCGCTGCTGCCGCTGCTGCTGCTGCTGCTTCCACTTGGGCTGGTCCCAGGACCGGCCTGTGCCTTCTGGACTGGGCTCCCGGCCGGACAGCACCCCCCTCGCGGCCCACGCCCCCGCCCCTCCTCCGGAGACCACCTCCAGACCCCATCACACCGGGTGACCAAGCAGCACACCTGATCCCCCAACGGTTCACAGGGACATCGGGGTCCCGCCTCCACGCCCACCGCCAATGGCGGCGGCCTCCCAGTCCCCCTGCCCGTGGCCCGGCCGCTCTTGGCGGGGCTTGCAGGGCCCTGGGTCCGGACAAGCCCATGCTGCTCTTGCTCCTAGGGGAAGGGCCAGGCCGCCACATGCCCAGTGCCCCCGACCCGCAGCCCCGCCCCCCCGCCCCCGAACGGTATTTCCTTGCCCCTCGGGGTAGGCTTCTCCCGCTCCGGTCCGCCCAAACATGGCAGCCGCGTTGGCATCCCCGTGCCCAACCCGCAGGGCATCCGGACCCCGCGCTCGGCCCCGCCAGCCGTCCCTGGAGTCTCCCAGGTTGCCGGGGCGGTGGGGGCGGGGCACTACGCATGCGTGGGCCTTTGCGGGGGCGCAGGAGACAGGCCCCCCGCACCCCCGCTCCCATCCCGCAGGCGCCTCCCGGGGACGCCGCTTTGCGCGCTCACGGGATCCCCAACGAGTTCCGCTTGATGGCAGTAGAGCACCACGTATGCCAAGCGGCCCTTCCTCCTGGGCCTCTCCCTCCGCCCTTTGCCAAAGAAAAAAGGCCAAGTCGTGTCCACCCTGGCTCCAACATGGCGGCCCCCATGTTTCTCCTCCTCTGGCTCTCGTGGGCGGAGCTCGTGAGGTTATGGGGAGCGGGGAGCCTCGCTCCTCTCTGGCTCCCCTTGACCGGCCTGGCGTCCAAAGCCCAAGGGCGAGGCTCAGCGAGCCCCAGCCAGGGTCCCCGAGGCTCCCGGCAGTGGCCTCGAACCCATCCGGGGCTCCATCTTGGCCCGCGCGGGAGACACGCTCTTCTGGTGCCGGGCCCAGAACCCCAGCCACGCCACGCCGGTCCATGCCCGAGCCTCAGTCAGGACTCCCCGAGAGGCCAGCCTCACCCCGAGGCCTCCGAGCGCCCAGGAACAAAGGACAGCGGCGGTGGCGCGGCCCGCGGGCACCCGCCGAGGGGTCAACAGCGAGGTCCACCTCCCGCGGCCGGGGAAGGAGGGGTCCCGGGCACCGGGCCCTTCACCGCGGCCTCCGACTCTGGACAGCTCCCGCGGGAGGGGCAGCGCCCACGCGCGCCCCTGCGCTCCAGGACCGCGGCCATTCCCAGGCCACGGGTACTCCAGGTCAACGCAAACACTGCAGCTCCTCCTTTCCCGTCAATCGGCCCAGAGGCCACGGTGCACACCTCACGGTCACATCCACGGCACCCTGACCACCAGGCTCTCCCGTGCCTGGGACAGTGGAGAAGCCAGAAGTACCGCAAACACGCACGGACGCGCGCGCGCACACACGCTCACACTTACACACACACACAGACACACACACACACACTCGGCGTCCCCCGGAAAGAAGAGAGATCACGGCTGGATGTCACCCTTTCGGTCCTCAGGACGTGGACTACAGGCTCCACTCACCTGTGCACGTGAATGAAGGACGTCTGTCTCTACTGCCCTCTGATTGCCCAAGGGCAGAAGGGTGCACCTGTCATCCAGGCGGACCTCTCTCCCTGCTCTCAGTGCAGCTTCAACCCTTAGGGACCATTTCGGCTCTCTGCCCTGCAAACCGCAGGGGCTGCCTCTCCCCAGAAGTCTGGCCTGAGAAGCTCACCACCTCATTCTTGCTAGGACAGCAGTGGATATTCCGTCCCACCCGTGGAAAGCAACACCCCGGCCCCCTCGCAACAAATGCCTCGCCCCTTCAACACACACCACCACCATCACCACCACCACCACCGGGCTCCAGGCCTGGAGGGTCCTTCCGGTCCTTTCCCACCTGTCACTCCTACCCATCCTTTCTGAAGGACACAAACCCTCACGCCCAAGGACTAAGGGTTGGGGCCGCGCCTGCACGGAAGGGGAGAACGGACCGGCACCCGAGGGGCCACGTTCTGTGATCTTGGAGCCCAGCGTTCGGGAAAGGGATGTCATCTCTGCAAGACATCCCCGCACGGGCCCAGAAGGACGTGCTCCGATGCCACGGGTCCAGGCCCTCAGCTTCCGGCCGCCCCGGGCGCCCACTCGAAGGAACTAGGGCGGCTGGTGGGCCCGCGGGCCCGCGCTCAACTCCTCTGAGGCGAGCCTCACCTGGATCCGCCTCAAGTCCAGAGGGTCTTCCCGGACACTCTCCCCTGCCCGGCCCCGCAAGCCGGCTGGCAGACAGTTCGCCTCCGGCGCTCCACCCGCCGCCGCCAACTCCGCCACTCCGCCGTCCAGTCCTGCCCTGCCACGCGAAACCCCAGTCTCCACTCTCCGAGGTCGGCCACCCACTCTAGGGATTCCCTCCTGGCCACAAAGTAAAGGCCTGAGCACCCTCAGAGCCGCAGGTGGGAGCCACGGAAGACCGCCAAGGCGGGATGCGCCGCCTCGCCAAGGAAGGGCCTGGCTCCCAAGTTGGGACGGCCGTGGTGGCGCCAAGGGAGGGTAATGCGGGGGGCCCCGATCTCAGGGGCCTGGGCCTGGGTTGGCGGTCCGTTGCCCAACCAGGGTCTGTGCACGGGCCCAACCGTATCCCGACGGCGCCCACGCCGGGAATGGCGACAGTGGCGATGGATACCCCTGGCCGGGGGCCGCTCAGCCCTCAAGGACCTCCTCCCGCCCTGTTACGCCCACCTTGCCCACCGAGAGTCAGGAGTAGGCCAGCCGAAGCCCGGCTCCCCGGCCTCGGGCCGGGGTGACCCACAGGCTCCCGGGTAGGCACCCCACACGGCAAGCGGGCCAGTCGACCCTTGACGGATCCCATGCTCTGCGGAGGTGACAGTTGGCGCAGGGCTCTCGCCCAAGACTCCGGGGTGGATACCGCGGTGGTGCAGGGGGTGGGGGCTTTGGGGGTTAAGGGGGTGGGGTTGGGGGGCTGGCATCGGCCAGCAAGGAGGTGAGCGAGTAGCGACGGAGGCCTCTAGCTCCACGACCAACGCCCAAGCCCACCCGAACCACCCCACCCCGCCAAACACGGAGGGCACACACCTTTCCGGACCCTGACTTGGTGTGAGCAGAAGGGCCAACTGGCTGCCTTGGGAAGTTGCTGGGGGAATAGGGGGTAGCGGCGGTCTGTGGGCGCGGTGCGGAGGGGCGGCGGGGCGGGGGGTGGGGGGTGGCGGGTAGGTCGTGGGAGGGGAGAGAGGGGGGGGTCGGGGGTGATGGGGGAGGGAGGAGGGCTGAAGCTGAGGGACCAGGGGCCGGCGGTGGGGTGGGGGCGTGGAACTTGTGAGGACCCCGGGAGCAGGCAATGCTCACCGGGCCCCGGACCTTCTTTCACAGGTACTTGCGCTATTGGGAGAGCCTGGGTCTCCGCTAGGGTTGGCCCTGGTGTTCAAGAGCCTGAGCCTCCTTTCGGGCACCGACCGGGCGGGCACCTGACTGTGGGTGCACCGGGGCAAAGGGGGCTGAGCCCGCTGCCCGGCCCTTTCTGCAGACTCTGCATGCCGGTCCGTTGATGCCCGGCTGCGAAGCAAGTGTGGCAGTGGGAAGCGGAGCCGGGGGCCTGCGTCGTCATTGCCCTGAAGACTCTGGAGCCATGTTGCAGAAGGTGGCCCAGAAAGCGAGCTGCGCCGATGCAGAGGCTACACTTGAGTCGGGGAGCGCTGGGGTAGGCCTTTCTGGCCAGACTAGGGGAAGCCCCAGGAGACGGCACTGCCGCTGCCCTGTGTGTGTCACCGCAACCGCTTTTTGGGCCCCAGCCTGGCTCTGGTGGTACTGGGGGTGGGGCGGGCGAGGGGGCGGGGCAGAGGAGGCCGTTGCTGCCGCTGCTGCCTCTGCTGCCGCTGCAGCTTCCACTTGGGCTGGTCCCAGGACCGGCCTGTGCCTTCTGGACTGGGCTCCCGGCCGGACAGCACCCCCCTCGCGGCCCACGCCCCCGCCCCTCCTCCGGAGACCACCTCCAGACCCCATGACACCGGGTGACCAAGCAGCACACCTGATCCCCCAACGGTTCACAGGGACATCGGGGTCCCGCCTCCACGCCCACCGCCAATGGCGGCGCCCTCCCAGTGCCCCTGCCCGTGGCCCGGCCGCTCTTGGCGGGGCTTGCAGGGCCCTGAGTCCGGACAAGCCCATGCTGCTCTTGCTCCTAGGGGAAGGGCCAGGCCGCCACATGCCCAGTGCCCCTGACCCGCAGCCCCGCCCCCCCGCCCCCGAATGGTATTTCCTTGCCCCTCGGGGTAGGCTTCTCCCGCTCTGGTCCGCCCAAACATGGCGGCCGCCTTGGCATCCCCGTGCCCGACCCGCAGGGCATCCGGACCCCGCGCTCGGCCCCGCCAGCCGTCCCTGGAGTCTCCCAGGTTGCCGGGGCGGTGGGGGCGGGGCACTACGCATGCGTGGGCCTTTGCGGGGGCGCAGGAGACATGCCCCCCGCACCCCCGCTCCCATCCCGCCTGCGCCTCCCGGCGACGCCGCTTTGCGGGCTCACGGGATCCCCAACGATTTCCGCTTGATGGCAGTAGAGCACCACGTATGCCAAGCGGCCCTTCCTCCTGGGCCTCTCCCTCCGCCCTTTGCCAAAGAAAAAAGGCCAAGCCGTGTCCACCCTGGCTCCAGCATGGCGGCCCCCATGTTTCTCCTCCTCTGGCTCTCGTGGGCCGAGCTCGTGAGGTTACCGGGAGCGGGGAGCCTCGCTCCTCTCTGGCTCCCCTTGACCGGCCTGGCATCCAAAGCCCAAGGGCGAGGCTCAGCGAGCCCCAGCCAGGGTCCCCGAGGCTCCCGGCAGTGGCCTTGAACCCATCCGGGGCTCCATCTTGGCCCCGCGCGGGAGACACGCTCTTCTGGTGCCGGGCCCAGAACCCCAGCCACGCCCCGCCGGTCCCTGCCCGAGCCTCAGTCAGGACTCCCCGAGAGGCCAGCCTCACCCCGAAGGCCTCCGAGCGCCCAGGAACAAAGGACAGCGGCGGTGGCGCGGCCCGCGGGCACCCGCCGAGGGGTCAACAGCGAGGTCCACCTCCCGCGGCCGGGGGATGGAAGGTTCCCGGGCACCGGGCCCTTCACCGCGGCCTCCGACTCTGGACAGCTCCCGCGGGAGGGGCAGCGCCCACGCGCTCCCTTGCGCTCCAGGACCCGGGCCATTCCCAGGCCACGGGTACTCCAGGTCAACGCAAACACTGCAGCTCCTCCTTTCCCGTCAATCGGCCCAGAGGCCACGGTGCACACCTCACGGTCACATCCACGGCACCCTGACCACCAGGCTCTCCCGTGCCTGGGGCACTGGAGAAGCCAGAAGTACCGCAAACACGCACGCACGCACGCGCGCGCGCACACACTCACATCTTCTCTCTCACACACACCACAAAGACGCGCGGAAACACCCTTGGGGTCTCGCAAAACGCACGCTCGCACTCCTTCCCATGATCTCACGGGCGCGCGCGTGCACACACGCTCACACTCACACACACACACACACACACACACACACACACTCGGCGTCCCCCGGAAAGAATAGAGATCATGGCTGGATGTCACCCTTTCGGTCCTAGGGACGTGGACTACAGGCTCCACTCACCTGTGCAGGTGAATGAACGACATCTGTCTCTACTGCCCTCCGATTGCCCAAGGGCAGAAGGGTGCACCTGTCATCCAGGCGGACCTCTCTCCCTGCTCTCAGTGCAGCTTCCACCCTTAGGGACCATTTCGGCTCTCTGCCCTGCAAACCGCAGGGGCTGCCTCTCCCCAGAAGTCTGGCCTGAGAAGCTCACCACCTCATTCTTGCTAGGACAGCAGTGGATATTCCGTCCCACCCGTGGAAAGCAACACCCCAGCCCCCTCGCAACAAATGCCTCCCCCCTTCAACACACACCACCACCATCACCACCACCACCACCGGGCTCCAGGCCTGGAGGGTCCTTCCGGTCCTTTCCCACCTGTCACTCCTACCCATCCTTTCTGAAGGACACAAACCCTGCTCCCGTGGGAGACTCACGCCCAAGGACTAAGGGTTGGGGCCGCGCCTGCACGGAAGGGGAGAACGGACCGGCACCCGAGGGGCCACGTTCTGTGATCTTGGAGCCCAGCGTTCGGGAAAGGGATGTCATCTCTGCAAGACATCCCCGCACGGGCCCAGAAGGACGTGCTCCGATGCCACGGGTCCAGGCCCTCAGCTTCCGGCCGCCCCGGGCGCCCACTCGAAGGAACTAGGGCGGCCGGTGGGCCCGCGGGCCCGCGCTCGACTCCTCTGAGGCGAGCTTCACCTGGATCCGCCTCAAGTCCAGAGGGTCTTCCCGGACACTCTCCCCTGCCCGGCCCCGCAAGCCGGCTGGCAGACAGTTCGCCTCCGGCGCTCCACCCGCCGCCGCCAACTCCGCCACTCCGCCGTCCAGTCCTGCCCTGCCACGCGAAACCACAGTCTCCACTCTCCGAGGTCGGCCACCCACTCTAGGGATTCCCTCCTGGCCACAAAGTAAAGGCCTGAGCACCCTCAGAGCCGCAGGTGGGAGCCACGGAAGACCGCCAAGGCGGGATGCGCCGCCTCGCCAAGGAAGGGCCTGGCTCCCAAGTTGGGACGGCCGGGGTGGCGCCAAGGGAGGGTAACGCGGGGGCCCCCGATCTCAGGGGCCTGGGCCTGGGTTGGCGGTCCGTTGCCCAACCAGGGTCTGTGCACGGGCCCCACCGTATCCCGACGGCGCCCACGCCGGGAATGGCGACAGAGGCGATGGATACCCCTGGCCGGGGGCCGCTCAGCCCTCAAGGACCTCCTCCCGCCCTGTCACGCCCACCTTGCCCACCGAGAGTCAGGAGTAGGCCAGCCGAAGCCCAGCTCCCCGGCCTCGGGCCGGGGTGACCCACAGGCTCCCGGGTAGGCACCCCACACGGCAAGCGGGCCAGTCGACCCTTGACGGATCCCATGCTCTGCGGAGGTGACAGTTGGCGCAGGGCTCTCACCGAAGACTCCGGGGTGGATACCGCGGTGGTGCAGCGGGTGGGGGCTTTGGGGGTTAAGGGGGTGGGGTTGGGGGGCTGGCATCGGCCAGCAAAAGGTGAGCGAGTAGCGACGGAGGCCTCTAGCTCCACGACCAACGCCCAAGCCCACCCGAACCACCCCACCCCGCCAAACACGGAGGGCACACACCTTTCCGGACCCTGACTTGGTGTGAGCAGAAGGGCCAACTGGCTGCCTTGGGAAGTTGCTGGGGGAATAGGGGGTAGCGGCGGTCTGTGGGCGCGGTGCGGAGGAGCGGCGGGGCGGGGGGTGGGGGGTGGCGGGTAGGTCGTGGGAGGGGAGAGAGGGGAGGGTCGGGGGTGATGGGTGAGGGAGGAGGGCTGAAGCTGAGGGACCAGGGGCCGGCGGTGGGGTGGGGGCGCGGAACGTGTGAGGACCCCGGGAGCAGGCAAGGCTCACCGGGCCCCGGACCTTCTTTCACAGGTACTTGGGCTATTGGGAGAGCCTGGGCCTCCGCTACGGTTGCCCCTGGTGTTCAAGAGCCTGAGCCTCCTTTCGGGCACCGACCGGGCGGGCACCTGACTGTGGGTGCACCGGGGCAAAGGGGGCTGGGCCCGCTGCCCGGCCCTTTCTGCAGACTCTGCATGCCGGTCCGTTGATGCCCAGCTGCGAAGCAAGTGTGGCAGTGGGAGGCGGAGCCGGGGGCCTGCGTCGTCATTGCCCTGAAGACTCTGGAGCCATGTTGCAGAAGGTGGCCCAGAAAGCGAGCTGCGCCAATGCAGAGGCTACACTTGAGTCGGGGAGCGCTGGGGTAGGCCTTTCTGGCCAGACTAGGGGAAGCCCCGGGAGACGGCACTGCCGCTGCCCTGTGTGTGTCACCGCAACCGCTTGTTGGGCCCCAGCCTGGCTCTGGTGGTACTGGGGGTGGGGCGGGCGAGGGGGCCGGGCGGAGGAGGCCGTTGCTGCCGCTGCTGCCGCTGCTGCTGCTGCTGCTTCCACTTGGGCTGGTCCCAGGACCGGCCTGTGCCTTCTGGACTGGGCTCCCGGCCGGACAGCACCCCCCTCGCGGCCCACGCCCCCGCCCCTCCTCCGGAGACCACCTCCAGACCCCATCACACCGGGTGACCAAGCAGCACACCTGATCCCCCAACGGTTCACAGGGACATCGGGGTCCCGCCTCCACGCCCACCGCCAATGGCGGCGCCCTCCCAGTGCCCCTGCCCGTGGCCCGGCCGCTCTTGGCGGGGCTTGCAGGGCCCTGGGTCCGGACAAGCCCATGCTGCTCTTGCTCCTAGGGGAAGGGCCAGGCCGCCACATGCCCAGTGCCCCCGACCCGCAGCCCCGCCCCCCCGCCCCCGAACGGTATTTCCTTGCCCCTCGGGGTAGGCTTCTCCCGCTCCGGTCCGCCCAAACATGGCGGCCGCCTTGGCATCCCCGTGCCCGACCCGCAGGGCTTCCGGACCCCGCGCTCGGCCCCGCCAGCCGTCCCTGGAGTCTCCCAGGTTGCCGGGGCGGTGGGGGCGGGGCACTACGCATGCGTGGGCCTTTGCGGGGGCGCAGGAGACAGGCCCCCCGCACCCCCGCTCCCATCCCGCAGGCGCCTCCCGGGGACGCCGCTTTGCGGGCTCACGGGATCCCCAACGAGTTCCGCTTGATGACAGTAGAGCACCACGTATGCCAAGCGGCCCTTCCTCCTGGGCCTCTCCCTCCGCCCTTTGCCAAAGAAAAAAGGCAAGCCGTGTCCACCCTGGCTCCAACATGGCGGCCCCCATGTTTCTCCTCCTCTGGCTCTCGTGGGCGGAGCTCGTGAGGTTACGGGGAGCGGGGAGCCTCGCTCCTCTCTGGCTCCCCTTGACCGGCCTGGCGTCCAAAGCCCAAGGGCGAGGCTCAGCGAGCCCCAGCCAGGGTCCCCGAGGCTCCCGGCAGTGGCCTCGAACCCATCCGGGGCTCCATCTTGGCCCGCGCGGGAGACACGCTCTTCTGGTGCCGGGCCCAGAACCCCAGCCACGCCCCGCCGGTCCCTGCCCGAGCCTCAGTCAGGACTCCCCGAGAGGCCAGCCTCACCCCGAAGGCCTCCGAGCGCCCAGGAACAAAGGACAGCGGCGGCGGCGCGGCCCGCGGGCACCCGCCGAGGGGTCAACAGCGAGGTCCACCTCCCGCGGTCGGGGGATGGAAGGTTCCCGGGCACCTTCACCGCGGCCTCGGACTCTGGACAGCTCCCGCGGGAGGGGCAGCGCCCACGCGCTCCCTTGCGCTCCAGGACCGGGGCCATTCCCAGGCCACGGGTACTCCAGGTCAACGCAAACACTGCAGCTCCTCCTTTCCCGTCAATCGGCCCAGAGGCCACGGTGCACACCTCACGGTCACATCCACGGCACCCTGACCACCAGGCTCTCCCGTGCCTGAGGCACTGGAGAAGCCAGAAGTACCGCAAACACGCACGCACGCACGCGCGCGCGCACACACTCACATCTTCTCTCTCACACACACCACAAAGACGCGCGGAAACACCCTTGGGGTCTCGCAAAACGCACGCTCGCACTCCTTCCCATGATCTCACGGGCGCCCGCGTGCACACACGCTCACACTCACACACACACACACACACACACACACACACTCGGCGTCCCCCGGAAAGAAGAGAGATCATGGCTGGATGTCACCCTTTCGGTCCTCAGGACGTGGACTACAGGCTCCACTCACCTGTGCAGGTGAATGAAGGACGTCTGTCTCTACTGCCCTCCTATTGCCCAAGGGCAGAAGGGTGCACCTGTCATCCAGGCGGACCTCTCTCCCTGCTCTCAGTGCAGCTTCCACCCTTAGGGACCATTTCGGCTCTCTGCCCTGCAAACCGCAGGGGCTGCCTCTCCCCAGAAGTCTGGCCTGAGAAGCTCACCACCTCATTCTTGCTAGGACAGCAGTGGATATTCCGTCCCACCCGTGGAAAGCAACACCCCGGCCCCCTCGCAACAAATGCCTCGCCCCTTCAACACACACCACCACCATCACCACCACCACCACCGGGCTCCAGGCCTGGAGGGTCCTTCCGGTCCTTTCCCACCTGTCACTCCTACCCATCCTTTCTGAAGGACACAAACCCTCACGCCCAAGGACTAAGGGTTGGGGCCGCGCCTGCACGGAAGGGGAGAACGGACCGGCACCCGAGGGGCCACGTTCTGTGATCTTGGAGCCCAGCGTTCGGGAAAGGGATGTCATCTCTGCAAGACATCCCCGCACGGGCCCAGAAGGACGTGCTCCGATGCCACGGGTCCAGGCCCTCAGCTTCCGGCCGCCCCGGGCGCCCACTCGAAGGAACTAGGGCGGCTGGTGGGCCCGCGGGCCCGCGCTCGACTCCTCTGAGGCGAGCCTCACCTGGATCCGCCTCAAGTCCAGAGGGTCTTCCCGGACACTCTCCCCTGCCCGGCCCCGCAAGCCGGCTGGCAGACAGTTCGCCTCCGGCGCTCCACCCGCCGCCGCCAACTCCGCCACTCCGCCGTCCAGTCCTGCCCTGCCACGCGAAACCCCAGTCTCCACTCTCCGAGGTCGGCCACCCACTCTAGGGATTCCCTCCTGGCCACAAAGTAAAGGCCTGAGCACCCTCAGAGCCGCAGGTGGGAGCCACGGAAGACCGCCAAGGCGGGATGCGCCGCCTCGCCAAGGAAGGGCCTGGCTCCCAAGTTGGGACGGCCGTGGTGGCGCCAAGGGAGGGTAATGCGGGGGGCCCCGATCTCAGGGGCCTGGGCCTGGGTTGGCGGTCCGTTGCCCAACCAGGGTCTGTGCACGGGCCCAACCGTATCCCGACGGCGCCCACGCCGGGAATGGCGACAGTGGCGATGGATACCCCTGGCCGGGGGCCGCTCAGCCCTCAAGGACCTCCTCCCGCCCTGTTACGCCCACCTTGCCCACCGAGAGTCAGGAGTAGGCCAGCCGAAGCCCGGCTCCCCGGCCTCGGGCCGGGGTGACCCACAGGCTCCCGGGTAGGCACCCCACACGGCAAGCGGGCCAGTCGACCCTTGACGGATCCCATGCTCTGCGGAGGTGACAGTTGGCGCAGGGCTCTCGCCCAAGACTCCGGGGTGGATACCGCGGTGGTGCAGGGGGTGGGGGCTTTGGGGGTTAAGGGGGTGGGGTTGGGGGGGTGGCATCGGCCAGCAAGGAGGTGAGCGAGTAGCGACGGAGGCCTCTAGCTCCACGACCAACGCCCAAGCCCACCCGAACCACCCCACCCCGCCAAACACGGAGGGCACACACCTTTCCGGACCCTGACTTGGTGTGAGCAGAAGGGCCAACTGGCTGCCTTGGGAAGTTGCTGGGGGAATAGGGGGTAGCGGCGGTCTGTGGGCGCGGTGCGGAGGAGCGGCGGGGCGGGGGGTGGGGGGTGGCGGGTAGGTCGTAGGAGGGGAGAGAGGGGAGGGTCGGGGGTGATGGGTGAGGGAGGAGGGCTGAAGCTGAGGGACCAGGGGCCGGCGGTGGGGTGGGGGCGCGGAACGTGTGAGGACCCCGGGAGCAGGCAAGGCTCACCGGGCCCCGGACCTTCTTTCACAGGTACTTGGGCTATTGGGAGAGCCTGGGCCTCCGCTACGGTTGGCCCTGGTGTTCAAGAGCCTGAGCCTCCTTTCGGGCACCGACCGGGCGGGCACCTGACTGTGGGTGCACCGGGGCAAAGGGGGCTGGGCCCGCTGCCCGGCCCTTTCTGCAGACTCTGCATGCCGGTCCGTTGATGCCCAGCTGCGAAGCAAGTGTGGCAGTGGGAGGCGGAGCCGGGGGCCTGCGTCGTCATTGCCCTGAAGACTCTGGAGCCATGTTGCAGAAGGTGGCCCAGAAAGCGAGCTGCGCCAATGCAGAGGCTACACTTGAGTCGGGGTGCGCTGGGGTAGGCCTTTCTGGCCAGACTAGGGGAAGCCCCGGGAGACGGCACTGCCGCTGCCCTGTGTGTGTCACCGCAACCGCTTGTTGGGCCCCAGCCTGGCTCTGGTGGTACGGGGGGTGGGGCGGGCGAGGGGGCCGGGCGGAGGAGGCCGTTGCTGCCGCTGCTGCCGCTGCTGCTGCTGCTGCTTCCACTTGGGCTGGTCCCAGGACCGGCCTGTGCCTTCTGGACTGGGCTCCCGGCCGGACAGCACCCCCCTCGCGGCCCACGCCCCCGCCCCGCCTCCGGAGACCACCTCCAGACCCCATCACACCGGGTGACCAAGCAGCACACCTGATCCCCCAACGGTTCACAGGGACATCGGGGTCCCGCCTCCACGCCCACCGCCAATGGCGGCGGCCTCCCAGTCCCCCTGCCCGTGGCCCGGCCGCTCTTGGCGGGGCTTGCAGGGCCCTGGGTCCGGACAAGCCCATGCTGCTCTTGCTCCTAGGGGAAGGGCCAGGCCGCCACATGCCCAGTGCCCCCGACCCGCAGCCCCGCCCCCCCCGCCCCCGAACGGTATTTCCTTGCCCCTCGGGGTAGGCTTCTCCCGCTCCGGTCCGCCCAAACATGGCAGCCGCGTTGGCATCCCCGTGCCCAACCCGCAGGGCATCCGGACCCCGCGCTCGGCCCCGCCAGCCGTCCCTGGAGTCTCCCAGGTTGCCGGGGCGGTGGGGGCGGGGCACTACGCATGCGTGGGCCTTTGCGGGGGCGCAGGAGACAGGCCCCCCGCACCCCCGCTCCCATCCCGCAGGCGCCTCCCGGGGACGCCGCTTTGCGCGCTCACGGGATCCCCAACGAGTTCCGCTTGATGGCAGTAGAGCACCACGTATGCCAAGCGGCCCTTCCTCCTGGGCCTCTCCCTCCGCCCTTTGCCAAAGAAAAAAGGCCAAGTCGTGTCCACCCTGGCTCCAACATGGCGGCCCCCATGTTTCTCCTCCTCTGGCTCTCGTGGGCGGAGCTCGTGAGGTTATGGGGAGCGGGGAGCCTCGCTCCTCTCTGGCTCCCCTTGACCGGCCTGGCGTCCAAAGCCCAAGGGCGAGGCTCAGCGAGCCCCAGCCAGGGTCCCCGAGGCTCCCGGCAGTGGCCTCGAACCCATCCGGGGCTCCATCTTGGCCCGCGCGGGAGACACGCTCTTCTGGTGCCGGGCCCAGAACCCCAGCCACGCCACGCCGGTCCATGCCCGAGCCTCAGTCAGGACTCCCCGAGAGGCCAGCCTCACCCCGAGGCCTCCGAGCGCCCAGGAACAAAGGACAGCGGCGGTGGCGCGGCCCGCGGGCACCCGCCGAGGGGTCAACAGCGAGGTCCACCTCCCGCGGCCGGGGAAGGAGGGGTCCCGGGCACCGGGCCCTTCACCGCGGCCTCCGACTCTGGACAGCTCCCGCGGGAGGGGCAGCGCCCACGCGCGCCCCTGCGCTCCAGGACCGCGGCCATTCCCAGGCCACGGGTACTCCAGGTCAACGCAAACACTGCAGCTCCTCCTTTCCCGTCAATCGGCCCAGAGGCCACGGTGCACACCTCACGGTCACATCCACGGCACCCTGACCACCAGGCTCTCCCGTGCCTGGGACAGTGGAGAAGCCAGAAGTACCGCAAACACGCACGGACGCGCGCGCGCACACACGCTCACACTTACACACACACACAGACACACACACACACACTCGGCGTCCCCCGGAAAGAAGAGAGATCACGGCTGGATGTCACCCTTTCGGTCCTCAGGACGTGGACTACAGGCTCCACTCACCTGTGCACGTGAATGAAGGACGTCTGTCTCTACTGCCCTCTGATTGCCCAAGGGCAGAAGGGTGCACCTGTCATCCAGGCGGACCTCTCTCCCTGCTCTCAGTGCAGCTTCAACCCTTAGGGACCATTTCGGCTCTCTGCCCTGCAAACCGCAGGGGCTGCCTCTCCCCAGAAGTCTGGCCTGAGAAGCTCACCACCTCATTCTTGCTAGGACAGCAGTGGATATTCCGTCCCACCCGTGGAAAGCAACACCCCGGCCCCCTCGCAACAAATGCCTCGCCCCTTCAACACACACCACCACCATCACCACCACCACCACCGGGCTCCAGGCCTGGAGGGTCCTTCCGGTCCTTTCCCACCTGTCACTCCTACCCATCCTTTCTGAAGGACACAAACCCTCACGCCCAAGGACTAAGGGTTGGGGCCGCGCCTGCACGGAAGGGGAGAACGGACCGGCACCCGAGGGGCCACGTTCTGTGATCTTGGAGCCCAGCGTTCGGGAAAGGGATGTCATCTCTGCAAGACATCCCCGCACGGGCCCAGAAGGACGTGCTCCGATGCCACGGGTCCAGGCCCTCAGCTTCCGGCCGCCCCGGGCGCCCACTCGAAGGAACTAGGGCGGCTGGTGGGCCCGCGGGCCCGCGCTCAACTCCTCTGAGGCGAGCCTCACCTGGATCCGCCTCAAGTCCAGAGGGTCTTCCCGGACACTCTCCCCTGCCCGGCCCCGCAAGCCGGCTGGCAGACAGTTCGCCTCCGGCGCTCCACCCGCCGCCGCCAACTCCGCCACTCCGCCGTCCAGTCCTGCCCTGCCACGCGAAACCCCAGTCTCCACTCTCCGAGGTCGGCCACCCACTCTAGGGATTCCCTCCTGGCCACAAAGTAAAGGCCTGAGCACCCTCAGAGCCGCAGGTGGGAGCCACGGAAGACCGCCAAGGCGGGATGCGCCGCCTCGCCAAGGAAGGGCCTGGCTCCCAAGTTGGGACGGCCGTGGTGGCGCCAAGGGAGGGTAATGCGGGGGGCCCCGATCTCAGGGGCCTGGGCCTGGGTTGGCGGTCCGTTGCCCAACCAGGGTCTGTGCACGGGCCCAACCGTATCCCGACGGCGCCCACGCCGGGAATGGCGACAGTGGCGATGGATACCCCTGGCCGGGGGCCGCTCAGCCCTCAAGGACCTCCTCCCGCCCTGTTACGCCCACCTTGCCCACCGAGAGTCAGGAGTAGGCCAGCCGAAGCCCGGCTCCCCGGCCTCGGGCCGGGGTGACCCACAGGCTCCCGGGTAGGCACCCCACACGGCAAGCGGGCCAGTCGACCCTTGACGGATCCCATGCTCTGCGGAGGTGACAGTTGGCGCAGGGCTCTCGCCCAAGACTCCGGGGTGGATACCGCGGTGGTGCAGGGGGTGGGGGCTTTGGGGGTTAAGGGGGGGGGGTTGGGGGGGTGGCATCGGCCAGCAAGGAGGTGAGCGAGTAGCGACGGAGGCCTCTAGCTCCACGACCAACGCCCAAGCCCACCCGAACCACCCCACCCCGCCAAACACGGAGGGCACACACCTTTCCGGACCCTGACTTGGTGTGAGCAGAAGGGCCAACTGGCTGCCTTGGGAAGTTGCTGGGGGAATAGGGGGGTAGCGGCGGTCTGTGGGCGCGGTGCGGAGGAGCGGCGGGGCGGGGGGTGGGGGGTGGCGGGTAGGTCGTGGGAGGGGAGAGAGGGGAGGGTCGGGGGTGATGGGTGAGGGAGGAGGGCTGAAGCTGAGGGACCAGGGGCCGGCGGTGGGGTGGGGGCGCGGAACGTGTGAGGACCCCGGGAGCAGGCAAGGCTCACCGGGCCCCGGACCTTCTTTCACAGGTACTTGGGCTATTGGGAGAGCCTGGGCCTCCGCTACGGTTGGCCCTGGTGTTCAAGAGCCTGAGCCTCCTTTCGGGCACCGACCGGGCGGGCACCTGACTGTGGGTGCACCGGGGCAAAGGGGGCTGGGCCCGCTGCCCGGCCCTTTCTGCAGACTCTGCATGCCGGTCCGTTGATGCCCAGCTGCGAAGCAAGTGTGGCAGTGGGAGGCGGAGCCGGGGGCCTGCGTCGTCATTGCCCTGAAGACTCTGGAGCCATGTTGCAGAAGGTGGCCCAGAAAGCGAGCTGCGCCAATGCAGAGGCTACACTTGAGTCGGGGTGCGCTGGGGTAGGCCTTTCTGGCCAGACTAGGGGAAGCCCCGGGAGACGGCACTGCCGCTGCCCTGTGTGTGTCACCGCAACCGCTTGTTGGGCCCCAGCCTGGCTCTGGTGGTACTGGGGGTGGGGCGGGCGAGGGGGCCGGGCGGAGGAGGCCGTTGCTGCCGCTGCTGCCGCTGCTGCTGCTGCTGCTTCCACTTGGGCTGGTCCCAGGACCGGCCTGTGCCTTCTGGACTGGGCTCCCGGCCGGACAGCACCCCCCTCGCGGCCCACGCCCCCGCCCCTCCTCCGGAGACCACCTCCAGACCCCATCACACCGGGTGACCAAGCAGCACACCTGATCCCCCAACGGTTCACAGGGACATCGGGGTCCCGCCTCCACGCCCACCGCCAATGGCGGCGGCCTCCCAGTCCCCCTGCCCGTGGCCCGGCCGCTCTTGGCGGGGCTTGCAGGGCCCTGGGTCCGGACAAGCCCATGCTGCTCTTGCTCCTAGGGGAAGGGCCAGGCCGCCACATGCCCAGTGCCCCCGACCCGCAGCCCCGCCCCCCCGCCCCCGAACGGTATTTCCTTGCCCCTCGGGGTAGGCTTCTCCCGCTCCGGTCCGCCCAAACATGGCAGCCGCGTTGGCATCCCCGTGCCCAACCCGCAGGGCATCCGGACCCCGCGCTCGGCCCCGCCAGCCGTCCCTGGAGTCTCCCAGGTTGCCGGGGCGGTGGGGGCGGGGCACTACGCATGCGTGGGCCTTTGCGGGGGCGCAGGAGACAGGCCCCCCGCACCCCCGCTCCCATCCCGCAGGCGCCTCCCGGGGACGCCGCTTTGCGCGCTCACGGGATCCCCAACGAGTTCCGCTTGATGGCAGTAGAGCACCACGTATGCCAAGCGGCCCTTCCTCCTGGGCCTCTCCCTCCGCCCTTTGCCAAAGAAAAAAGGCCAAGTCGTGTCCACCCTGGCTCCAACATGGCGGCCCCCATGTTTCTCCTCCTCTGGCTCTCGTGGGCGGAGCTCGTGAGGTTATGGGGAGCGGGGAGCCTCGCTCCTCTCTGGCTCCCCTTGACCGGCCTGGCGTCCAAAGCCCAAGGGCGAGGCTCAGCGAGCCCCAGCCAGGGTCCCCGAGGCTCCCGGCAGTGGCCTCGAACCCATCCGGGGCTCCATCTTGGCCCGCGCGGGAGACACGCTCTTCTGGTGCCGGGCCCAGAACCCCAGCCACGCCACGCCGGTCCATGCCCGAGCCTCAGTCAGGACTCCCCGAGAGGCCAGCCTCACCCCGAGGCCTCCGAGCGCCCAGGAACAAAGGACAGCGGCGGTGGCGCGGCCCGCGGGCACCCGCCGAGGGGTCAACAGCGAGGTCCACCTCCCGCGGCCGGGGAAGGAGGGGTCCCGGGCACCGGGCCCTTCACCGCGGCCTCCGACTCTGGACAGCTCCCGCGGGAGGGGCAGCGCCCACGCGCGCCCCTGCGCTCCAGGACCGCGGCCATTCCCAGGCCACGGGTACTCCAGGTCAACGCAAACACTGCAGCTCCTCCTTTCCCGTCAATCGGCCCAGAGGCCACGGTGCACACCTCACGGTCACATCCACGGCACCCTGACCACCAGGCTCTCCCGTGCCTGGGACAGTGGAGAAGCCAGAAGTACCGCAAACACGCACGGACGCGCGCGCGCACACACGCTCACACTTACACACACACACAGACACACACACACACACTCGGCGTCCCCCGGAAAGAAGAGAGATCACGGCTGGATGTCACCCTTTCGGTCCTCAGGACGTGGACTACAGGCTCCACTCACCTGTGCACGTGAATGAAGGACGTCTGTCTCTACTGCCCTCTGATTGCCCAAGGGCAGAAGGGTGCACCTGTCATCCAGGCGGACCTCTCTCCCTGCTCTCAGTGCAGCTTCAACCCTTAGGGACCATTTCGGCTCTCTGCCCTGCAAACCGCAGGGGCTGCCTCTCCCCAGAAGTCTAGCCTGAGAAGCTCACCACCTCATTCTTGCTAGGACAGCAGTGGATATTCCGTCCCACCCGTTGAAAGCAACACCCCCGCCCCCTCCCAACAACTGCCTCCCCCCCACAACACACACCACCACCATCACCACCACCACCACCGGGCTCCAGGCCTGGAGGGTCCTTCAGGTCCTTTCCCCCCTATCAGTCCTACCAATCCTTTCTGAAGGACACAAACCCTGCTCACGTGGGTGACTCACGCCCAGGGTCTAAGGGCTGGGGCGGCGCCTGCAGGGAAGGGGAGAAAGGACAGGCACCCGAGGGGCCCTGTTCTTTGATCTTGGAGCCCAGTGTTCGGGAAAGGGATGTCATCTTTTCATCCACTGAGCCATCCAGGTGCCCTAATTTATAACTGCCCCCCCTACAACTTTACCCAACCAGTTCTAAGAAATCTGATCTTCAGAGGGTTATGCTTCAAAAGTTTTAACCTTTTGAAGGGTTAATTATATTATGGAGAATATACCATTCCCTGATATTGAGAAATTTAACAACTATCTTGGTTACCAAAGGTTTGCTGATTTTTAAAAGCCAATTCCATGAATAAATGGCTAGTTAAAAATAAAGTAGAAAGGATTTTAACATACCAATAATCAAAGATTACATTCTTAGGTATAAACTAAAAGTTACATGAAAATCTACTCAAGGGTAACCTTAAAATTCCTGAATGATGGAATTTCTTAGTCTTCTTTTTAAGAAGAGTAAAGTTGTACCATATTTTTGAATAAGGAGACTTTACCTGATGAACATTTCAATTTTTCATCAGTAAACTCATCAATCTATTCTTCTTTTAAAAGAGATTATTTATTTGACTGAGAAGAGAGAAAAGGAGCAGGGGAAGAGGCAGAGGGAGAGGGAGAAGCAGGCTCCCCGCTCAGCATGGAGCCTGATTCCGGTTCATCCCAGGACCCTGGGATCAGGACCTTAGCCAAAGGCTTAATGGACTGAGTTACCCAGGCACCAGTCATCAATCTATTCTAATGCTAAGAAAAATACAAAAGACTTTTTAATGTTTTCTTGTTTGTTTTCATTGTTTGTAAGGGAAAATAAACAGGCAAGAAGACAGGGGCCGCCTGGGTGGCTCAGTGAGTTAAGAGACTGCCTTCATGCTCAGGTCATGATCCCAGTGTCCTGGGATTGAGTCCCACATTGGGCTCCTTACTCATCGGGGAGCCTACTTCTCTCTCTGCCTCTCCCTACCACTTCACCTGCTTGTGCACTCTCTCTCTCTCTGTGACAAATAAATAAATAAAATCTTAAAAAAAAAAAGATATTTAGAATAGAAGGCAGCATCCCAAATCAGTACGAGTGGTGTGCCTTGGGATAAAAGGGTAGCCATCTACAACAGGCTGTTGGTTTCACAAGGCTCACGATAAACCAGGATAAACTCTACATGGAACTCCAGAAGTCCTAGAGGAAAAAATGTGCACCTTCCCTTATAACCCTGGAGCAGGAAAAGCCTTTGGTACCTTTGACTTAGAAGTCCATTGAAAGGGGCACCTGGGTGGCTCAGTGGGTTAAACCTCTGCCTTCAGCTCAGATCATGATCTCAGGGTCCTGGGACGGAGCTCCACATGGGCTCTCTGCTCAGCGGGGAGACTGCTTCCCCCTCTCTCTCTGCTTGCCTCTCTGCCTACTTGTGATCGCTCTGTTAGATAAATAACTAAATAAATAAAATATTTTTTTAAAAAGTTCATTGAAAAAAAATGGGTAAATGTGAATACACAATGTTAAAGAAAAACCATAATCAAAATTAGAAAAGCAAGGGCGCCTGAGTGGCTCAGTCGTTAAGCATCTGCCTTTGGTTCTGGTCATGATTCCAGACTCCTGGGATGGAGCCCCACATGGGGATCCCTGCTTAGTGGGATGCCTTCTTCTCCCTCTCCTACTCTCCCTGCTTGTGTTCTCTCTCTCTCTCTCTCTCTCTCTCTCTCGCTGTCTCTCTGTCAAATAAATAAAATCTTAAAAAATTAGAAAAGCTGTGCGAGTAGTCTTCTTAATATACAGCATGAACTTCTGTCATTTAAGAGGAAGATTAACAACTAGCAAACAGGAAATGACATTAACAGTTCTCAAAAACAAACAAGACTCTTAAATTTACAAAATAATTCTTCAGGCACTCCTATAAGGGCAACAGAAACAGAAACTACACTTCTGTATAATTTCTTCCATATTATTAGTTCCCAACTAAGACCTGCCCATCTGAGGGGACTAGTATTTAATTACCTGCCATTTCCAGATCTCCCCTGGGTCTGCATTGTTTCAAAGGGCCCCAAAGTCCCCTTTACCCATGAAATTGTCAGAGTGCCCCTTGTAGACAAAATGCTGCCCTGATTTATCTCAATTGCCTTCCCTTGTCATCCCAATTTCTCTGCAGAAGTAATTCGAATTTTTCAGTTTTGGAAATAAGGCCAATCCTCAGCCGCACTATCAGCAACAAGCAAACAATGTGTGCCCGCCAACCCCTGCCCCAGCCTTATCGGTGGGGTCTAAAAGTAACTACGTGAATTGTTTTCCTTTTGGCCTTTTAAAATCCACCTGTGATTTGTTTACCTCACTCATAGTTTCTATTACCATTACCTTTTATTATCTTTACTAACCTGACTTTTAATAGACGGCATCCTCCTTTCGGATAACCCCCATTTCACAAAACTGTAACTGGATTAAAACAGTAAACTACCAGCGTTTCCATCACTTGGGGAGAGTCCCTGCAGATTTGGGGGCGTTTTTCTTCCACGTGGCTAAATGCACACGTGGAAATGGAGCTATAGTTTTGTTTGTTGTTTTAGGTCAAAAACTCATTCAAGGAAATACTACATCTCTCGGGGTACATTCGGAGGAGCCCTCCATCCAAACCAACCAAGCGGAACCTCCTGCGGCCACGCAGATGGGGAGGAAGGGCAGGGGAGAGAGGGGAAGGAGGAACCCTGGAATCCGCGGGCCCACCCGCAGCCACAGGGAGACGCTCCGGGGCCCACCGGCCGGCCGCGGAGGCCCCAGCGGCGCTGCGACGACGCTCGCCCTCCTCCCTGCGCCCGGGCACAGAACTGAGGCGGCGGTACCATCCCGGCGCTCACGCACGACCAGCCTCGCCCCAAAGCCGCACCCCGGCCCGCCTCGGCCACCCGGCCCTGCCCTTCCAAGCCGCCTGGGCTGCCTGCCACCGCCGGCCCAGGTCGCACAACGGGCACGGGCTGCCTACACGCTGGGGGACAAGGAAGGTCCTCGGGCCCGGAAGGGCCACCCAAACCCGGCCCCCACCCCCGGGTTTCCTCCCGGCCGAGAAAGGAAAGGAAAGAAGACAAAGGCCAAGGGGCCCACCTGGCGGAGGCAGCACGCCGTCAGCAAAGACCCAGTTGTACCCCGTACGGCAGTCTTGGGGTACCTCGGGGCCACCGTCGCATCTCTAGTCCCGAATAGGAAGCCACCAATTGCACTCAAACTTGAGCGTCGCTTCATTGTTCCTGGGAGCAGGTGAGAGTTGAGATACTCGGGCAGCGCCGGGAGCCAGAGAAATCCAACGTCCACCCTGCCAGCCCCGCCCAGCGTCGAGGTGGGGCGTCTTCCGCAGGTGCCGCGCACTAGAGGGGGCGGGCAGAGGCGCGCGTGAGAAAGTTGGAGGGGAGACCCGCCTAATGCCATTTGCAAAGGAGATCCGATTTTAACCCCTTGCAGGGTCCCTGCCAACTAGAAAGTAAGTAAATGAGGAATGTGCTAGTACAAAGAACGAGGAATTTACCGTTCAGCAGTCGCAAAACTGCTTAGAGGGAAAAGAAATTTAAATAAATACACTTCCAGACGATGTTACAAGTTTGCATCATTAATCTGCCTGAGGTTATGAAAACTAATTGCTCCCTCCCCAAGTGAGAGTCGGGATCCGAAAAGCTGGCACTCCTTCCGCCTCGTCATCTCCCTCCCGCCCTTTGCCAAGGACCTGCTAGGGAGCCAGCACTTCTTACGTGGGTAGGGGCTGCTGCAGGTGGTGTCCACACGGCCTAGGTGGATGGGGATGTGCTGGGTCTGAAGGAATCACAGCGACTGGCAGGTTTCTTCTGCCTGACCGATGCCTTGGTTCATTCCTTCCTAAGTATTGAAGGGGAAACAGGTGACTCTTGCAAAAGAATGCTCCCTTAATGGGGACGCGTGTAGATGACTAGCAGAAAAGGAACCTAACAGGTGATGCTGCCCCTCAGAGATGAGGGCTGTTACTTTGGTGCGTGAATCCTCCAGCAGGCTGTTCCCTAAGGAAAGAGGAAGGCCAGGATGCGAGAGAGGAGATGCATATAAAAAATCTTTTAAAACAGTCATCTAAGGAGCTCCTTATGCCCATGGGTAAGCTCAGCTATTGGGGTAATAAACAACGGACTGTGAAAACATGTGTTGGCTCTTTTTTTCATTGACAAATGCAATCCTTGCTCCATTACTTTTTTTTTTTTTTTTTTAAGAAAACATCGTCATGACTACACTTTTGTTTCAAGGGAGATCTGAAGTCACCCCTGCCCACACCTGCATTGCCCCCTCAAGACCACCTGCTGTCTGGCTGCTCCCAGCCTGGCTCAAGCTCACTCACAGCCCATTTTTCTCACCCATTCCCTAGTTGTTTGAGCGGGGTGGGGGGGGGGGGGAGGAAGACAAAGAGGACCCTGAGGGGTTTCGTCCTGGTCTGGCAGCTGCCTTTTTGCATTTCAGGTCAACACAGGAAATCTCACAAAACCCTGCTGCTTTCCACTCCCAGGGGGTGGAGAGAGGGGTTAATGCTCTGCCACAACTTTCCCACAAGGTAGGGTGAAAGAGCTTCCCCCTCCTCCCTCTCCGGGTCACCCCACCCCCTACCCCCCAACATGCCCACCCGGCCTCCGCAGGCGAATCCCTAGGCTCTGGATCTCACCTGCCCCTCTGGATTCCTCCCTGGGTTTCCTGTCCTTCACTTTAGGGAGTAGGAGTCATTTCCTCAGGCAGACATGCAAATCAAAGCCTTTCCTTCTGTCCCCATTTCCTGGACAGACACGAATTCAGTAACTACTCACCACTCATTGTACCAGGAGACGGAGATCTAGATGGCTTTGCCTTCCTGAACCCGGGTTGTGCAGGACGGGTTCATACCCACAGGGCTCTCATGCTGCAAATCCATTGCAAATGGTCCTCGCAAATGACCAAAAAGCACAGGAAAAAGATTCTCAACATCATTAGAGAAATCAAAATCACAAGAGAGACCACTTCACACCCAGCAGGACAGATATAATGAAAAAAATGGAAAATACCATGTGTGATAAGGATGTGGAGAAACTGGAACCCTCATACACTGCTGGTAAGAATATAAAATTGTATAGAGACTGGAAAGCACTTCCAACAAAAGTTACACTTAGAGTGAACACATGATCAGCAATTCCACTCCTGGGTATATTTAACAGAGAACTAAAAACAAATATTCAAACAAAAACTTGTACATGACTGTTTATGGCAGCATTTTTCATAAAACCAAAAGGGGGAAACAGCCCAAATGTCCATCAACTGATGAATGTTTAAACAAAATGCACTATACCCATATCATGGATTTTTTTAAAGATTTTTTTATTAACTTATTTTGGGAGGTAGAGAGAGGAGCAGAGGGAAAGGGAGAAGCAGGGTCCCCGATGAGGGGCTCGTTCCCAGGACCCTGAGATCATGACCTGAGCCGAAGGCAGATGCTCAACCTACTGAGCCACCCAGGCACCCCCATACCATAGATTTTTATTTAGCCATAACATGAAATGAAGTACTGATACTAGATAAAACAGGGATGAACCTTGAAAACATTATGATACATGAAAAAAAACACCAAAGAACCCACATTATAAGATCTCATTCATTAGAACAGGCAAATCTATAGAGATAGAAAGTCATCACTGCCAAGGGCTAACGGGAAGGAGATGTTGGGAGAAAAACTTTTCCTCTACCATTTTAGTTCAGTGACTGCGGCCTGCAAATTAATTACCAGTAAATTAACAAAAGAAGAGTTTACTATGCTGGAGCTTTTAAATGAAGAGGTTCCCTAAAGAGCTTGAGATAGGGGTTTATATACCAACTTCACAAGAGTGCACTTCAAAGGATAGAACATTCTTATGAGGTTTGCTTATGCAATCTTTCAGAATATTCTAAGACTCAAGATCAGGCCTCCCTGCTTAGAGACTCCATCCGCTGAATGGGGGTGGGTACGTTGTGGCAGCCCTCTCTTATAAAACTCTGCTGGAGCACCTGGATACCTCAGTTGATTGAGTACCTGCCTTTGGCTCAGATCATGATCTCGGGGTCCTAGGATTGAGCCCCACATCGGGCTCTCTGCTCAGCAGGAAGTCTGCTTCTCCCTCTCCCTCTGTGCTCTCTCCCTCTCTCTCTCAAATATATGAATATAAATCTAAAAAACCAAAAACCCTGTTTTAGCCAGATATAAGGAATTCAGACAAAGCTTCTGCCACACTTGTTATCTCAGGTGTTTTTACTTTGAAGCTATCTTCACAATAATAATACACAATTCAGGTGGGTTATCAGTCCCATCAAGAGAATGGGGAATGACTAATAATAAGTATGGACTTTCTTTTTGGGGTGATGAAAATGTCCTAAAATTTATTATGATGATTGCTGCACAATTTTCTTTGTATTTTAAAAATACAGTGACTGGTGTACTTTAATGTGTTGAGTTACATGTTACTCGAATGGCATTATCAATAAAAAAAATGTAAACCAGCACATCAATTCAATAAAATTTAGGTAAAACATTTTTAGAAAATTGTACAGTGTGAGTGAATCAAGGTAAGAATACCGCAATCCACTGATCGTTGTTTACCTTTACATCACCAAAAATGTGAGCAACAGATGTCAGGTACGTTCTGATATAATATAATCAGAGTACAAAGTGTCGACAATAAAATGTTCTGGCTAAAGTAATTGAGCCTAAGTGTAACCAAGTTCATAGATGTCACTTCAGGAAATTCTGTTTCTCATGGCACATGGCCAGCACGAGGATACATACAGAGAAATCTAGAATGTCAGTAATTCTACAGGACAAATAATTCAGTCTTTTCATCAAAGTTGTGGCAAGAAAAAAAACGGGGTGAGCATGATTATCAATGAAAAGAAGATTATGTCATATTTCAGCCAATGCTATCTATGATCCTCATCCTCGTCTGCATCCCAGTAAGAATAAATCAAATTTAAAAGACACATTCAAGGGGCGCCTGGGTGGCTCAGTGGGTTAAAGCCTCTGCCTTAGGATCCAGTCATGATCCCAGGGTCCTGGGACAGAGCCCCACATTGCATTGCTCATCGGGCTCTCTGCTCAGCAGGGAGCCTGCTTCCTCCTCTCTCTCTGCCTGCTTCTCTGTCTACTTGTGATCTCTGTCAAATAAATAAATAAAATCCTAAAAAAAAAAAAAAACACATTCAAGTCCAATAGGTTCATTCCTCATAGATGTTTTCATGTGGTATCAGGGAATAATTGTAATTTTTGTTAGATGTAATGATCATATTTTGATTATTTTTAAAGCCCTATTTGTTAGAGTTTATGGTACAGTAGAGTACATGGAGGAAATACCTTCCTTGAATTTATGCATTAGGATATATGATATCTCAATATGCTTTGAAATATGCAAGCAAAAAATTAAATAAATGAAACATAATTGGCAAAATATTGGTCCTTGTTGAAGCTCGTTGGTACATAGAATATTTGTTATATTTTTATATCTGCTTTGTTTAAATGATCTATTTTTTAAAAGATTTTATTTATTTATTTGAGAGAGAGGACACTTGCAAGGGCAGGGGAGGGGGCAAGGAGAGAGGGAGAAGCAGGCTTCCCGCCAAGAAGGGAGCCCCACATCAGGCTCTCGGGATCATGACCCAAGCTGAAGGCAGATAGTTAAACGACTGAGCCACCCAGATGCCCCGAATGTTCCATGTTAAAGAACTAAAAAGATATACAAAAACAATTATGCCAACCAAGACTGATAAAATAGTCATATTTTGAGTATGTTATTGAGGTATATGGATAAAATACCAAACTGAAAGGGTTGATCATGGATATTTATATTTACAGAACTGTGATTGGGTGCGTTTCCATTTAGGACTGAAGACAGGTGATTTTTAAAAACATATTTTCAGGGTGCCTGAGTGGCTCAGTTGGTTGAGCGACTGCCTTCAGCTCAGGTCATGATCCTGGAGTCCTGGGATCGAGTGCCGCATTGGGTTCCCTGCTTGGTGGGTTCTCCCTCTGACCCTCTCTCTTCTCATGCTCTCTCTTTCTCAAATAAATAAATAAATAAAATCTTTTTTAAAAATGTGTTTTTAGATGTTAAATAAAAGCCACACCACACATGGGGCTTGAACTCAAAACTCCAAGATCAAGAGTCGAATGGCCCACTAACTGAGCCAACCAGGTGCCCCCAAGTGAGTTTAAGCACAGTAGCTCCCCCTTATCAACAGTTTCTTTTTGTCCAGTTGGTTACCCATAGACAGTGGTAGTTCAGAAGCAGATGCCCCATGTGACATAGTGTCAGAAGGTCAACAGCAACCTAAACGCTACATTGCCATGCCTATTGTCATTGCTGTCACTTCATTCTGACACATAAGTATTTTATCATCCTCACTGGAAGAGGAAGAATAAGTACAGTACAATAAGATATTTTGAGAGAGAGAGAGACCACATTCACAACTTTTATAACAGTATATTGTTATAATGTTTCCATTTAATTATTAGTTATGGTTAAGCTCTTACTGTAACTAATTTATAAAGTAAACTTTCTCATAGATATGCCAGGAAAAAACATGCATGTATAGGATTTGGTACTATCCATGGTTTCAGTCATCCAGTGGGGGTCTCAGATCCTGTCTCCCACAGATAAGGGGAGCTACTGTATTGTAGGCATATTCGAGAGCTTAATTGTGGGGCATGGTATCTAATGGGCCCTTTTATTAAAATGCAAACATGTGGAAGGAAATTCTGAAAGACATACATTACATGGTTAACAGGTTCACCACTAGGAATGGCATTAAAATGAGGGCAGAAGGCCAAGGTGATTCATTTTTGCTGAGCACATACTATGTGCCAGACGCCATTCTTTTTTTTTTTTTTTAAGATTTTATTTGCTCATTTGACAGACAGAGATCACATGTAGGCAGAGAGGCAGGCAGAGAGAGAGGAAGGGAAGCAGGCTCCCTGCTGAGCAGAGAGCCTGATCCCGGGCTTATTTCAAAACCCTGAGATCATGACCTGAGCCAAAGGCGGAGGCTTTAACCCACTGAGCCACCCAGGCGCCCCCAAACACCATTCTTAATGCTAGAAACACACTGTGAAAGCGGAGGGCGGGGGGATCCCTGGTCGCATGGGGCTCATGTTCTAGTGGGAGAAAAGGAAAAAATAAGATCACTGAGACTCATGTCTATATCATGATGGATAGTGATCCAGCCTATGCACCAAGCCGAGGCAGGGGGTGTTAGGGCTTGGGGAGGCCGTGGGAATTTGCACCTTCCCCTTAGATGGGACAGCAAAGGTCTCATTGAGAAGGTGACATAAGAGGTGAAGGGGATGGGGGAGAGCCCTGGGGAGAGCTGGGGATGAAAGCTGCAACAGGAGGGAATATACTGTAGCTCTTACTCTGTTAGATCTTTTCGCCCCTGACCGAATCATCATTTTCCTTCCAGTTTCGATGCAGGGGCTGTGTCGTATTTTGGCAGCATGCAAGCGGGCAGGTTTAGGGCCAGGATTACCTGATGGTTTATGTAATCAAGATATGGTTCAAGACCTTTGCCACTTTGAATAAACTGAAGCTCTAGCCCTGCGTACTAAGCATGTATGCTTCTATAAATTGGGTCTTTCTTGAAAATGTGTATAAATTGTTCCTTGCTTAGCATTTCCTTGCTTAGCATTTCACGTGACTCAATTCAGTTTTATCTTATTTTTTTTTTAAGCTTTTATTTCTTTGTCAGAGAGAAGGCGCACAAGCAGGGGGAGTGGCAGGCAGAGGGAGAAGCAGGCTCCCCACTGAGGAGGGAGCCTGACATGGAACTCTATCCCAGGACACTGGGATCATGACCTGAGCCGAAGGCAGAGGCTTTAGCCCACTGAGTCACCCAGGCACCCCCAAATGTCTGCTTTTCAAAAACAATGACAAAAACCAAATGCAACAAAAGAGATGCAATGAAAGGGTAGTGTAACCTCCACACGGGGCAAGAATAGGCCATCAAAACCACCTCTGAAGGGTGACAAATGGTAGATTTAGAAGACAGACACTGCCAATCAGCTCTTATATATACAGTTTAAAAATTAAGGGAAACCATCTGAAAGAAGGAAAAGAATGCATTCTAACAGCAAGTCATAAAATACAGGATATCGATAAAGAGACACTATAGAAGAAGAATCAAATGGATACTCCTGAGTTGAAACTTTCATTAACCAAACTGAAAAAAATCCACTAGAAGAATTAGTGAACTGGAAAACTTATTGTAAGAGTGTATATCTGAACAAAAGAAAAAATACAATCAGAAAGAATCACATGGTCCCAAATCTTTGGGATGCAGCAAAAGCGGTTCTAAGAGGGAAGATTATAGCAATACAGACCCATCTCAAGGAGGAAGAAGAATAGCAACTAAAAACAGAACCTTACCCCTAATGGAGCTAGAAGAAGAAAAACAAACAAAACCCAAAGCCCATAGAAGGAAGGAAATAGTAAAGTTGAGAGCAGAAATAAATGAAAGAGAAACTGAAAAAAGCAATAGAATGGACAGATGAAACTGATGAAGTCCCAGAACCTAAGTCAGGTTCGGTGGGGTGAGGAGGTTCGGAGCCGACGACTAAAGAAAGAATTCTTAAGATGTCGTTGGTGCAAAATGGTGGTTTATTAAAGCACGGGGACAGGACCCGTGGGCAGGAAGAGCTGCTGCCCCGGGTTGTGAGGGTAGGCATGTTATATACCCCACGGCTGGGGGGGAGGTGGTGAAGGGATGGGAGATTTCAACAGAGTTTTCACATGTTAGGGAGGACCTACAAGGTGCCGGGGGGAGTCCTTGCCCTTATGGCTTGATCAATGTCGTCTTTAGGTCAGGCACTAACATCAAGATAATTGGGGGATTCTTGGTGGGGTATTATGATCCGGCTATCATTCACATTCCCTTCTACCTCAGTCTCCTCCAGTTTATGGTGGGAGGGAGACATTAGGGCTTCAGGAACCGAGAGTTATTTGCCTCTGGAAATTTGTGCTATTGATAAGGTAACCTCCCTGTTTAGGTCTCTAGGACATCTGTAGAGCAAGGGAGATTCCTGTTCTGCAGGATTGCGATCCCTGCAAGTTAACTATTTATCGTTTTATGGCGGTCAGGGGTGCCTGAGGAATGCTACACATATGGAGGAGAGTGGGTGAAGAGGGGGTGCAAGGCGCCAGCTTTTGCTTTGTCCTCAGCCAGCCTCCTGCTCCCTCATCATTCCCCCCTGAACAATTTTGACCCTTAAATCTTTAAGGTGGTTGAAGGTGGAAGGTCTCATCTTCTATAACTTCTTCCTGCTGAATAGGGGCGTAGAGCTGTCCCTGCCTACTCGGGTCAATATTGATCAGGGTAGGAACGCATAAGGGAGTTACAAAAGGCGGAGGCAGCTGAATGCAGCGCTGACAGTGAAGAGGCGTCCTCGCGTGCGACAAGGATCGTCTGCCGTGGTGTAGTCATTGTAGCAATGGAGTCTCGGCACCAAGTAGAGAAACATGGAACAAAGCAACATATTAAGATTAATAAGGCGATAAGAATGAGAAGCCCGAAAAGGAGATTTGGCCATAGCCCTCCTCCAAGCCAGCAACTTAACCAATCACTAAAAGAGAAAAAAGGAGTTTGTAGGGCCTTAATCTGGGTGTTCATATCCTTTATTATTCCTGTGACATTTTTGCGATAGTCTGGGATGTATACGCAACATTCTGTCTTGATAACTGCACATGTGCCACCCTGGGCTGCTGTCAGGACATCTAAGGCCATCCTATTTTGTAGGACTGCCTTGCGTATTTGTGAGACTTCAGTATTAAGGAGGGAGATGCCATTTAGTGAATCATTGAGTGCCTTTGTAGTATATTTATTAAGGGCTTCTACATGCCACATGACATCCTCTAGTCCCGCAGATGGAACAAAAATGGATGCTAAGTAATCATACCATTTAAAAACAGATCGCTTCCATCTTTGTTTTAAATTGGAGAGATTAGCTGGAGTTGTAATGGTTTTAGTAATGCGCCCATGAATCCAGGCAAATCCTAAAGTACAGTGACCTATCCACCCTGGAGGAAGCCAGGGCCACAGGTTGGTTCCACATATCCAGTGGGTTCTGTTTGGAGCTGGTCATCTGATGCCAGGTCGCCTTGCCCAGTCAGTAGCAAACCAGTCAGTAGCCTGGAGTACTATTACTTGGGAACACATTTCTAGTGATAGCCATCCCAGATATCGTGTGTTATTTGCCCAAGTACCACTCGTATGATTCTTTTGTTCCCAGCATAAAACTGCCTTTTGACTGAGCCGTCCAATCGTGGGCGTGAGCCACAGATGCACATCCCAGATTTGATATATACCATCCTTAGTATAGCGATAAGGAGGGTTTTGTAACTTAGGCCCATATTTGATCGGGGAGTAATGGCTTGATAGCAATCCCCTTTCCTTCCAAATAGCTCCATGGGCATGTGGAACCAGGAAAGCATATTTGGAGTCAGTATAAATGTTAATTCTTAGGCTTTGGCAATTGCAAAGTGTTAGTGAGCACTATGGCTTACCTAGCTTATCTTATTTTTTCTACGAAAACTACTGTCATCAGAAAACCAACTGTCATTCGTATTTTTAACAGGGGCATCTTAAATCTGGCCATATAGAATAAGCAAGATCAATAAAAATAAAAAGAACATTTTTGCTCTATAGAGAAAGAAGTACAGTGATCAGGTTCAGGCATACAGGTAACTAGGTTTAAAGTTTGACAAGTTTTAATTATTATTTCTGGCATATCTGTTAGTGTAGCCCAGTATTTAATAAGTCGGCCTCCATCATCCATTGGTGGCCTTTGGCTTCTAAGACAAATCTGGACCTGATGTGAAGTCATTACAGTCAGGGACTGTCCCGTAGTGAGCTTTAAGGCTCTTTTTATGAGGAGGACTGCTCTATGCTTAGCTAAAGCATCTGTTTGCAATTGCAACTCAACAGAGGTGGCCTCTAGGATAAATATGACTAAGGGATGAAACCAATAAGAAGACCTTTGAGTGGTCCAGGCTTAACAATATCCTGATTACAGAGGATCACTGGCAAGTGAGAAAATTTGTCAAGAGATAAGGGGAGTCCCCCATGCATCATTCAATCCACTCATAAAGTGGGGTCATCCATTATCTCCACAAGTCCATAGTTAATCCTATGGAGTGTGATAGGTTGGCTTTTAGGTAATTTCATTATCCCAGCCACACATAAGGTGTTAGTTAAGTTGTAGGGGAATCAATCCCATTTTTTCAGTTGTTTAATCATGTGCCACGGGGTTCTGCTAATATCCCCACAAAATAATAAGAGCGACTAAAGAAGCTATTGTGCAACTTCTCTGAAGTTTACCTCAAATTGTTTAGCTTAGGTAAACAAACATTTAAAGACAATCAAATCTAGAATTTAACATCCATAAAGGCGTGTTACTAAAACATAATTTTTCTCTCTAAAATAACCCTCATTTACAGAGATAGCCAAATCAGGACTAATTCACTTGTGAAACAAGTCCAGTTTTAACAAACTTGGCCTATTATTTACATAAGCTCAGCAAGAACAGTGAGTGTGATCAATAGATCTTTTAGAATCTGCTTTGCTGGAACTTTGTATAAGGAATCTCTAGGTTGAACTTTTAGTAGCCTCTCCGGGCCAGAAGCCAAGCCCTGTACTTGCCATGAGGCATGCCTGCAATACCTTTGGGCGAATTCCTCTTCCCGAGACTGCACCTACCAAGGAGTGACATTCTTTACTCACCTGGTGGGGCTGCTGGGAACTCTGTAAGCAAGGTATCAGGCCAACAGTCCCAAGGGGCTTTATGGCTCCAGGTTTCATAAAGTCAACCTTAGTTCCTTTAAACTGTCTGGTCATATCTGAGTCTTTTCAAATATGACATCGCAGTCAAAGCCTTGGTAAAATAACCAGTTTCCAATGGTGTCCTGTTACAAGGAGAACAGATTCTTATTGAACTTAGGCAAATGACTGATTGCCATGGAAGAAAGAATACTTACTGAGATCTTTTGGTTTCAGAGGGTTCAGATAGAGAGAAAAGGTGAATGCTTTGAGCACGTTTACAAATGAGCACTTTTACATCTCTGTAAGTTACAGATAACTTAAGGAAAAGTATCCCTAGTCTGGAAGAGCAAACATTAGAGAGAACCAGCAATGTTTAAAGTAAGACAAAACATTAAGAGACACAACACTGTAATCTTTTAGTTCATTTAGTCCCATGTTACTAATTCTGGTGAATGCACCTTTAGTTAGTTTTGGAAATTCTTACCCATTTCAGTTTTAGGATTTTCAAGTATATCAAATATCTGTATTTGTCCTGAAAGTCCTTTATAGGAATCTCCTTGGAGATAAAACTCATTTTACAAGAGAATTAAAACAATTTTAAATGACAAAAACTCAGAATGGATATGGTTAGAGCTAAAGAGACACGGGAGTTTACAATTTAGCTGCAAGGAAATCAGGTTATTTCTGTAATACATAACATTTCCATAATTACAGTATCAAGCGATGATCTCTCAAAACGTTAAAACTTTAGGAAGTGCGTAGAATCTCTAGAATAGTTATAGCATTTTCCCAAATGTAACCCAAGGTTTATCATTGGTTCAGTAGTACTTCATGAGCAACTTCGCATACCAAGGAAAAGCCTGAGTTAAAGAGATTTACAATTTAAATCTTGTCAACATTTGCTAAAATCTTAGAAAGTTTTAAAGCACATGCCTAAGTATAATTAGGGATGTTAAACACCTGATAAACAAAACATAGAAACTGGGTTTTCTGGGCTGGCAAAGAGAAAACCATTTACATTTTCTTAACAGCTGATCAATTGATCTAAGAAAACATTGTCCTTTTGAACAGAGACAATTTCAGTCTTGTACCAATGTACCTTTAAAACCCATTCATTTCAATCTTAGTCCATTCTTGACCATAGCTAAAATTCCTTTTCTGAAGATTTCCCTTCACAGACCTTCTACAACTTTCCTTTGCATTCAGGTTTTGTCCCAAGCCATTTCCTTCCAAACAACCATCTCATTTAGGACAAAATTACCTTCCTTTACCTTCAACAAAATGTATTCCCATTCCTTAAATCTTTCTTACATATCTCCTACTTTCCTACATACAGTTTCCCTTTATTTCCATCAGTCTTAGTTACACTAAGCAGAACTTTGTATTCTTAGAAACACCTTTAGTTATTAACCAATTGTGAACTGTTACAACAGAATTCTTCAGGTGGCAATTTATGAATCAGTTAAGTGGAAAAAAAGTTTACCAGCAGATTTAAATACTCTTAGTTTCTTTGCAGAATGAAGTCAAAAGCCCAACCCTACATCCAGTAATTAACGACTTAGCATTTTATCCTGTTTGGTTAAGATATAGATGTCCACAATTTAATTCCATTTGTCATCCAAGCAAAACTTTAAAACTTTCAGGTTACCAAAAACTTTGAAAGCTACTTCAGCAATTACCCATTAGAAATTTGAGACAGACAATTAACCATCAGTTTAGTCATTTCTTTGCTAACAAATTTTAATAAATAACACAAGCTTATTTGACCTTCAGTAAACCTCGAAGTTTCACATTTACTGCTGATAACTTAAAAGACAGGTCTTATCTTAATTAAACCAACAAACTTAACTTAGTTCCAATACTGATTTACTTTCCACCTGGACCCACTCCACTTTGAATGTTTACCTGAGACATGCGTGGGAAGATCTGGAGTGGGGGGTGTTAGGTCCAGGGGGTGCTCTTCTTGCTCCTTGACAGTGAAGAGAGAAGGATCTGTGGTGCATGATCTAGAGGCTAGTCATGCAGGCTGCACACACGTTGGTGCAGAAACAGAAGGGGAAAACAGAGGAAACAAAGTGCTGCCAGGAGGCAGAGAAAAGATTCCCGGTTTTAGAGCTCATAAGCCCCAACAGAGGAGCAGACACCATGCTTTCCCACCAGCAAGGGGGGCAGGGGTTAGGCAGTCCAAGTCAGGCCAGAGAACACAGGGAAACTTCCCCGAAACAAAGAGAGTTTCGGCAGCTGCTTGGGAATATTCCTTATGGTCTCTGTCTCGAGTTAGACCAACCCCAGTTGGCTCCAGTTATAGCCATTAACACGGGAAGTGAGTGAGGGAGAAGCCCCCACATCTATTAGGAGAAACAGAGAAATAAAGCCAGAATCCCCTTTGCTAGGGATGGCCCAGCAACCTGGGTTTACTAGAAGAAGGCTTATTTACGTAATTACCATCCAATATGTCAGGAGAAAGTTTACAGCTGACTCATTTGGGCAAACACATTCCGCAAAAGCCCCTTAGTCTGGGGTCCTGGTGCAGAGCAATGAAGGCCTAGGTATGAGCCCTGAAGGTATCCTAGGTCCATTTGCCCTGTTTCCTGCAGAGGAGATCTAACTGATAGATCCCACTGAGGCCATGCAGTGTTACAGGAGCTCAGTCCTTTCCTAAGTTTTGCAATCCAAATTATTTCCAGTGGGTTAAAAGGCACCCCAAGGTAGAGTCCTTGGGAACTGAAGAAGCCTACTGAGGCCATGCTTCCAGAAAAGTAATGAAGGTCCATTACCAAATCCCCTAACTCCTGGGTGGCGTCCCACACAGGGTATGTCAGAGGTTTTAGGTGTCAAAAACGACCTGAGGCGTCCATCAAGATACGCTATTGATCACCATCATGCCTTAAAAGGCCCTAGAGGGGTGCCGGCGTCCCTCCACTTCCCCATCGCATCCCAGGCTACAGATGGGTGCCTGGTGAATGGACTAGGAAATTGTGCCATGCCATTGTCTGTCCTGAAGACTGCATACTGTTTTGCCATATTAACCCATGGAAATACTAGAAAAGTTTGGCAAGGGGAAATTACCCAATTTCATAGCTTTAGGCGGTTTGCAGGAGACTGACGAGAAACAGTAAAGATTGAAATCCATCATGGTCTATGCGACATTCCAACACATGTGGTCCTTGCAGCCAACTTCCCTAGGAAACGGTCCGGGCTGCGTTTTAATTCAATCGGGTACTGGTTTCGGCCGGCTCCCAGTGGAGGTCCCGCGGCCAGAAGTAGCTAGACCAGGGATGTGGAGGGGATCACATTAGATCAATCAGGAGGAAACCTCACACGGGAGTCTTAAGATTGGCAGCCGTCCTGGTGACTTAGGTGGTTGTCCCGTGCCCAAGAGAGACAACTTTCTATAAGAACAGGAATAGAGTGAGGCCATCAAGTTTCTGGGTCTTATTGCCATTCCGGCCAGGGTACTAACTTACAGCCAAAAGGCAGACGCTCTCCTCCCTGTGGAGTAGCCACGGGCTAGAGGATTACAGCCTGAGCAATTGACATGCAAGTGTTCCAATAAGACCATACTCCTTGAAAAAGCCCTGGAATGAGAGTACAGGAAAAGGAGAGAAAGTACTCACCAATTTTGCACCGAAGCTCAGAGTCCAAATGTAAAGACTCACAAATCTCCTGGCTGGCTCGCCAAAAATGATGAAGTCCCAGAACCTAAGTCAGGTTCGGTGGGGTGAGGAGGTTCGGAGCCGATGACTAAAGAAAGAATTCTTAAGACGTCGTTGGTGCAAAATGGTGGTTTATTAAAGCACGGGGACAGGACCCGTGGGCAGGAAGAGCTGCTGCCCCAGGTTGTGAGGGTAGGCATGTTATATACCCCACGGCTGGGGGGGAGGTGGTGAAGGGATGGGAGATTTCAACAGAGTTTTCACATGTTAGGGAGGGCCTACAAGGTGCCGGGGGGAGTCCTTGCCCTTATGGCTTGATCAGTGTCGTCTTTAGGTCAGGCACTAACATCAAGATAATTGGGGGATTCTTGGTGGGGTATTATGATCCGGCTATCATTCACATTCCCTTCTACCTCAGTCTCCTCCAGTTTATGGTGGGAGGGAGACATTAGGGCTTCAGGAACCGAGAGTTATTTGCCTCTGGAAATTTGTGCTATTGATAAGGTAACCTCCCTGTTTAGGTCTCTAGGACATCTGTAGAGCAAGGGAGATTCCTGTTCTGCAGGATTGCGATCCCTGCAAGTTAACTATTTATTGTTTTATGGCGGTCAGGGGTGCCTGAGGAATGCTACACATATGGAGGAGAGTGGGTGAAGAGGGGGTGCAAGGCGCCAGCTTTTGCTTTGTCCTCAGCCAGCCTCCTGCTCCCTCATCAAAACCAGGAGCTGGTTCTTTGAAAAGATCAAGAAAATTGATAATCCTTAAGCCAGACAAGAGAGAGAGAGAGAACCCAAACAAATCAGAAAAAGGAGAAAGAACACCACAGAAACACAAAGGATTATAGGAGACAGTTATGAAAAATTGTATGCCAACAAACTGACAATCTTGGAAAAACATAAACTTCTAGAGACATACAACCTCCAAAACTGAATCAAGAAGAAATAGAAAATTTGAACAAACCAATTATCTGCAAGGAAATTGAATCGATATTCGAAAACTCCCAAAAAACAAAACCCCAGGACCAGACGGCTCCATAGGTAAATTCTACTGATGTGGGAAACAAAGGCAGAAGGAAATGGACATAAAATTAAATGTCTCTGTAACCTGCAGCCCACTGACAAAGACTTGAGGCAGGCAGAGTATAACATTCCTCCAGGAAGCTACAAACTGTCTTAATGTTAATGCTGTACTAGTGGGGAAAACAACCTTAGCTTGACAATAGCAAGGCCTCGGGTTTCCTGTGAGTTTTCTTCAGCATATGAAAGATATGTCTCCAAAGGCAAAGGAAACAAAAGCTAAAATGAACTTTTGGGACCTCATCAAGATCAAAAGCTTCTGCACAGCAAAGGAAACAGTCAACAAAACAGAGAGGCAACACAGAGAATGGGAGAAGATATTCACAAATGACACTACAGACTAAGGGCTGATATCCAAGATCTATAAAGAACTCCTCAAATTCAACACACACAAAACAGATAATCATGTCAAAAAATGGGCAGAAGACATGAACAGACACTTCTCCAAAGAAGACATACAAATGGCTAACAGACACATAAAAAAATGTTCATCATCACTAGCCATCAGGGAGATTCAAATCAAAACCACATTGAAGGGGCACCAGTGTGGCTCAATCAGTTAAGCATCCAACTCTTGGTATCAGCTCAGGTCATGATCTCAGGGTTGTGGGATTGAACCCCTTGTGGGACAGCACACTGGGCACATGAGATTCTCTGACTCTCTTTGATTCTCCCTCTGCACCACCAGCCCCTCTCTCTCTCTCAAATAAATAAAGAAATACATACATAAAAATCAATCTTTAGGGGCACCTGGGTAACTCAGTGGGTTAAGCCTCTGCTCAGCAGGGAGCCTACTTTGCCCTCTCTCTCTGCCTCTCTGCCTACTTGTGGTCTCTGTCTGTCAAATAAATAAATAAAAACTTTTTAAAAGGAGGGGGGGCACCTGGGTGGCTCAGCGGGTTGAAGCCTCTGCCTTCGGTTCAAGTCATGATCTCAGGGTCCTGGGATCGAGCCCCAAGTCAGGCTGTCTGCTCAGCAAGGAGCCTGCCTCCCTTTCTCTCTCTTTGCCTGCCTCTCTGCCTACTTGTGATCTCTGTCTGTCAAATGAATAAATACAATCTTTAAACACACACACACACACATTGAGATTCCACCTTACACCAGTTAGTATGGCCAAAATCAACAAGACAGTAAACAACAAATGTTGGAGAGGATGTGGAGAAAGGGGAACCCTCTTACACTGTTGGTGGGAATGCAAGTTGGTGCAGCCTCTTTTGGAGAACAGTGTGGAGATCCCTTAAGAAATTAAAAATAGAGCTACCCTATGATCCTGAAATTGCACTACTGGGTATTTATCCCAAAGATACAGATGTAGTGAAAAGAAGGGCCATCTGTACCCCAATGTTCATAGCAGCAATGGCCACAGTCGCCAAACTGTGGAAAGAGCCAAGATGCCCTTCAATGGACAAATGGATAAGGAAGATGTGGTCCATATACACTATAGAGTATTATGCCTCCATCAGAAAGGATGAATACCCAACTTTCGTAGCAACATGGACAGGACTGGAAGAGATTATGCTGAGTGAAATAAGTCAAGCAGGGAGAGTCAATTATCATATGGTTTCACTTATTTGTGGAGCATAACAAATAGCATGGAGGACATGGGGAGATGGAGAGGAGAAGTGAGCTGGGGGCAATCGGAGAGGGAGAGGAACCATGAGAGACTGTGGACTCTGAGAAACAAACTGAGGTTTTTGGAGGAGAGGGGAGTGGGAGATTGGGTGAGCCTGGTGGTGGGTATTAAGGAGGCATGTGTTGCATGGAGCACTGGGTGTGGTGCATAAACAATGAATTCTAGAACACTGAAAAGAATAAAATAAAATAAATAAATTTTTTTTTTTAAAAAGCAATAGAGAATGGCTTCAGTTAAGAAAAAAAAAAAAAGAAAGAAAAAAGTCCTTTGGAAACTTTTGAATCTTTACTTCCCCCAACCCCAAACTCTATGATCAGTTGCTCCTTAGGATCCTGGGGCAGCAGCTCTTTCTGTCTCTGGGTCCTATCCCCATGTTTTCACTTAAAACCACGTTTTTGTTCTGAAGACATCTCAAGAATTCTTTCTTATTCACCAGGATTCCAAAACTACATCACTGCCAGACATTTAAAGAAGACTTAATACCTATTCTTCTCAAACTATTCTGAAAATAGAAGAGGAAGGAAAGCTTACACATTCATTCTAGGAGGCCAGCATGACCCAGATACCAAAACCCAAATAAAGACAGTACAAAAAAAAAAAAAAAGAAAAAGAAAATTACATGCCAGTATCCCTGGTGAACACAGATGCACAAATCCTCAACAAAATATTGACAGACTGAATCCAACAAATCCATTAAAAAAATCAGTCTCTGAAATCAAGTGGGATTTATTTCTGGGATGCAAGTGTGGTTCGATATTCACAAATCAATCAACATGACACATGACATTAAAAAGGGAAATTATGGCGGCGCCTGGGTGGCTCAGTCAGTTAGGTATCCAGCTCCTCATTTTGACTGAGGTCATGATCACAGGGTCCTAAGATCAAGCCCAGCATCTGCACTGTGTGTGGAACCTGATAGAGATTCTCTTTCTCCCTCTGCCCCTCCCCACTTGCACATATTCTCTCTCAAAAATAAATAAATAAACAGAAAGGAAAAAACCATATTATTTCAATTGATGCAGAAAAAGCACTTGACAGAGTACAACACCCATTTATGATAAAAATCTTCAGCAGAGTAGGCTGAGATGGAACACACCTCAACATAATAAAGGCCATCTATGAAATAGCCCCAGCTAATATATTCACTGGTGAAAAAGTGGGAACTTTTCCCCTAAGGTAAGGAACAAGGCAAGGATGTCCACTCTCACCATTTTTATTCAACATAGCACTGGAAATGTCAGATACATTACTGCCTGTGCTCCCTTCTACAGTTTTTATGGTTTCAGGTCTCACACTTATGCCTTTAATCTATTTTGAATTTATTTTTGTGTCTGGTATAAAAAAGTGGTCCAGTTTCACTCTTTTGCATGTAGCTGTCCAGTTTTCCCAAAACCATTTATTGAAGAGACTATCTTTTTCCCATTGTGTATGCTTATCTCCTTTGGCATAGATTAACTGATCATATAATCATGGGTTTATTTCTGGGCTCTCTATTTTGTTCCATTGATCTATGTGTCTATTTTGTGGGAGTACCATACTGTGTTGATTACTTCAGCTTTGGAGTATGTTTTGAAATTGGTATTGTGATGCCTCCTGCTTCTTTCCATTTTTTCAAGACTGCTTTGGGTATTTGGGGTTTCTGGTGGTCCCACAGAAATTTTAGGGTTATTTGTTCTAGTTCTATGAAAAATGCTATTGATAATTTGATGGAGATTGCATTAAATATGCAGATTGCTTCAAGTAGTGTGGATATTCTAACAATACTTGTTTTTCCAACTTATATGAGCATGGGCTATCTTTCCATTTTGTGTTCATTTTCCATATTATGTGTTTGTGTCATCTTCCATTTCTCTCATCAGTGTTTTGTAGTTTTCAGAGTACAGGTCTTTCGTCTCCTTGGTCAAGTTTATTCCTAAATATTTTATTCTTTTTTGTGCAATTGTAAATGACATTGTTTTCTTAATTTCACTTTTGTTACTTCATTATTAGTGTGTGGAAATGCAGTGGATTTCTGTATATTGATTTTGTATCCTGAGACCTTACTGATTTATCAGTTCTAGTAGTCTTTCTGTGGAGTCTTAGGGTTTTCCATATCTAGTATCATGTCATCTGCAAATAGTGGAAGTTTTACTTCTCCCTTACCGATTTGGATGCTTGTGTGTGTGTGTGTGTGTGTGTGTGTGTGTGTGTGTGTCTGATTGCTGTGGCTAATACTGGAAATCCTAGAAGAGAACACAGGCAGTAATGTATCTGACATCAGCTGTAGCAACATTTTTCTAGATATATCTCCTGGGACAAGGGAAACAAAAGCAAAAACAAGCTGTTGGGACTACATCAAAATAAAAAAGCTTCTGCACAGCAAAGGAAACAATCAATAAAACTAAAAGGCAACCTACAGACTGTGAGAAGATATTTGCAAATGTCATGTCCATTAAAGGATAAGTATCCAAAATATATAAAGAACTTGTACAACTCAACACTCCCTCAAAAGTTATTCCATTAAAAATGGGCAGAAGACATGAACAGACATTTCTCCAAAGACGACAACCAGATGGCCAATAAAAACATGAAAAATGTTCAACATGTCTCATCATCAGGGAAATGCAAATCAAAACTACAATGAGATGTCACCTCACACCTGTCAGAATGGCTTTATAAAGTCAAAAACAGAAGAGACAACAGGTGTTGGAGAATGGGATGTTCTGAATATATCTGGTAAATCCACCTGGCCCAATGTGTCATTCAAAGCCATTGTTTCCTGCCAATTTTTTGTAAAACTGAAGCTTTAAGCCCCACCAGTTGCTGGAAGTCATAAAATTTGGACCCACTTACTTTCTAAGCTAATTGCTAGGGAGATTCAATCTCCCCATGTGTTAGTCTCTTTCATCCTTCTCTGTGAACATGGCTCCCTCCTCACCATAGCGGCCATTGTCCATTTCTCTCCCAAACTATGTCTCTGCACTTCCTACCTTCTTCTGTTTGGCTTCTTCTCAAGACCTTTAGTTGGAGGAGTTCATTTTCAGTCTTTAGGTCAATTTCTGGGGTATTGAGGCAAATGGCAAGTGTCATACAGTGCCGGGGAGATTGTACATTGTGACCAAATATTTAAAGTACATTTTAGCAAACACATGTTGTTTGTTTTTACTATGTTCAATTAGCCAACATATAGTGCATCGTTAGTTTCTGATGTAGTGTCCAATGATTCATTAGTTGCATATAACATGTGCTTATCACAACATGGTGCCCTCCTTAATACCCATCACCCGGTTACCCCATCCTCCCACCCCCCTCCCTTCTGTAACCCTCAGTTTGTTTCCCGGAGTCCAGAGTCTCTCACTCTGATTTGTCTCCCTCTCTGATTTCTTCCCATTCAGGGGAGGTGGGTGGGATGATGAATGAAATAGGTGACAGGGATCAAGAGAACACTCATTTTGTAATATACAATATAGTGGCAAATCACTATACTGTGTACCTGAAACTAATATAATACTGTATGTTAACCATACTGGAATTAAAATAAAAATAAGGAGCACCTGGGTGGCTCAGTGGGTTAAAGCCTCTGCCTTCAGCTCAGGTCATGATCCCAGGGTCCTGGGATTGAGCCCCTCATCGGGCTTTCTGCTCAGTGGGAAGCCTGCTTCCCCCTGTCTCTCTGCCTGACTCTCTGCCTACTTGTGATCTCTGTCTGTCAAATAAATAAAATCTTTTTTTAAAAATTACATTAAATTAAATTAAAATTAAAAAGCATAGTGTCTTATCATGGATTATCCAAGTGGGCTCAAAATTCAACCACATATATCTTCATAAGAGAGGGAGGAGGAGTTTACAAACAGACACAAAGGGGATGGCCATGTGAACATGGAGCAGAGAGAGATGCAGCCACAAGCCAAGGAACGCTAACAGGCTCCAGAAACTGGAAGAGGCAAGGAGGAGATTGTCTCCCAGAGCCTCCGGACGGTGTGTGGCCCAGCCAACACCTTGATTTTGGACTCTTGGCCCTTAGAATTGACAGAAAAGATGGTGTTTTTAGAAGCCATCCAATTTGTAAGCATTTATCATGACAACCTTAGGAAACAACTACGTTTATCCTTATACGACTTTATGGATTCTTTCTTTGCTATATGAATTTTATATCTCTTTGGAGTTGACTCTATGGAGTTTCCCATTAAGATACTGTCTGACAGGGGCACCTGGGTGGTTTAGTTGGTTAAGCCTCTGCCTTTGGCTCAGGTCATGATCCCAGGGTCTTGGGATCAAGCCCTGCATCAAGCTCTCTGCTCCATGGGGAGCCTGCTTCCTCCTCTCTCTCTCTCTGCCTGCCTCTCTGCCTGCTTGTGATCTGTCTGTCAAATAAATAAATAAATAAAATCTTTAAAAAAAAAAAGATACTGTCTGATAGAGAAACATAAGATGATGAACCCATGAAGGAAATCAAGAGTTAGCAGTGTTATTTTCTAGCATTATATAATACTTACCCACAGGTATGCGGTTTTCCTGCATTAATGACCACTGATGGCCAGAAGATGCTCGAGAACATTCTGAGAACATTCTACAGTCAAAGTTTTCCCTTTGAGTTGATTCTTACAAAGGAGAATCAAGTCATGCACCCCGAGAATAAATGCACAGGACTTAGGTTGGTCATTTATTTCTGCTTTATTCCATAAGACACAGCCAATGGTGATTTTGGAGGAGGTCTTCCATCATAGGTGATCGTGGCGATGATGGTTTACCACTTATTCTAGGTATAGAAGCTGGAGAAGGAGGAACAACTCCTCAGGGTAGAGATGGCGTGGGTAGAGATGGTGGTGGGCATGGCCCTCTATCTGCCTGTAAATGTGGTGGAAAAGCTCCTGAAATTTAAGGGCAACCTGAAGGACCATGCTTCTATAACATAAAGAATCCAATGTCTAAGTGCTGGCAATCAAATATGTAGCAAATAATTCATAACAGTAGACATTTGTTTTCTTACACATTCAAGGTGATAAAAGCATTTTATCATGCTTTTTGATACTTATTACCATTCAAGGACTTAACAGTATAAGGCAAAAGACTTCTATGGACATTTGACCAGCATTTTAAGCTCTACACAATGACTGCATCTGCTAACACTAATGTTAGAAGAGTTGGCACCCCCATCAAAAGCTCTGTGAAACAGTACCCCCAAATGATGCAAAATTAGGTTTCATGATAAGCAAATATAAAGAGGAATCAATCTCCACAGCTTGAGTCTGTTAGACTAGTTGGTTCGAATATGGATAATTAATATAAGGTCTCAAAATAGGGATGATTCCTATAAGGTCTTGGTTTGTTCCCCTTGGGAGCCATTAGCTTTAAACAGTCTGTCCCACAGCTGTCTTCTAACAATGTCAGTTATAGCCATTTGCATAGTAATAAGCTTATCAGAGTTTTTACACCTATTATCTCTTTTGATCCTCATTATAACTTTGTACCATGTGTAGGGGAAGTTTCATTTCACTTCTTGTGGATGCAGAAACTGAGACTGTCAAGATTTAAGGGACTGAACAATGTTCGTGCCATTAGTGCAAAACATGATTAGGACTTGACTGCAGTTCCTCACATACCTAATTCAGCTCCCTTCTTTCCTTCCTTCCTTCCTTCCTTTCTTTCTTTCTTTCCTTTGTTTTTACAGATTTATTTATTTATTTGAGGAACAGCAGAGGGAGAGAATCTCAAGCAGAGCCCCCACCAAGCGTGTAGCCCCATGCGGGACTTGATCTCGCAACCCATGAGATCACAACCTGAGCTGAAAACCAAGAGCTGGACGCTTAACTGACTGTGCCCCCCAGGAGCCCCCCAGCTCCCTTTCCATGAGGCTACCTCCTCATGAATGCATGTCATCTGTCATGAGCTGAGGATAAATCCTCAGGGGTGAAAAAAGAGAGAGTAACTGACTTTTCAGAGATGTGAAAAGGGAAAGAGGATCAGAAAAATAAATATTGTGGAAAATTATAAAATATTACAATGAAACAGAATGAATCTGGGAAAAGGCTGCTAGATTGGGCCATTTGGAGTTCAGTGGCAACTTTCAACATAAGTTTTTAGTAGAATGGCAAAAAGACAAATTTAAAAAACAATCAGCTAGTGAGCATTTCCTCTGTTAAGATGCAATCTTCAGGTTCTGGATATTCCCTCCAAACATAAGCTGACCTGAAGACTGTTCTCAGCCAGCCGAGGAGTTCAGTGCAGTTTAAGACACTGGTGCCCGAGTCTCTTCTACATATGAATATGGTTCACTGTCTTAGGAAATCAAACCTGAAGAGTTATGTAGATGAAAATGTTAATTCGCTAGGAAGTCTGCTTCTGGTCCCATATTCCTTCCATCTAACAAAATAATTTCCTGCCATAGAACTCGCCGTGACATGACACAGTATGGTCTAGTTTTGTTACCTGGGTTCCCTGTTGCCAGCATTCTGTTCCAGGTTGATTGATCTTTTTTTTCTTATTTTGCATCTTGGTTTAAACTTCTTTCCGGGCTCTGAATTCTTCATTTACCTGCAATGATCACCAGCATAAATGTACACTTAATCATATAGTGTCAAACACTATTATGTATGAAATACAGCATTACATTTCAGATCCACAGTCATGATTATTTTCACAATTAAGGACTCATGTGGGGGTGTGGCTAGTATTGCTGGTGGTAGTGGGTGTAGTGGAAGGAATGAAGAAAAAGGTCTCCAACCAAAAGCAAACTAGCTCATTTTCACTTGTGGAAAAGAGAAGTTCTGCATGATTTATCACGGACATCTTTACTGTTTTAATTGTTTTAGCCATCCTTACTTGAGTCCTGGAAAATGTCCCATAAGGTCTGATCCAAAACTTTTCCAGTCCATTTAAATTTCAAACCCACCTAAGAGCCTTCATGGGCAGATGACAGCCTTCCCAGAAGATCGGAGGACCTCCAGTGTGAGATCGTTTAACTTGGCTATTATCCATGTTAAGATTTCTCTGAATCCACACTCTAATCTCCCCTCCTTGAAGCTATCTTCTCCAAGTGGTTTTTTTTCCCTCCTCCCATGCTTGGTGCCTATGTAAGCACACTGTCCACAATTTCCTTTTTTATGTAAATGGTTCATTTGTATATTTTCAGAAAGGCGCTCAATCGTTCTGCTTGTAATTTAAATTGGTTTAACAGTGTGTAACCACACATAAAGTTAGAGTCACAGGGATGCCCTCGTGGCTCAGCCGGTTGGGCATCTGCCTCTGGCCTGGGTCATGATCCCAGCCAGGGTCCGGGGATTGAGTACCACACTGGGCTTCTTGCTTGGCAGAGAGCCCACTTATCCCTCTGCCTGTTGCTCCCCCTTCTTGTGCTCTTTCTCTGACAAATAAATAAAATCTGACAAATTTCTCTAAAAAAATAAATAAAATTAAAAAATAAAAGTAAAATAAATTTTATTTATTTATTTGAGAGAGAGAGAGAGAGAGAGAACACGAGCAGAGGGAGTGGGAGAGGGAGAAGCAGGCATGGAGCCTGATGCAGGGCTTGATCCCAGGACCCTTGAATCATGACCTGAGCCAAAGGCAGATGCTTAACTGACTAAGCCACCTAGGTGCCCCTAAATAAAATCTTAAAAAAAAAAAATAGAATCACACAAATCTGAAACATGTAAACTGGGAGGGGCCTTATTAATTCACTAATCTTATTCTCTCCTGTTAATGAAGGAGAAATGAAAATCTGAGGAGAGTAAGTGACTTACTTGAAGCCACAGCCTTTAATAACAAAGCTGAGACTTCTTAAGACTTCCTGTAATTACTTTATCTTGCCACTTTAAATAACTCAGAACAAGAGAAGCCATGCAGGGAGCCACTGGAAGAACATACATACTTTCATTTTAATTTTAAACATTGGTGATGAGAATAAATCACCAAGCGCTGAAATTTAGTTTTCTTAAAATTATTTTTCAGTGCTGGGGGGGTGCCTGCTCAGCGGGGAGCCTGCTTCCCCGCCCCCCCCAACTTGTGATCTCTCTTTCTGTGTCAAATAAATAAATAAAATCTTTAAAAAAAAAAAAAAAGCTGTGATGGGAAGCCTGGGTGGCTCAGTGGGTTAACCCTCTGCCTTTGGCTCAGGTCATGATCTCAGGGTCCTGGGATCGAGCTCTGCATCGGGCTCTCTGCTCAGCAGGGAGCCTGCTTCCCTCTCTCTCTCTGCCTGCTTCTCTGCCTACTTGTGATCTCTTTCTCTGTCAAAAAAATAAATAAAATATTTTAAAGAATAAAAAGTGAAATAAAAAATAAGAGCTGTGACAGATAGGGGTGTCTGGCTGAGTCAGTAGACCATGTGACTCTTGGTCTCAGGGTTGTGAGTTTGTGCCCCACTTTGGGTATAGAGATTCCTGAAAAAATCTTACAGAAAAGCTGTGAGAGCTCATCATCATTTGCTTCTTTCCTACGGTACCCAGTGACAATGCCAGCCCCAAATTAAGCTGATTCTAAGGCTCTCTTTTTATTTATTTATTTATTTTTAAAGATTTAAAAAAAATTTTTTTTTGTTTGACAGACAGAGATCACAAGTAGACAGAGAGGCGGGCAGAGAGACAGGCAATGTCGAGTATATTTTTAAAAATTAAAAAAAAATTTTTTTTAAAAAGAACCTAACTGTAGTTATACTTTCATAACTAGATTTAGGAATCTAGATTTAAATAACATTAACATAGTAATCAATCTGGCATTTGTTCAACAACAATTATATAAGTCATTCACATGGGAAGAAAAGGCAAATTCAAATTACAGCAAGTCTACATGAAATAGTACTATCACAATTTTTTAAAGATTTTATTTATTTATGTATTTATTCATTTAGAATGCAAGCAGGGGGAGAGATGGAGGGAGAGAGAATCTTAGGCATGGAGCTGGACGCAGGGCTTGATCTCAAGACCCCAAGAGCATGACCTGAGCCAAAATCAAGAGTCAGTTGCTTAACTGACTGAACCACCGGCACGTCCTAAAATTTTTAAATTAAATACTTCAAGGAAACCAAGTTAGGTCACTCCAAGCAGGGAAAGGAGGAGAGATATACCATTTTGTTGTTATCCAGAAGAGTGACCTTAGAGACCATGGCAGAGAGAATGAGGTTACTAGCTTGCAATTCTACAAAGAACCCCCTATTGAAAGGAAGTGAAACCTGAAGGAATGCAGTACAGCTTCGCCACAAAACCGGGCACATACCACACACACAGCCGACACCCCGGGAGCGCCTGGTTCTGGTGAGTAGAGGACACTGCACTCTAGGGCACCGCAGGACCTCTACTTGGCAAGGCTATTACCTTCAAGATCAGGAAATGTCGCGGATTTTCCTGATACATAGAAACAGACAAACTGAAGACACAGTATGTCCCAAATGAAAGAACAGGACAAAATCACGGCAAAAACGCTACATGAAATGGAATGAGAAATTCAGATACATAAAAGCTGAAGGGAGTTCATTACCATTAAGTATGTCCTGCAAGAAGTGCATGATGAACTCCTTTAGGTTGAAATAAAAGGGTTCTAGACTGGAACTCGAACCCACATGAAGATCTAAAGTTCTCCCATAAGGCTTTTCAGAAACCCCAAATCCTGGAAACAATTCGAATGTCTAGCAACAGGTGAATAGTAGGTAAATAGAATATATCCATACGAAGAAATACTCAATAATAAAAATGAATGAACCATTGATGAGGATACACAATGGATAAATCTTGAAAGTACTGTGCTATGTAGAAGGAGCCAGAAACAAAAGGATTATTGATCTACGATTCCATGTATATGACTTAAAAAAAAGACAGAGCTGTATGGACAGAAATTAGATCAGCGGTTGCCAAGGTTAGGAAATAGAATGAGATCACAGACTACAAAGGAACCTGAGAAGACTTTCTGGAGTCACAGTAATATTCTACATGACTGAATACTTTTGTCAAAACTTGTATAATTGTGTACACGTTGAAAGTGAATTTTACAATAGGTAAATTACACCTCAAAAGAAATGAAGGTATACGAAATGAAAGTTCATGCCAAGACCCACACACATAGGCACCTAGCTTTATTTATAATGGCCCAAAGCTAGAAATAGTCCCACTGTCTATGAACATGTCTATACAATGGAACACCACTCACAATAACTATTCTGAGTTTCAAAGGCCAAGAAAAACAAGAGTGCACACTCTACCATTTCATTTATATAAAACTCCAGAAAATTTAAAATTTTGTATCATGGTATACAGATCAACGGCTTTTAGGCGATAGTAGGGACAGGGCTGTGTAAGGGGAGGATGACAGAGGGCTGTTTCAGGGGACAGTGAATATGTTCCTTATGTTGATTTGATGATGTTATTACATGAACATATATACCAAAATTTATTCAAATTTTTATTTAATTTATTATTTATAATTTCTAATCATAAAGCTTTGTATTAAAGCTTCGTATTTCGTGGTTGGTAAGATTGTATCATATATTTCTTTTTTTTTTTTTTTAAGATTTCATTTATTGGGGCACCTGGGTGGCTCAGTGGTTTAAAGCCTCTGTCTTCTGCTCACGTCATGATCCCAGAGTCCTGGGATGGAGCCTGGATGGGATTAGGCTCCCTGCTTCCTCCTCTCTCTCTGCCTGCCTCTGCCTGCTTGTGATCTCTGTCTGTCAAATAAATAAAGATCTTATTTATTTATTTGACAAAGAGAGAGATCACAAGTAGGCAGAGAGTAAGGCAGAGGAGGAGGGGGAAGCAGGCTCTCCACTAAGCAGAGAACCTGATGCCGGGCTCCATCCCAGGACTGAGCCACCCAGGTGCCCCTGTATCATGTATTTCTTTAAGCACTTGCCATTTAACAAATATTTTACTTGTTTACAGTTTCCCTACCATGCTACAAAAAAAAAAAACAAAAAAACAAAAAAACAAAAAAAACCCAAAGGTTTCTTTAAAGTTCCTGAAATAACTGCAAATTTGTCTATGTATGTGTACATGTGTATTTCAATTTTTTTATTGAAGTATAATTGACATATGATGTTATATTAGTCTCAGGTGTACAACATATTCATTATACAACCCTATACATTACTCAGTGCTTACCATAAGTATAGTCACTGTCACTATACAACATTAATACAATATTATTAACTACATTTTCTATGCTGTACCTTTTTTAAAAGATTTTTATTTTATTTTTTTGGAAAGATTTTATTTATTTATTTGACAGGGAGAGAGACAGTAAGAGAGGAAACACAAGCAGGGGGAGTGGGAGGAGAGGCAGGCTTCCTGCTGAGCAAGGAGCCTGATGCAGGGCTCCATCCCAGGACCCCAGGATCATGACCTGAGCCAAAGGCAGACACTTAATGACTGAGCCACCCAGGGGCCCCTAAAGATTTTCTTTATTTGACAGAGAGCAGAGTGAGAGAGAGAACACACTAGTGGGGGGAGGGGCGAAGGAAGAGGGAGAAGCAGGCAGGTAGCCTAACGTGGGGCTTGGTTACAGGACCCTGAGACCATGACCATGACCTGAGCAGAAGGCAGACACTTAACTGATGGAGCCACCCAAGTGGCCCTATGCTGTACTTTTCATCTCTATGACCCATTTAGAAACTGGAAGCCTGTGTCTTTTTATCCCCTTTTTTTCTATTTTGCCTATCCTATCATCCACCTCCCCTCTGGCAACTGCCTGTTTGTTCTCTGTATTTAAGAGTCTATTTTTTGGGGCGCCTGGGTGGCTCAGTTGGTTAAGCGACTGCCTTCAGCTCAGGTCATGATCCTGGAGTCCCGGGATCGAGTCCCGCATCGGGCTCCCAGCTCCACGGGGAGTCTGCTTCTCCCTCTGACCTTCTTCTCGCTCATGCTCTCCCCTCACTGTCTCTCTCTCAAATAAATAAAATATTTTTTTAAAGAAGAGTCTATTTTTTAATTATTTGCGGGTTTTTTGGTTCCACATAGAAGTGAAATCATATGATATTTGTCTTTCCCTGACTTATTTCACTTAGCATAATACCTTCTAGGTCCAGCCAAGTTATTGCAAACAGCAAGCTTTCATTCTTTTTTTATGGCTGAGTAATATTCCAGTGTGTGTGTGTGTGTGTGTGTGTGTGTGTGTGTGTGCGCACACGCACACGCACACACAGATACCACATATTCCTTATCTATTAATCTACTGAGGGACACTTAGGTTGCTTCCATATTTTGGCTACTCTAAATAAAGCTGCAACAAACATAGGGGTGCATATATCCTTTGGAATTAGGGTTTTCATTCTCCTTGGGTAAATACCCAGTAGTTGAATGGTAGTGGAATGACTGGATCATATGGTATTTCTATGTTTAATTTTTTGAGGAACCTCTACACTATTTTCCATAGTGGTTGTACCAACATACATTCCCTCCAACAATGTACAAGGGTTTCTTTCCCCTTTTCTCTACATCCTTGCTAACACTTACGATTTGTTGTCTTTTTGATTTTAGCTACTCAGACAGGCATGAGATATCTCCTGGTGGTTTTGATTTGCATTTCCCTCATGATTAGTGACTGCTTCACCAAAATAAAAAGCTTCTACACAGAAAAGGAAGCCATCAACAAAACCAAGACGCAACCTACTGAATGGGAGAAGATATTTACAAATAATATAGCCAATAAGGGGTTAATATCCAAAATGTATAAAAAAAACTTACATAACTCAACACAGGAAAAAGAAAATGAACAATCTACTTAAACAAATAGACTATTGACCTCAATAGACATTTTTCCAAAGGAAATATACAGATGACCAAAAGTCCCATTAAAGATGCCCAACATGCATGTACTTTAAAATTAATTTCCACAGTTTATATCAGTGTCCTGGAAAGGTCCTTGGCAATGAATTATTAAGAACTTTTCATTTAGGGGCGCCTGGGTGGCTCAGTGGGTTAAAGCCTCTGCCTTTGGCTCAGGTCATGGTCCCAGGGTCCTGGGATAGAGCCCCGCATCGGGCTCTCTGCTCAGCAGGGAGCCTACTTCCCTTCCTCTCTGTGCCTGTTTCTCTGCCTACTTGTGATCTCTGTCTGTCAAATAAATAAATAAAATCTTAAAAAAAAAAAAAAGAACTTTTCATTTAACTGCCCCACATATTAGTTGAAGATTAAAACCTGAAGAAGTAAAGAGATTTGTTCGAAATCAGAGCTGGCAGGTTGAGGAGCTCACGGGGGGATTGGGGTCCTGCCTCCCCCCTCCCCACGTGCTCTCCTCTCCCCCTGCTCCAGCTGCGGGTTCACAGAGCTTAGGAACTGACACACAGTACATGAAGCCGGGGTCTGTGGAACCCTGACCGCTCACCATGTCAGCAGGAGAGACTGCCCAGGGTATGGTCCGTAGGAGGTGACAAACCTGTACCACCATTAGAAAACAGTCTCTTAGGACTCCTTGATCAGACTTGTAGAACGAGGGGGACCTGGGCAACTCAGTGGATTAAGCGTCTGCCTTTGGCTGAGGTTGTGATCCCGGGGTCCTGGGATGGAGCCCTTCATGGGGGGCTCAGCGGGGAGTCTGCTTCTCCCCCTGCCCCTTCCCCCTCCTTGTGCTCTCTTGCTGACTCGCTCTCTCAAACAAATCAATCTTTTAAAAACTTGTATAACATTCTAAATCACCTACATGTGTGTTACTGTTAAAATCACAGAATATATCATCATCATAAGCTACTCCTCTCTCGCTATTACTGTGAGCCTGCCCTGTGTCACAGACCAAAAGAAGAACATAGAATTGGCATTCACAAGGGTAGCTTTCGTCTTAGAAAGAAGTGACAAGCGAGTTCATGCTCCAGCAGACTACATTTCACAGGGGAAGTTTCAACTTCATCCTTTTGATCCCATAGAAGATGACAGAAGCTCTTTTCCTCAGCAGTCCAGGGAGACAAACAGGATCACCTCAAATCTTCCCTACTTCTAAGGTTAATTCAAGTATGATCAGGCTACTCTGACACCTTTAGAAGGCCTCAAGTTACTGAAAGAAAACTGCCTCTCTTTACCCAACCTTGAGCACTAAAAACCGAGCTATAATATTAACTAAAGTCTGATGTACACCTGATTCCTCCAAGACGTCCATGGCATCAGGACAAACTGGATTAAAGCATTTTTTTCAGAAAGTCATGCTTGTAAATATCAAGGGGATAAAACACAAGGTACAATTTACTTTCCAGGCCTATCAGATGCATGAAATCAGCTCTGGTCGAATCACGGCCTCTTCTGGGCTTTGAGTTTGGAATTTACCAGATGGGTTAATAGTTCCAGTCTCCTAGGCCCATGATCTCTCACGATCATCATAACGAACCGTTAGAGAGACTGAGGGTACATGGACATGGTGATAACCAGATATGAACAGAGGAATTTCAGTGAGAGGCCGACTTTGACAAAGGAGCATATGTGCAGAAGGACAGCACAGCATCGGAATACAACTGAGCCAACTTACTTACCTATCAGAAGTGTGAGGGCACCGTCTGCTCCTGGTCTAACCTTGAACTCTGGGGTCCACAGCTCGCACTGTAGATCACACTCTTTGGTTTTCTTCTAAAACTGTGACCTGAAAAGGAAAGAAAGGATTTTTAATTACCCCTGCCACGGATACAAATCAACTTCTCTAAGTAAAGATTCTGCATGAAAAAGAGGAAAATATACCAGTCTTTTACTAGCCCTATAACAGAAACCCTTCCAGCCACCACACACCCGTGAGAGAAATAAGTCCGGACCTAGAGATGCTCTGGGCTTTATACCCTGCAAGCCCTTTGTGATGTCATCCACTGTGACCATTTCATGACTTCACACTGTAGTTTGCTGGGATTCAGTGGCCAAAGATACTGATCAGCCCCTCTGCTTATTTAAGTCACTGTCCCTGAGGTTAATGAAATAAATATCCTGTTAGCCCCATATCCACAGATACAGAAATGTTCCCCACTCGCTATTTAATGATTCCAGTGAGGGATGAATATCCTGGCATTAGGAGGGGACAGTTTGGATCTTGTACAGCACTGTCACACTAGTAGCTGTGAACAGTCTATATAAAACTGGACTGAGGGACGCCTGGGTGGCTTAGTCGGTTAAGCATCTGCCTTTGGCTCAGGTCATGATCCCAGTGTCCTGGGATCAAGTCCTGCATCGGGCTCCCTGCTCCGTGGGGAGTCTGCTTCTCCCTCTGCCTGCCACTCTGCCTGCCTGTGCTCTCTCTCTCTCTCTCTCTCTCACTCTAACAAATAAATAAAATAAAATCTTTATTAAAAAAAAAAAACCCAAACAGTTGTCTAAGGAGCTCCCGAGGCCCATGGGTAAGCTCAGCTATTTGGTTAGTAAACAATGGACTGTGAAAATACATTGGCTGATGTTTTTTTCATTGACTAATGCAATCCTTGCTCCATTACTTTTGAAAAGAAAACATCTTCATGACTACGGATGTGTTTCGAGGGAGAACTGAAGTCACCCCTGCCCACACCTGCATTGTCCCCTCAAGACCACCTGCTGTCTGGCTGCTCCCAGCCTTGCCCAGGCTCTGATGTCGCCTTAGGGTGGGGACCAGCTTGACCTGCAAACCTCCAAACACTGTTGTGTTTTGACATTAAGAAAGGGAAGGTCTGTATACTCCAGTTCCTTTCTCAGCCCCAAGTCAGGACCATTCAGAGCTGGGGCTGATTTGCTCCCGTTTTGCCTCTGCTCAGGTCATTAAGAATTAGCTCACTTCAGCGCCCTAGCTCCTGGCCTCTGGTCTAGCCACTTCCAGCCGCGAGAACTTGGTTCAGAGCTGCCTGAAACCAGTGCCTGATTGATTTAAATCCCAACCAGGGATGTTTCCTGGGGAAGTTGGCTATAAAGACTACATGTGTTGGAATGTGGCTTAGACCATGATGGATTTCCATCTTTACTATTCTTTTCAATATTTTTCAATTTTTAAAAAGATTTTATTTATTCGAGAAAGAGAGGGGGAGAACAAACTGTGGGGGTGGGGGAGGCAGAGGAAGAGGGCGAAGTCAGCCAGGTGCCCCTACATCTTTACTATTCTTGGTCAATGTCTCCTACTGACTACTTAAATTGTAAATTAGGTATTCCCCCCTGCCCCCCCGCAAATTCTTAGGATCTTCGTAAGCACTCTTGATCCATCTACTGTCACTATTATGTCCTGGGAAAAACAACAGGGAAGCGAAGAGACTTCCACACCCCTTCAGTAGGACAGTTCCGTGATCATAACTACTTTTTGAGGGACACTTCTGGTCACTTTGAATGCTAGGAACCCTTGACATTACCCTGAGCAGGACACTGTGCGGGAGAGGGGGTCAGAAGGGCTTGGATTATGGTAATGGGTTTTTCTTCTTCACGCCCCAAGAATTCCCCCTTGGGGTGTCTCTTAACCCACTGGAGCCAATTTGGATTGCAAGATTGATTGACTGATTTTTTAAGATTTTAATTATCTACTTGACAGAGAGAGACAGCGAGAGAGGGAACACAAGCAGGGGGAGTGGGAGAGGGAGAAGCAGGCTTCCCACTGAGCAGGGAGCCCGATGCAGGGCTCGATCCCAAGACCCTGGGATCATGACCCGAGCTGAAGGCAGACGCTTAACAACTGAGCCACCCAGGGGCCCAGGATTGCAAGATTTAAAGAAGAGAGGACATCTTCTGCAATAACGCATGGCCTCAGTACTCCTTAGTAGATGAGGCAAAAATGGTCCATGAATGTGTCCTTAACCTTCAGTTCTATTTCTGTCGAGAGATCCTGTACAGGCCTCCCTCTTTCTCCTGAGTTACTCCTCTCCTCTTTGTTTGCTTCTTTTATGTGTCAGATCTGGAATACCTCTTGAAAGGACTGAATGAATGGAGTCTGACGCTTGTTGAGTGGGGGAGGTTTTCTCCCTCATTCATTTCCCGGGTTAATGGCTATGACCACTGGAGCCGATGGTCTGGCTAGTCCAGCTCAGGATGGGACTTAACCCAAGCAGCTGCTGAAACTCTTTTTCATCTAGGGGAGGTTCTCTGTCTTCTCTGGGCTGGCCTGGACTGCCTAGTCTCCATTTTTGTTGGTGGAAATAAAACCCATCTGCTCCTCTGTCTGAGCTGACCAGCTTTAGGACTGGGAGTCCTCTTTCTTCTGTCCGGGGTTGTGGCTGCTGGAGGCACCTCAGCTCTTCTGCAAAGCCTCCCCCCACACCCCCTACCAGCCCCTGCCGGCCCCGCCGCCCCCCCACCGCCCCCCCACCCCCGCAGTTTCAGCACCAAGGTCAGTGGAGCTTGTGAAACCCTCCGTCATCATTGATACCTGCTCGTCCCCTCCTTGCTAACAAAGACCGTAGAGCACCAATCCCTGGACTTGAGCCGTCCACTTCAGATTTCCCCACAGGTAAAAAGTGACAGTGGGGCACAAATGGCTTGACTTTTAGTTGCCCCAGGTGCAACATATTCAGTATTTAAGCCAATTTAAGTTTGTTAGTTTAATTAAGGTAAGTGCGTCTTTAGAGTTACCAGCATTAAACAGAAAACTTTTATTCTACCAAGGTTTAGTGATGGTCAAATAAGCTCATGTCATCGCGGTTCAAATTTGTCAGCAAAGGGACGCCTGGGTGGCTCAGTCGGTTAAGCATCTGCCTTTGGTTCAGGTCATAATCCTGGGGTCCTGCGATCATGTCCTGTGTGGGACTCCTTGCTTGGTGGGGAGCCTGCTTCTCCCTCTCCCCCCATCCCCACTTGTGCGTGCTCTCTCTCTCTCTCTCAAATCAATAGATGAAATTTTTAAAAATGATGGCTAATTTTGTCTGTCTCAAAGTTTTCATGGCTATATGTTAAAAAAAGAGCAAAACCCAAGTAGATTGAATAAATAAAACAGTTGAAATGAATGGATTTTTAAAGTACACTGGTATAAAATTCAAATTCTGCATTCCTCTCTGTTAAAAAGTCCAAGTTGTCTTGGATGGTTGGTCTGCTATCCATAAGAAAATGTAAATAAAGTTTTTTTTTCTCTTTTCTTTATCTGCGCAGAAAACCAGGGTGTCTATATTTTGTCTTTATCTGGTTTTTCATTATTTGAGAAAGTTAAAACTTCTCAAGGTAAAAGGAGTTAAGTTTTGCTAACAAGTTTAGCTTCCTGTAGAAGCTCTTATTGCCACATTGGTTAAATGTAAATATTAACTTTATAATAATCTGTAATCCTACTTAGCATATGCTTTAAAACTTTGAGGGGTTTTAACAAACTTCCCTGAGACACGAATTGTAAACGAAGTCTTTTTGACTCCTCAGGCTTGTTTATTTGGTCTGTGAAGTTACTCTGGAAGTGCGGCAAACAAATAATAAGCTGTGGTTGTATTTTTTGGATGACTGCCATAACTGTTATAGATGTGGTCTGAAATTTCCAAAGTTTTTATTTTATTTTATTTTTATTTTTAAAGATTTTATTCATTTATTTGACAGAGAGAAAGAGAGATCACAAGTAGGCAGAGAGAGCGAGGGGGAACCAGATTCCCTACTGAGCAGAGAGCCCAATGGGGGGCTTCTATCCCAGGACCCTGAGACCATGACCTGAGCCAAGGCAGAGGCTTTAACCCACTGAGCCACCTAGGTGCCCCTAAGATTTTATTTTTAAGTGATCTCTATATCCAATGTGGGGCTCAAACTCACAATGCTGAGATTATGAGTCACACACTCCACCCACTGAGCCATCCAGGCGTCCTGAAATTCCTAAAGTTTTTTTTTTTTTTTTATGTTCTGGTATAAGTCTGTTCTAATTACTGAAGTGTTATGTGTCACAAAAATAACTGGGTTTCCTTGTCAGCCATATTATAATGAACTTTCGTATCATATATTTAACTGTGACCATTTTTTAAAAAGATTTTATCTACTTATTTAAGAGAGAGAGAATATGCGGGGCTCAATCCCAGGACCCCAAGATTATGACCTGAGCTGAAGGCGGACACTTAACTGACTGGCCACCCAGGTGCCCCAACTGTGACTGTTTTTAAAAAATCTTTTGTCATTTATCGTTATTGTTCTGATGTCCTTGCAAAATGTGTTTTGTCCTCAAGGAGAGTCATGAAGAGGGCTTTTGACAAAGCCAAGTTTATGTCTTTTATTTTTTTAAAATTTTATTTATTTGACAGAGAGAGAGAGAGAGAGATCACAAGTAGGCAGAGAGGCAGGCAGAGAGAGAGGAGGAAGCCGGCTCCCTGGGGAGCAGAGAGCCCGATGTGGGGCTTCATCCCAGGACCCTGGAATCATGACCTGAGCTGAAGGCAGAGGCTTTAACCCACTGAGCCACCCAGGTGCCCCTCTTTCTTTCTTTCTTTCTTTTTTTTTTTTTTTTTTTTAGGATTCTTGAATGAATTGTATACTATGTGAATTATATCTTCACATATCTGTTTTGTTTTATTTTCTTAAGATGTAGAAGGACTTTGGTAATAAAGACTTCATAGGGCAAATGGACATCTAAAAATAACTCAGTTTTTCTGATTTCCTAAATGAATATTATCACATACATTTTTAGAAAAAACAATTATTTATTTATTTGACGGACAGAAATCACAAGTAGGCAGAGAGGCAGGCAGAGAGAGAAGGAAGCGGACTGAATGGGTTGAGGAAGATGAGTTTTTATGACTCTTACTTGAAACACCGTCAGTTCTCTAATGTTTGCTTTGCCAGATTAAGGCAACCTCCTCTTAAGCTATCCACGGTATGCAGAAATATGATAAAATATTTCTTTATAGACAAATTGAAGCATATCGCTTTTCTCCCTACCTGAACCCTCTGAAATTCAGAAACTCTCAGTGAGGAATCTTCTTTTCTCGTGGCAATTACATCTGCATAAGTGCAATGAGAAGCTGTTCTCTCTGTAACAGGACACCACTGGAAAGACTGGCTATATTTACTAGGGCTTTGCCTGGAATGTCTCATTTGAGACACATGCCTAGACTCAGAGATGAGCAGACAGCTTTAGGGAATTAAGGTTGACTTTATGGAGATAGTAAAGCTCCTTGGAATTGCCGGCCTGGTCCCTTGCTTACAGGCATCCCAGTAGCTTCACTGGGTGAGTAAAGAATCTAATTTCCTGGCAGGTGCAGGACCTCGGGATATTTTGGGGAACCTGAGAAAAGGAATTTGTCCAAATCTATGAGTATTGCAGCCATGTCTGATCACAAGTATTTGGCTTGGCTTCTGGCCTCGAGAGACTATTAAAAGGTCAATCTCGAGATTCCTTATAAAGAATTCCAGCAAAGCCAATTTTAAAAGATCTGTCTGGCCCATCACTATTCTTGTTGAGTTTCTGTAAATAATCAGGCCAAGCGTGTTAAAGGCATACACTTAACCAACTGAGCCACCCAGGCGACCCAACTGTGACCGTTCCTAAAAAATGTTTTGTCATTTATTGTTATTGTTCTGATGTCCTTGCAAAATGTATTTCTTCTTCAAGGAGAGGGACTTGTTTTTACATACAAATGAGTCATGATTTGGCTGTCTTGGATAAAAATAAGTGTGGTTATAGAGAGAAAATATGTTTCAGTAACACATCTTTGTAGATATTAGATTTTAATACTATTTATTATAAACTAGACTAGATCCTGAATTCTTCTGGTTTCCTCAAATAGCTGGCTACGGCTCTCCAAATTCAGGTTTCCAGTCTTCTTCCATTCTCTTGAGTTAAAGTCATTAAAAACTAAAACTGCCCTTTTTCCGAAAACCCTGAGAACTGATGCCAGACGGCCTGAAGTCAGCTTCAGAGGAATTGTCACAAATGCATGTATAAGAGTGCCTGGATGGCGGCACCTGGGTGGCTCAGTGGGTTAAAGCCTCTGCCTTCGGCTCCGGTCATGATCCCAGAGTCCTGGGATCGAGTCCCGCATCGGGCTCACTGCTCATTGGAGAGCCTGCTTCATCCTCTCTCTGTGTCTGCCTCTCTGCCTTCTTGTGATCTCTGTCTGTCAAATAAATAAAAAAAATCTTAATAAAGTTAAAAAAAAAAAAAAGAGTGCCTGGATGGCTCAGTGGGTTAAGCATCTGCCTTTGGGTCAGGTCATAATCTCAGAGTCATTTGGCTTGGGTCATGGTCCTGGGGTCCTGGGATCGAGCTCCACATCAGGCTCCTTGCTCTGCCTGTTTCTCCCTCTCCCACTCCCCCGGCTTCTGTTCCCTCTCTCACTGTGTCTCTCTGTCAAGTAAATTAATAAAATCTTTTTTTAAAATGTGACACGGTTGCTAAAAGGTATGAAAGCTCAAATTGGTGCTTTTAATGATTGGTTAAGCTTCACTGGATCGGAGGAGGATTTTTGTCAGCTGTCAAGGATCTTTTTATTGAGCTTCTTTTTCTCATAATAATATTAATCTTATTTTGTTTCCTCCGCCAACTTTCTGCCTGCTGCTGAGACTCCTTCACTGCCATAACTTCAGGCCAACTGCTGATCATTTGGCTGCCTCTGCCTTTCATAACTCCTACACCCCCGCTGACTGATGCCAACACACATGTAGGGACAGCTCTACACCCCTATTCAGCAGGAAGAAGTTACAGAAGATAAGTCCTTCCACCCTCAGCAACCTTGAAGATTTAAGGGTCAAAATTGCTCAGGAGGGGAAATGAGAACAAAAGCAAGAGAAATGTAGCTTAAATTAATTCTTACAACTTGCAGCCCCCTGATAAATACCTGAGACATTCAGAGAATGACCTTTTTAAAGGAACTCATGGCTGCCTTAATGTGGATTTTTTTTTAATGTTAAAGAAGTTTTTATTTATTTATTTTAGAGAGGGAGCGAGCATGAGTACAAGTAGTGGGAGGAGAAGAGGGAAGAGGGACAATCAGACTCTATACTGAGCACGGACCTCGATGCGAGACTGGATCCCCCAACCCTGAGATCATGACCTTAGCAGAAATCAAGAGTAGGAGGATTAACCAACTGTGCCATCCAGGCGCCCCATGTTGGTGTTTTATTAGAAACTAAATACAACCGTATCTTGACAATAGCCAGACCTCCAAGGTCTTGTAAATGTCAATTTCAACATAGAGAAATTCCTTAGAAACTGATGTTATCTCGACTCCCCGCCCCCCCCCCCCCCCCCCCCCCCGCCAACACTTAGAAGTTTATAATCAGTCACTCCTCACAATCACAGTGCAGCTCTTTCTGCTCAGGAGTCCTATCCCTATGTTATAATAAAAATACTTTTTGTACCATAAAACATCTCAATAATTTTTCCTGACCATTGGACTTGGTGACCCTGCATCCTGTAGACAGATTTTGATTTTCAAATTCAATACTCAGTGCATCAAAGTCACTCTTCCCTGCATCTCCTTTTTTTTTTTTTTTTTTAAGATTCTATTTATTTATTTGACAGACAGAGATCACAAGCAGGCAGAGAGAGAGGAGAAAGCAGGCTCCCCTCAGAGCAGAGAGCCTGATTTGGGGCTCGATCCCAGGACCCTGGGATCATGACCTGAGCTGAAAACAGAGGCTTTAACCCACTGAGCCACCCAGGCGCCCTCCCTGCATCTCCTTTAATTCCATAATTCTCTCTGGCCTTCTGGGACACAAATCCTGGCCCCCTCCAGCTTAGCTGCACCCTTGTGGGTGGGGGGTTGGTTAAAGAGGCTAGTCTGGAAGACTGTGCCTGAAACCTGCATGCCCACCTATTGTGCTTTCAGAATGCTGCTGTCTGAATGTATCCCATTGTGATTTCAGGACAAATATGAACACATGTAGTCATACATGGTGGTGGTCAAAGGAATCTGCTTCAATGTCAAATCAAAGTTTTTCTCAGATGAAGACTTTTGTTTTCCCATCAAAGGCAGACTATTCCTGGGGCACCTGGGTGGCTTAGTGGGTTAAAGCCTCTGCCCTCGACTCAGGTCATGATCCCGGGATCCTGGGATGGAGCTCCGCATTGGGCTTTCTGCTCAGCAGGGAGTCTGCTTCTCTGCCTGCCTCTCTGCCTACTTGTGATCTCTCTGTCAAATAAATAAATTTAAAACCAACCAACCAACCAACCAACCAAAAACTAAGTCTTAAAAAAAAAAGAAAGCAAACTATTCCAAAAGTTTAAAGTGTTTCTTGCATCTTGAAATACAGGAGGCTTTGTTATTATTCCATCCAAGCACCAGGAGCCTGGTGAACTTGGGTTCTGTACATCTTGATTCCAAGCTCAGACAAGCAAGTAGCTACGCGCAATTTGGCCACTAGATGGCAGGAGTGTCCAAGGTTAGCATCACAAGAAACTGCCTCAGAACACCCTCAAGTGGTCACTCTGGCAAGCTGCAGGCAAAGCAAGAGGAATTTTACCAAGTTTTGGTGAAAGGAATTCTTCATGCATGGGTCTTCCCAAGTCTATCCTTATCTTGAGAATGACGTTAGCAAGTGTAATTCTGATCTACATGGTTTCCACATTAATAAGTCTATCCTGTTTACATCCTGTCTCCACGTTTAAGGACCCCTCTAAGGAAAACCACTCTAATCAGCAAATGAAATCAGAGATTTTTAAAAAATGGAAATATAGGACAAAGACAGAGGCTCCACTTTTGTGGGAAAATATCTTTCAAAGACAGTCTCCAGGAATCCTCAAGCAAGTTTCCTGAGCTCTTGTGATTTCAAACATGAACAACTGATCCAAATTTCATTCAGAACAATTATCCACAGTTAGTTGTTTTGTTTTGTTTTGTTTTAAACATAGAAACTATTCTCATTCATTCACTCATCCATTTACTTATTTGTTTGAGTAATCTCTACACCCAACCTGGGGCTCGAACTCAAACCACACCATCAAGAATCACATGCTCTCCTGACTGAGCCAGCCTGGTGCCCCACCGATTTTTTTTTTTTAAGATTTTATTTATTTATTCGAGAAAGAGAAGGAGAGGGAGAAGCAGGCTCCCCAAGAGCAGGGAGCCCAATGTGGGGCTCCATCCCAGGACTCTGGGATCATGACATGAGTTGAAGGCAGATGCTTAGCCGAATGAGCCACCCAGGCACCCCTCCCACCCCGCCCAAGCTTGATCTTTGGTGCATTTTCTCATTGCTTTCCTTATAAACTACCTGGAGATGGAAACCGTTGTTTCCAGTGTCTGAGAACACCAGGACCACCGAACCTTGTAATAAAACAGATGGGAGTTTTTGGTTTGTTGAAGGAACTATGAACTGCCTCTATAAAAGGGTATTAGAAAGGACTTAATTTAGGATTTGAATTTGTAAAAAATGGTTTTATAGAGACTTTAAAGGATTAGTGCTTTGTTCTTAAGTGGATGCTGTGCTATAATAAGAAATAAATGATTGGTCTTTGTCTTTGGCTGCTGGCACACTGTTTCTAGAACCCTTGGACTCTCCTGGGGGATGAGTGTCATTTATATGCTAATGAGATGACTGGAGTCTGGGGGCCTGTAGTTCAGGGCTGGTCCCAGAAAGACCAAGGCATGATTAGAGGGTTGAAAATGACCTCCAAGGAGGGGAAAGGGACTGGAAAGTGCATTGGGTCCCTCTCAGGAGTGTGAGCCGGCATCATCCAATCTGTTGAGGGTCTGGATAGAGCAAGAAGGCAGAGGAATGTGAATTCTCTCTCTCTTTTCTCGAAGTAGGGCCATCCATTTAATCCTGTCCTCGGGTATCAGAGCTTCTGGTTCGTGGGCCTGCCAACTCTAGGAGATTATGACACTGTAGTCTCCGCGGAGCAGAAAGGTAATTCAGACAGAGGATCAATAGCCGGTGAGTACTCAGGTCAGTGAGGACAGGATGGGCAGTAAGAGTCACATCAGCTTTACCCTCTTGTTTTAGGTACCTCTTGTATCTTTCTTTTCTTGTCTTTCTTTCTTTTTTTTAATCTTTCATTTTTCATTAGCCTCTTGCAACAAATCTTCCAAAGAAGCTATTTCGGAACTTTGAGGTCTTCTAGAGGTTTCTGCATGCCCATTAAAAGAGGTATCCCATTCTGCTTGATTTGGGAACACTTTTTTTAAAAAAATATTTTATTATTTACTGAAGAGAGAGTGAGAGAGAGCATGAGTGGGTTGGGGGAGAGGTAGAGAGAGAGGGAGAAACAGATTCTCCACTGAGCAAGGAGCCTGATGCGGGACTCAATCCCAGGACCCCGGGATCATGACCTAAGCCAAAGGTAGACGCCTAACTGACTGAGCCACCCAGGTGCCCCAAAGCAGTCTGAACTTCTTGTCTTAATTTATTTCCCTAAATCCCCCAGCGGTTTATGCTGTGGACTTGCCTCAAGGCTTTGTGAATCTCCTAAGGGTTGCCATCTGGCTCTTAGACTGAGGGATACCCATTATTTTCCCTTGTTGAAATAGTCCTAACTTAGACTTCCTGTGTCTGGCTCTCCTGCACAACTCCTGAGACTGGTAAGGACCTTCCAAAACTTCTTACTCTGTAGATGAGTTCAGCCACACACCCAAATGGTGGGGCCCATGAAGTCCCACCTGGAAAAATTCTGCAGCCTCTCCTACCCCAATTTTTCATAGCCTGTGAAAAATCTGGAGTTTCTCACACCCCAATCTTCCACCCAGAAGGATTAGGACAAACACACTCCAGGAGTGCAGAATGCAGAAGAAGCAGAGCCGTGCAAGAGAAGCTTACCGGAGGTTCCTGAGTCGGTACCTTCACCCCGGCACCGGGGAGCCCTCCCCGGCATCTTCAGCCACCCTCCTCCAGTTCCACCTCATTGCCCAAACCGGGAAACGACATGTGGGCAGCAAGTCTGATGTCCTTGATTCAAGGGGAAATGATGCACGGTTTGGGGGTGGCCAATGCCTCCCATACGAGGTGAAACCCTCTTCCTGAGGATTTTGGGCAAGAGTAAATCTTACACTGAGCTTTAGAAGAGGCAGCTCGGACACAGGGTACGATGGGGAAGGAGGAAGGCGATTTTCTTAGAAAGGCTCTCTGCTCCTGTTTTCTGGGGGAAGGTAGAGCAGCTAAAGCTGAGTCGGAGGGCTGGGGCAGGAGTACGTGCGGTTTCCTTGACAGGTGTTTCTCCTAAGGGCAGGCTGACTTACATTTAAATTTGGGATGTGGGCTAGCCCACTGGAGGGGACCTCTGTTTTGTGGGTCCTGATGTACAAATCAGCCTTATCAGTAGGTACAGCAAGGAGTGCTTAAATTGCGGTAGCATAAATTGTAGCATAAATTGCTCCTTGACCCGTTAAGAGGCAGTCGAGGGCTGTGTACGTGATGGTCCATAACAATCCTAACGAGTTTAGACTAGTTTGGCTTTCAGAGTTGAAGCTGTGTTACTTAATGATTTTTATTAGGGTCGTGCCAAGTTTTGGGCATGTTTGCCAGTGATACTGTCCCTAATGGGGGGAACTGCCACTTACACAGTATGCATAAAATCAGAGTCAGTTATTGGCTTTTAGGAGTTGTTGTTGTTGTTAATAAGCTTGTGGGGTGCCTGGGTGGCACAGTCAATTAAGTGTCTGACTCTCGGTTTGGGCTCAGGTCATGATCTCAGGTGCTTGGGATCAACCCCCTAGTCGGGCTCCATGCACTCAGCACTGGATCTGCTTGAGATTCTCTCTTTCTCCCTCTGCCCCTCCCACTCTCTCATATAAATAACTCTTAAAAAAGAAAATAAAATAAGCTCATATGTTTGGAAGTTTCTGGAAGTATTTTTTCCAGAGAAACATGATCCACTGGAGTGATGGTACTTTTCAATATCTAAAAGTACACAGCTGGGGCTCCTGGGTGAGCCTTCAGCTCAAGTCATGATCTCCAGGTTCTAGGATCGATCCTCATGTCGGGCTCCCTTCTCAGTGGGTAGTCGGCTTCCGCTTCTCCCCCTGCTTGTGCTCTGTCTGTCTCTCTCTCTCTCTCTCTGACAAAAAAATACATAAAATTGGGGCACCTGGGTGGATCAGTTAGTCAAGCATCTGCCTTAGGCTCAGGTCATGATTCCAGGGTCTTGGGATCAAGCCCCATAACAGGCTCCCTGCTCGGCGGAAAGCCTGCTTCTCCCTCTCCTTCTCTTTCTCGAATAAATAAATAAAATCTTAAAAAAAAAAAAATCGGTGGGGCACCAGGCTGGCTCAGTCAGGAGAGCATGTGATTCTTGATGGTGTGGTTTGAGTTCGAGCCCCAGGTTGGGTGTAGAGATTACTCAAACAAATAAGTAAATGGATGAGTGAACGAATGAGAATAGTTTCTATATTTAAAACAAAACAAAACAACTAACTGTGGATAATTGTTCTGAATGAAATTTGGATCAGTTGTTCATATTTGAAATCACAAGAGCTCAGGAAACTTGCTTGAGGATTCCTGGAGACTGTCTTTGAAAGATATTTTCCCACAAAAGTGGAGCCTCTGTCTATTTCAATGAAATAGAAACCAAAAAAACAATAGAACAAATCAATGAAACTAGGAGCTAGTTCTTTGAAAGAATTAATAAAATTGATAAACCCTTGGCCAGACTTACCAAAAAGAAAAGAGAAAGGACCCAAATAAATAAAATCATGAATGAAAGAGGAGAGATCACAACTAACACCAAAGAAATACAAACTATTATAAGAACATACTATGAGCAACTCTACACCAACAAATTTGACAATCTGGAAGAAATGGATGCATTCCTAGAAACATATAAACTACCACAACTGAACCAGGAAGAAATAGAAAGCCTGAACAGACCCATAACCAGTAAGGAGATTGAAACAGTCATTAAAAATCTCCAAACAAACAAAAGCCCAGGGCCAGACAGCTTCCCGGGGGAATTCTACCAAACATTTAAAGAAGAACTAATTCCTCTTCTCCTGAAACTGTTCCAAAAAATAGAAATGGAAGGAAAACTTCCAAACTCATTTTATGAGGCCAGCATCACCTTGATCCCCAAACCATACAAGGATCCCATCAAAAAAGAGAGCTATAGACCAATATCCTTGATGAACACAGATGTGAAAATTCTCACCAAAATACTAGCCAATAGGATTCAACAGTACATTAAAAGGATTATTCACCACGACCAAGTGGGATTTATTCCAGGGCTGCAAGGTTGGTTCAACATCCGCAAATCAGTCAATGTGATACAACACATCAATAAAAGAAAGAACAAGAACCATATGATACTCTCAATAGATGCTGAAAAAGCATTTGACAAAGTACAGCATCCCTTCCTGATCAAAACTCTTCAAAGTGTAAGGATAGAGGGCACATACCTCAATATCATCAAAGCCATCTATGAAAAACCCACTGCAAATATCATTCTCAATGGAGAAAAACTGAAAGCTTTTCTGCTAAGGTCAGGAACACGGCAGGGATGTCCATTATCACCACTGCTATTCAACATAGTACTAGAAGTCCTAGCCTCAGCAATCAGACAACAAAAGGAAATTAAAGGCATCCAAATAGGCAAAGAAGAAGTCAAATTATCACTCTTTGCAGATGATATGATACTATATGTGGAAAACCCAAAAGACTCCACTCCAAAACTGCTAGAACTTGTACAGGAATTCAGTAAAGTGTCAGGATATAAAATTAATGCACAGAAATCAGTTGCATTTCTCTACACCAACAAGACAGAAGAAAGAGAAATTAAGGAGTCAATCCCATTTACAATTGCACCCCAAACCATAAGATACTTAGGAATAAACCTAACCAAAGAGGCTAAGAATCTATACTCAGAAAACTATAAAGTACTCATGAAAGAAATTGAGGAAGACACAAAGAAATGGAAAAATGTTCCATGCTCCTGGATTAGAAGAATAAATATTGTGAAAATGTCTTTGCTACCTAAAGCAATCTACACATTTAATGCAATTCCTATCAAAGTACCATCCATCTTTTTCAAAGAAATGGAACAAATAATTCTAAAATTTATATGGAACCAGAAAAGACCTCGAATAGCCACAGGGATATTGAAAAAGAAAGCCAAAGTTGGTGGCATTACAATTCCGGACTTCAAGCTCTATTACAAAGCTGTCATCATCAAGACAGCATGGTACTGGCACAAAAACAGACACATAGATCAATGGAACAGAATAGAGAGCCCAGAAATAGACCCTCAACTCTATGGTCAACTAATCTTCGACAAAGCAGGAAAGAATGTCCAATGGAAAAAAGACAGCCTCTTCAATAAATGGTGTTGGGAAAATTGGACAGCCACATGCAGAAAAATGAAATTGGACCATTTCCTTACACCACACATGAAAATAGACTCAAAATGGATGAAGGACCTCAATGTGAGAAAGGAATCCATCAAAATCCTTGAGGAGAACACAGGCAGCAACCTCTTCGACCTCAGCCGCAGCAACATCTTCCTAGGAACATCGCCAAAGGCAAAGGAAGCAAGAACAAAAATGAACTATTGGGATTTCATCAAGATCAAAAGCTTTTGCACAGCAAAGGAAAGAGTTAACAAAATCAAAGACAACTGACAGAATGGGAGAAGATATTTGCAAACAACATATCAGATAAAGGACTAGTGTCCAAAATCTATAAAGAACTTAGCAAACTCAACACCCAAAGAACAAATAATCCAATCAAGAAATGGGCAGAGGATATGAACAGACATTTCTGCAAAGAAGACATCCAGATGGCCAACAGACACATGAAAAAGTGCTCCATATCACTCGGTATCAGGGAAATACAAATCAAAACCACAATGAGATATCACCTCACACCAGTCAGAATGGCTAAAATCAACAAGTCAGGAAATGACAGATGCTGGCGAGGATGTGGAGAAAGGGGAACCCTCCTACACTGTTGGTGGGAATGCAAGCTGGTGCTACCACTCTGGAAAACAGCATGGAGGTTCCTCAAAATGTTGAAAATAGAATTACCCTATGACCCAGCAATTGCACTACTGGGTATTTACCCTAAAGATACAAATGTAGTGATCCGAAAGGGCACGTGCACCCGAATGTTTATAGCAGCAATGTCCACAATAGCCAAACTATGGAAAGAACCTAGATGTCCATCAACAGATGAATGGATAAAGAAGATGTGGTATAGGGGCGCCTGGGTGGCTCAGTGGGTTAAGCCTCTGCCTTCGGCTCAGGTTATGATCTCAGGGTCCTGGGGTCGAGCTCCACATCGGGCTGTCTGCTCAGCAGGAGGCCTGCTTCCTCCCTCTCTCTCTGCCTGCTTCTCTGCCTACTTGTGATCTCTGTCTGTTAAAAATAAATAAATAAAATCTTTTAAAAAAAAAAAGATGTGGTATATATACACAATGGAATACTATGCAGCCATCAAAAGAAATGAAATCTTGCCTTTTGCGACAACATGGATGGAACTAGAGCATATCATGCTTAGTGAAATAAGTCAAGCAGAGAAAGACAACTATCATATGATCTCCCTGATATGAGGAAGTGGTGATGCAACATGGGGGCTTAAGTGGGTAGGAGAAGAATCAATGAAACAAGATGGGATTGGGAGGGAGCCAAACCATAAGTGACTCTTAATCTCACAAAACAAACTAAGGGTTGCTGGGGGGAGGGGGGTTGGGAGAAGGGGGGTGGGGTTATGGACATTGGGGAGGGTATGTGCTTTGGTGAGTGCTGTGAAGTGTGTAAACCTGGCGATTCACAGACCTGTACCCCTGGGGATAAAAATATGTTTATTAAAAAAAAAAAAGGCAGTTCTCTCAAACACATATTATGAAGTGAAAGAACCAATCTGAAAAGGCTACATACTGTATGACTCTAACTATAGGATATCTGCAAGAGGCAAAATTAGGGAGACAGGAAAAAGATCAGTGGTTGCCAGAGGTTGGTGGATGGGGACGGATGCATAGGCAGAGCACAGAGGAGTTTTAGGGCAGTGAAACTATTCTCTAGGATGCTGTAATGGTGGACAGGTCATCATATGTTTGTCAAAATCCACAGAATGTACAGTGCCAAGAGGGAACCCTGATGTTAACTGTGAACTTTGGGTGATTATGATGTGTCAGCGTAGGTTCATCAATTTTGAAAATATTTATCTGTTTATTTATTTATTAGAGAGAGTGAGTGGGCGCATGAGCAGGGTTGGGGGTGCGGGAAGGGCAGAGGGCGAGGGAGAAGCAGGCTCTCCAGCTGTGCAGGGAGCCCGATGCTGATGCTGGGCTCCATCCCAGGACCCTGGGATCATGACCTGAGCCTGAAGGCAGACGCTTAATGACGGAGCCACGCAGGTGCCCCTAGGTTCAGCAATTTTAACAAATGTACCACTCCAGGGGAGGCGTTGATAATCAGCTATGCATTTGTGTTGGCAGGTGGTACCTGACAGCTCTGTACCTTTCACTTCATTCTGCTTTGAATCTAAAGCTGCTCTAAAAATAAAGTCTACTAAAAAAAAAAAAAAGCAGTTCTCGGTATCAATGACATAACCCTCCTTACTTTTGAGAATCAGCATTCCCTTTTTACGTTCATCAGCCAATTATACTTTTTTGAATTGGGTAATCAAATCCTTTGCCCATTTTTCTTTTTTTAAGATTTTATTTTTCAGTAATCTCGACACCCAGCGTGGGGCTCGAACTCACAACTGTGAGATCAAGAGTCACACGCTCTGCCGACTGAGCCAGCCAGGTGCCCCTGCCCATTTTCCTTTTTTTTTTTTTTTTTAAGATTTTATTTTATTTATTTGACAGAGAGAGATCACAAGCAGGCAGAGAGGCAGGCAGAGAGAGAGGAGGAAGCAGGCTCCCTGCCGAGCAGAGAGCCCCATGCGGTGCTCGATCCCAGGAACCTGAGATCCTGACCTGAGCCGAAGGAAGAGGCTTAACCCACTGAGCCACCCAGGCGACCCCTGCCCATTTTTCTAATGGAACTTTTTTTTTTAAAGGAGAAGACAGGTCGTTAGATGGGATTGTCCTTATCAGTTTCTCTATATGTTTGCAGAAGACTTGCCTTTTGCTTACTCATTAAAGCTGCTTTTATATTAAGAAAATTAACCTATCATATGGACCAAATGTTTGTGTCTCCCCACCAAGCTAATCCCTCATGTGATGGTATTAGGAGGTGGGGCCTTTGGGAGGTGCTTAGGTCATGAGAGTGGAGACCCTTGTGAATGGGATTTGTGCCCTCACCAGAGACCCCAGAAAGCTCTCTTGCTCCTACCTCCATGTGAAGTTAACAGCTAGAAGGCCTTCTATGAACCAGGCAGCAAGCACCTTGATCTTGACTTCCCAGATTGCACAGCTGTGAGAAACAAATGTGTTGTTTATAGGCTACCTAGTCTGTATTCTGTTATAGCTGCCCAAATGCCCTTAAGGCGATGGGACTCAACTCCCCACTCCACCCCACACCCCACCTCCATCCCTGGTCATCTATATTTTGACTTTGCTTATTGTATTGATTTATATAAGTTTCTTCCCCCCCCCCCCCAAAGCAGAATTGTCAAATTTCTTATTCTTTTATTTTAGGTCTTTGGGGTTTGTGTCATACTTAGAAAAATCTTTCTTACTCGAGCTATAAATACAGTTGTTTGTACCATCACCATGCAGTTCGTCAAAGGATTGGATTACATATTACTCATTTGCACAAAGCCTTAAAATGGTATCATAAACCACTGGTTGTCAACTAGGGATGACTTGGCCCCACATGGGACCTTTGGCTATGTCTGGAGACGTATTTGTTCTGTGCACTGGGGCTGTGTTAAGGACATCTCGGGGGTAGAGGCAGGGAGGCCAAGGAAAACTCCTACCGAGCACGGGCCAGCCCCTCCCCACCGCCCCCCAGCAAGGAGTCAGCCAGCCTCCAAAATGTTGATGACCAGAAAGATAAGAAAACCTGCCAGGGACCAACTCCCATCTCTGGCTCCCCCATTGTTCAGGTCTTTTGTATAACACAGAACACTGGAAAGATGGAGTGAGAGGGAAAAAAGAAAAAGGGAGGAACCGGATAAGGAAGTTAGAGTAAGTTGGAGAAGGCCCTCTGACCCCACCGGGGCTCTCCTTCATTCAGCTCCAAGAGCTTAGATTGAACAGACATCATTTTGTACAGTACATCAGAAAAAGAGAACATCGGGGGGAAAAATCTGGCAAACATGACTGGCAAATCACGAAGGGTGGAAACACGAGGAGACTACTTATTATGTAAATGCCTTTATTGGAACTAATACATTGCTACCAGATTACATCACTTTTCAGAGTTAGAGTAACATTATGATCTTGGAAACTATAGCAAACAGCTTGACAAAGCAAGAGTACATTACGTCCTACATACATATTTTATTTTTTAGCGACCACATCTCCTTGTTTTAGGTGGAAAATTAGAAAATTTATGGTACACTTAGCATGCTTGGCCTACCGTCTCCTGTCTACATTCTGAGCACGCTCTCTCCTCAAAAGTGTCATATTCAACAGCATTTTAAATCTAAAGAGAGAGTTTGACGATACAAGTTTTTAAAACAAATAAGCATATATGGAACCAAGTGTGTGAAGACAAAATATGTCAGCTGTTTACAGCTTGGGTGTGAGAGGGTAGATGCAAAATCAAGGTACACTTTTTCTCTACCTACAATGTATGGTTTTTACGTACTTGGAGACCCCTTAAAAAAAGTAGCAAAATCAGCAGTCTTATTTAATGTAATCAAAATATTCTTAAATGTACAAAAAAGATCACGTAGAAAGAATACTGTAAAAAGATACTGATCTTAAGAATAAAAGAATATGAAAAGCTTCTATTACTTCTGCCAATGTTCTGTACTACAAAGATAAGCAAAGGATACTCTTATCCAGATACCCTCTGAGCCCAGTTCTCAAATAAGAACTAGCATCCTGGATGGAAAAGCAAAGTTATGGTCTAATGGTATTCATATCCAATCATCTAAGCAAGTCCCAAGAGGCGGACATTCTAAGGGGGTGGCAAAGATACACAGAAACGACATACAGCAATGGGAAATGTCACGGGCAGCGATCTAGGAGGAGAGAGTAAATGATCCGGCCGTGAGTGCATTTCAGGTGTGCCTGACAAATCCAACTGTGACTATGGGAAAGAGGAGCTGTTGCCATTAAAACTCTTCCCCTGTGAGCTCTCAAGATGAGGAATCTTGTTCATCAAAACTATGAGTCCTTGCAGTGACCATCAGTTCTTTAAGCCATGACCGCTTCCCCTGGAAAGAGCTGACCTGCTAATCATGCACCTGGGAGCAAGGCTGTTTTTATTCGAATTGGTTATTTTACACCCTCTTCATTCCCCTGCCCATCAAGCATGCAAACACAGTCATGACCATCTTGGGCTTTACTTCCACGAGGTCTTCTGGGAGAGCATACACCCTGGCTCCGATTCTTCTAGCCATTGACACAGCGTACCTATTGTCAGAGGAAACAAAAATCAAGACGAACCTCTTGTTAGTCAAGGACATGACAGGAGACATGTTTCCTCTTGTAAAATCATTTGGCTAGGAGGGGAAACTTTCATATTGAAACTTCGGAGTGGTACCATTTTAGTTTTTGAGGTCACTCTTAAGTGACCCTGGTTTTTTGGCTCTATGACTTAGGGATGATTTTATTCACCCCTTCTCTGCAATGAGAATTAATTTTGAAGCTGATGCGATACAAAGATGAGAAAAAAAATTATCATTATCATTTTCTCCCCACTGAGCAGGGAGCCTGACATAGGGCTCGATCTCAGAAGCCCAGGATCACGACCTGAGCAGAAGGCAAATGCCTCACCGACTGAGCCAGCCAGGCGCAAGAAACTTTCAAGACATAGTTTCAGTGGAGGCTTAAGCATCCTGCTCATTTAGGGACCAAGATAATAAACTCAACATATGTAGGAAAGGGGATCTGTGCACAGTAAAAAAAAAAAAGGCATCAGTAAATAATGCGTTTTGAAAAAGAGCAAGACAGAAGAATATTCTTATCTATGGCATGAATATTCTTAGCCTATCTTCTCCTTGTTGTCAGATAAAGTATATAATTTTGGTAATTCCCTAAAGCAACAGCTGATTGAGTGCCTATGACGTCAGGCACAGTCTAGGCTCTTATATCTTGTATTCATATCAAAATCTCTAAGATAAGTATTATTGCTCCCCTATGTACTGATAAGGGGTCTGAGGCTTGGAGAGGTTTCCCTCAGGTGACACCACTCTTTTTTGGTTCTGTTTTGCTTTTTAAAGATTTTTAAATTTTATTTATTTATTTGAAAGAGAGAAAGAGAGAGAGAGAGGATGAGCCAGGGGGAGAGGCAGACTTCCCACTGAGCAGGGAGCCCGATCCGGGACTCGATCCCAGGACCCTGAGATCATGACCTGAGCCGAAGGCAGACACTCAACCGACTGAGCCACCCAGGCACTCCTAGGGCACCACCATTCATAAAGTGGCCGAACCTGAGCGAGAATGCAGAGCTGCCTGGCTACCCAAAGCCCATGGGTATTAATCATTGTTACCGTCAGTGTCTCTTACTTGGCATTATTGTGCTTGTCGTCTTCTGTCAGATTGCCACTCTTAACAAGGTCATAGTTTATGCAGCCCGGCTGGATGGCGTCAATTAAATCCACAACGGCCAAACTGGAGCTGATCGTCTTGTCCTAGTGCCAAAGGACAATAAATCCGAGAGTGTCCGGTTTGTACAAGCGAACACGTGATTACTTGTATCAAGTTGCCACGCACCAAGCCCAGCAGGTGAAGAGAAGCTGGTTGTTAGCCCAACACTAAATCACACTAACCAACCAACCAGAGGCCGTCCTTCCAAATTACTGATCCTTTCTGGCAAACAGAACAGTTAATTGTCTAACATGCAATTCTTACCTTAAAACTCTGAATGGAAGTTGATTTTCCAGCTTCACTCAATGTTCTGTTCACCCAGCTCACAATGATGTCATCATTGGCTTTCTGCCCGTCTCCAAGGTCTTCCAGAACATTGAGGGTATATCTAGAAGGAGAAGTGAAAGAAGAGGTCCCAAGCTACTTCATGAGGAAAAAAACCAAAATGCACCTTCTGTACTAGTTTGACAGTGGCCGTGACCTAAAGGCAGTTGTGCTCTGGCCGGCACTCGGGTGTAAATGCACGTCAGCACTCTAGCTAAGAGGTCTTTTTTCAAACGGATACACAGGCTGTTCAGCATTTTTGCAACTATCCATCACTTAAGCTTACTTCAGAGTCTAAATCCAAAAGTTTCCAAGGTGTAGTCATTGACACGTCTATCTGAAAATGACAAGGGCCGGATCACAGACTGCTAGGACAGTGGTGCTTGAGCAGCTAAAACTGGGTGCCATACCTTCTCATCAGCTGCCAGACTAAAGCTAGAGTCAGGGTTTGGTTTCCATCGTTCAGGTCTTGCCCTCCGATACCAACCAGGGAGAATTTGGCAGGATGCTTCCCCAATTCAACAGCATAGTTGCAGTTTTCCAGCTGTAAACCCACAAAAAAGCAAACGGTTGAGGATTTTTTCCCCATCGGCTTCATCTGTACACGTGAGTGAGTACTGAGGGCACACGATGCTGGGTACTTAGCACATTGGGATACGTGAGACACAGCTCCTGTCTCAGGAAGCTCAGATGCAAGTTTCCCAAGCAAAAGAAAAGAACTGGGACTGAAAACAGTTGCCTGTAACAATTGAATGCAGTAACTTCTGATCTACCTTTTTCATGTTGGCTCCGAGTTTCGGGTATGGAGGTTTATTAACCTTACTCCAGTCAACAGGAACTTTAATTCGTTCATACAACTGTAAGATTACAAGGGCGTCCTGCAGGTCACTAAAGAATAAAATAAATAAATAAATAATAAAATAATAATAAATAATTTCATCAGTGTTTTCAGACAGCCAGGCCTTTTAACAGTACACTGGCAAATGAAACATATAAGACCACAGATAAGACCCACAGCTCACATTTTCTAGCAGTCTGTGCTAAAAATAGAGCTCACACCATCCCGTTCACTTAAAATACTTGAGAGCTTCCGGTTTGCGAGGTACGACTCTAGAAGCTGGGCACATAGGATGAAAACCCGTGGCCTTACACCAAACTCAGAGAGAGAGTGACAATAAACAAGTTATGGATTGATAGATAATTTGATTTGGGGGCGTATATACTTGCTATGAAGATGAAAAGAACCGGGGTTAGGATTACAGAGCATTAGGTGTTGGTCAGGGTCTGAATCTGAGGATAGGAAGGGAGTAGGGCATTCCAGGTGGACAAGAATGTTCGAGGCTGAGAGAACAGTGAGTATAAAGGCCTCAGGACATCATGGACAGTGCACTTAAGTCTTTCCCTAGTCTCTGTTACAAAATGTAAAGGATCTGTTTCGTAGGATGTCGGAAACAACATTCATACACTCTTTCTCTTAATGATCATGTAAAGAAAGAATCTGGGCTTCTGTGTATTTGGAAAATGATAATGGATGTCACCATTCAAAATCTTCCAACCTCAATGACCAGTGTCAATGAACATCTAGAAAATGTTTAGAGCTATAATTCTTTCTGCGGCATCCATTAACGCTGTTCCTAACTGATATTAACAGTAGAAAGGCTTACGCGTAGAGATGGTTTACATGGGGATTAACTCCAAGAGAATTCATCCAGTTACGGAAGGTTCTTTCTTCACGAGTTTCTCCTATTAAGAATATTTACAAAGTTTAGATATTAATTAAACACCTTTTATACATGCATATAATATCAGTTCTAGTTAAGATGAATTCATTTCCTCTGTGCAAATCTAGAGGTATTCTCTAATACGAATCTCCAAATATTTTCTCTAAATACATTCTCTCTAGGTATAGGCTTATTTTAAAAAATTTGCTGATTTATTTTAAAATTGAAGAATACAACTTCATAACCAGTTAAACAATTTAGAGATTTATGAATTTTTTTATAATCTCCTCCCCCTTCTAAGGATTCCCCAATATCTCCCCAAATCCCCATACCTCAAAAGTAACTGATGTTATCGGTTTTACCTTTAAAGAAATTTGGGGGGGGGTCAAACTTTGGGGCAGCGAGCATATGAACCCTCTATACTCATGAATTTACACCTTCCCTCTAAATATTTATAAATTACAAGCTACATACAAGCACTTCTTTTACATCCCTATATTACAGCTGCAAGTTACATGAAACTTGAAAAGCATAAAATTTAAAAATGTTATAGTCCTGCCAGTGGATATTCAAGGGAGGACTACTACATTTGCTCATTTTTGAATCTTATACTTCATGTATTTATAATCTGGAAAAGGTAAACTCTACCTTCCCCAAACTCAAATAATTGCCATACATTAATCATTTTAAAGATTTTATTTTTAAGTAATCTCCACACCCAATGTGGGGCTCAAACTCACAACCCCTAGATCAAGAATTGTATGCAATACCGACGGAGCCGGCCAGGTCCCCTGTATTATGATTTTTTGAGTAGGTAAATAGAAAAGGAACTGGGGCTAATTCTGTCTGGTTAGTCTGAATGTGGAAGAATGAAATAATATCATGAACCGATAGGTCAAATTTAATGCATATATACATTTTTCTGGTGAGGGGTTTAGAAGGTGATCTATTTCTAAAATACTAAAATAAAACTGGTTTACTAAGCTAGGTGAACCTTGCTTTACAAGGTTCCCAGTATCATCCCTTTCCATCAGCTGCCACTTTTGACTCAGCCCTCAGGTCTACTTCCAGCAGAGATTTGCTAAAGGAAAGTGGGGAAGGAAATTTATTAGGCCAAGATCCTAGAATCATCGTGGCCTATGTATTTCTGGTCTGTAGTCCCGCACATTAGAATGTGAGAAAACTTCAATTACCTTCCAATAGAGTCCAGTCAATGTCCTGGTTCTCGGGCTTTGTTAGTGCCGGGTATTTATTAAACAGGTTAGCCACAAAGGCTAAGTTCAGTTTGGGGTTTCCACTGACAACATCAGCCGGGGTGACAAACTGTCTGCACCCCAACTTGTCTGCTTGTTGAAGCATGCTCTCAGCTCTCTTCAAATCATCTGTTTCCTATTGAAGTAAAAGAAGCAGCCATCTTTTAAAAGGCTATACTAAAAACATAGACCTGTTTCCCTACAATGATAGGCTGGATATACAATTCTACTTTCTCTTAGCCGACATATGGTACTTATTATAAAATTGTTTTGAATGCAACAGCAAAAAAAAAAAAAAAAAAAAGTTGGTTGTATTTGAGTGCAGTACCTCAAAGGCACGCTAGGTGGAACCAGATCATTTATCGAAGGACAGTACATTTAATTTAAATGGGATTACATCGCTCCTGTGAAAACTCATCAAGAAAAAAGCTAAAACTGTTGAGATTTTTCAACTGGGCCCTAAGGAAGGTGTAAGACTGTAAAGGGTAGAGAAATTATGAGAAAATATTTAAAAGATAATCATCAAGAATAGCAGTTTCCAATAATTTAATTTCAGGTTTAAACTGTGTATTTCAAATTGTAGTTTTCCTCTGCAAGGATTTTTTTTGGGGGGGGTGGGTTACGGCTTGTTTGACTTAACTTTTCCACTCAGGCAGAAGCAGAGTTGCTCATTTCTGTAAAGAATACTTACTTCGAACTAATTCCCATGACTCCTAACTTGTTACCCGTCCCCCACCCCCCCATTCCTCCCCACCCCCTCCAACCCACCCCAAAAGATGAGTGCCCAGCTCTGGATTAACACAGGGTCTGGTGAAGAATTTAAGTTATCCAATCATTTCAGCCTGATGTAAAAAGTATAGTTTCTCAAACACCCACTATGCCCACATCCCAAGGCTACAAGTAAAAAACCTGGAGCTGTGGGAGGAACGGGTGCTTTTGGATCTGTTTCTAGTGACCTACACTTGGAAAGGAACAGAGTGGCAGTCTGGGCACTTCCTACAGATACACGGTACAGTTTTGCCCGGGGGCAAACGTAAGCACTTCTGCGGAACAGTGTCATGGGAGGAAGGGTTTTACAATCTGGTGAGAAAAGAAGAGATAAAGATAAATGAAACTTGAGGAATGTTACTTTTAAACTAACGCTGCCCAGAATGTATAATTTGACAATCTTAGCTTTGTCTTCAATGGGTGATGCTATCTTTAATTAGTTTTTTAACCCCGGTGAGGTGCCTTGATTGTACAAGACTCCAGAACAATGTGTATTCATTGTGTTACCCTTGTTACCTTCTGCAAAACAATCAGTAACCACTAGCGGATGGGCAGTTGCGTGGGATTCAACCTTTCTTCAGGGTTCTCTCTGAGCATAGTGAGTTCCTCTCATAGAGCCTATTTTATTTCTTGTAACCTGTCAGTTATTACTTTAATATTGTTTGCTTTATGCTATTTACCAACTTTAAATTGTCAAATATACAATAATGAAATATAAAAAATCAAATAAAAATATATATGAAAAACTAACTTCAGCCCCTACCTCACACCATACGCAAAGTTAACCCCAAACATACTATATTTCTAAAGGTAAAACCTCAAACTATAAAACTTCTAGGAGAACACGTAGGAAGAAATATTAGTGACCTTATGTTAGGCTAAAATTTCTTAGATACAACACCAAAAGCATGATCCATAAAAGAAAAAAATGACTAAATCAGACTTTGCCAAAATTAAGAACGTCTGTTCTTTAAAAAACACATTGAGAGAAAATTTGCAAATCACATATCCAATCAAGGCATTGTCTCCAAAATACATAAAAACACTCAAAACTTGCTAATAAGAAAACAAACAATGCAATTAAAAATGGGCATAATGTTTGAACATGATGATACAAAGATGGCAAATAACCACATTAAAAATATTCGACACCATGTGTCATTAGGGAAATACAAATTAAAACCACAATGACAGATCATTTGGCACCTGTTAGAATGATTCAAGTTAAAAGGACTAACCACACTAAAGTATTGGTGAGGATATGGATGAACTGGCACTTCTGTATACTGCTGGTAGCAATGTAAGATGTACAACCACACTAAAAGTGAATTGGTCGCTTCCTAACATACCCGATTACTCAGCCATTTCATTCCTAGGTATTTACCAAGGAGAAATGAATGCATGTATTTATACAAAGAGTTCTCTATGTTCAATAGCAGCTATATCTGTAATAGCCCCAAACTGGAAACAATCCAAATGCTCATCAACAAGTACATGTGCAAACAAATGGTGGTATATCCATTCACTGGAGTATAATTTAGCAATAAACAAGGAATGCATTTATGATACATGTGACAACATGAGTGAATCTCAAAATACTACACTGAGTGAAAGAAGCTAGACAAAAAAAAAAAAAAAAAAGCATACATACTGTAGGGGTCCATTACATAAAACTTGTAAAAACTCAAATGAATATAAAGCAAAAGAAAGCAAATGAGTGGTTGCCTGGGATGGGGGAATATAGGATGGGAGCCGGAAGGCATTACAAAGGATCATGAGAAAACCTGATGTGATAATGGATATTTAAAAAAAAATCAATCATCAGTCAGTTAGGCCCTAAAGAAGGTAATAAAGCTGAAAAAGATGAAGAAGGACACGGACTGACAAGGGAAAAGTGTGAGCAAAGGCTCAGAGGTAAAATGAGTGTTGGGGGAGGGTGTGGGGGTGGAGACTAGCGGGGAAGAGCACTCGCCGGCAGACCATGCAGGGCCTTATATGCTAAGCAGAACACTTCAGACTGAAGTCTAGAGTCAATGGGGAATCCTTGAAGGATTCTGGGGAGGGAAGAGACAAAGGAGTGTTTGAAGATCAACCAGGGAAGAATGAATGCAGAAAAGCGGTCTCAAAATCAGCATCAGTTAGCATACTAGTGCCATTTACGCAGGCCCAAGGTCACCCGGTGAGCCTGCGCGGACAGCTGCCCCACGCACAGGACAGCTCCTGATCCATACCAAGTCACCTGAACCAAAGAATCTCACACCTCACATCCAGACAGAAATAGAAGCACACAAGTCAGTTACAAATTCAGTTCTGATAAGGGCATTGTAAGTGGTTTAGCCCATGTTATCTACTTGATCCTACTGCCTACTGGGCTAGAAACATGGATTCTCTAAATTAGTACAATGCATTCTATACCTAATGGGTACAAAGAACGCACCAGGGGATCACAGAAACTTAAGACTAAATTGTCTAGTCCAACTCCTTCCTTTATGGATGAGCAAAGTGAGATCCAATTTGGCGAAGAAATCTGTCCAAGGTCACTGAACAACTGAGTGATATAACCAGGGAATATGGTCCATGAGTAAGTCCCCAAGTTGGATCTGCAGTTTGTAAACATAGTCATGTTACTCTCAGCACACGAAGACTACAAATGCATATATGACTATCTTGTCATTACATCTCTCACTGTGATTATAATCCAAACACTTGGAAAAGGTTAGTTTCTAACACTTATTTCCCGACCCTGGCTTTGAATATTTTATGCAATCAATACAAGCCAATAGCGCCATCGTTATGGAACCCATTAATAAACTACCAAAATACACCAAAGCTCATCTTTCGGTCTTTGAATTATACCCACAGCAATAAATTTTAAAACAACGCTCAAAATTTTTAACACCATTACATGTGATTACCAAACTTCTTGTTATTGAGAAGAAATTGACAATCATTTTGTAAGACTGTAGAATTCAAATGAACACTTATACTTACATTGAAACCTGACATGTTAATATCTATCCGCGGTTCACCTTCCTTTTGTCCTTTTGGTGCAATTTGATTGAGAAGGTGGAAATAGGCTTTGGAATCCTATAAATGAATTGAAAATCTCAGTGAGATCACATCTACAAAGAATGAATGTATCCCATTGTCCTATGTTTGGAAGGATATTTGCACGGGATTTTGTGAGAATATATGGCACAAATTGCTGTCTTCTAATCTAACAGATCTTTCCCCCAGAAAAGTCCAGCCATCTGGCCTACCTTCTGCCTTGAATATGGATAACTGGATTTTATCATGACTTTATAACTGATTAACATTGCCAATACAATAAAGCTAGTAAACACAGAACTAGTTCTGTACCTTCACTGAATTACTGAAGTCAATAAGCTTGGCAGATAAAACAAGCAAGAAAAGAAAGGAGGAGCAGAAATCCAGGAAGCATAGGGAAAGAGAAAATAGACAGGTTACATCATTACGAAACACAATATATACCATAACCTATGGAGAAGAGATTAGCTATGTTAAAGATGTATTTAACTGTAAATTTAAATGACATTTTTAAAGTAACACTTGAGTTGGTGAAGTAACATTTGACCCTGTATGACCTGAACATAGTTAACCAAACAATATATTTATTTTAACTAGGCTCCCAATGCAGGGCTTGAACTCACAACCCTGGGATCAAGACCTGAGCTGAGATCAAGAGTCGGACGCTTCACCGACTGAGCCAGCCAGGTGCCCCCGAAGATTTTCTTTTGTTTTAAGCTCCTGAACTCATCCATTGTTTGAATGGTTTTACATGGTTAGGTGGATTCAGGCTATGTGGACCCTCCACAGAGGACAACTTGAAAACCACAGCACCAGGGCAAACACTTCATAACAGTCTTCAACCATGTCAAGTAAGCGTCTGCCTTGAGGGGACAGAAACTGGGGTCAAGACTCCTTAATCCTGCTGAATTGGAAGATGATCCTCCCAGCAGTGATCAGATTCTGTTACTGAACCTTGACAGTCCAGACATGCTTATAAGGAACGTCTCTTCCAGCAAACTCTGTAGATAACCGGCACCATAATCACCTGGGGGAAAGCTGTTCAATACACAGGTGACTGGGTTCAGCCCCAAACCTACCAAATACGAATCTCTGGGAGCTGCATTTTTCAGAAACTCCCTGAATGAGGTGGATACAGAATGCTGGAAATGACTCTAAAAGAGGGGAAAATCATGCCAGTGAAATCTACTTCAGAGCCATTCATGAAGTGCAAAGCCAGATCCTGCCGTTAGCAGGCACAGGATTTGCCTTCCCGTAATCGTGCATTACCGTTGTGAAAGCGCTTGTGCTTACAATTTCTTCCTAATGGTGCATGAGCAGCTCATAATCTAATCCTCTGCCCTTGACAAGAGTGAGTAAAAAGAGCAGACCCAGCAGGGTCTTCTCCCCCAGAAAGGGCTTTACAGGGCAAAATTACACTTGGAGTATAGACCAAATGGAAGCCTTTCTTTTTCACATTACTAACAATCCTTTGCTTTTTAAAAAGATCCACAGCAGGCTCCATTTTTAAACAATATTTCCTTTTGTACCTTTCAAAGAGGTCCCAAACAGAAAATCCATTTAAGAGTGGTTTTTAGGAACACAGCTCGTGCATAAAGCAAAAATATATACCCGACCAAACATCTTGTGTAAGTTAAAAGAAGAGGTAGAAGGCCTGCTGGTTTTGTCATTTGGGAGCTATCCTTAACTGTCCCTGGTGAAACCAGTAATGGAAACATCCCAAGGTTCCCTCTCCCCACTGAGCACATCGATAAGATAACAGACTACAGTTTTCATAGCCCCGTGGGTCAGTGACATCTGCTGAAGATCCTTGAATTTGTTCCCTGTGTCCCAACACTCAGATTTGGGAGAGAGTGGAGTCAATGAAAGAGAATTTTTTTTTTTTTTTTTGCTATCGTAATTTTGGGCCCCCTCTTTGGGAAGCTACCAACGTCTCCTCCCTCTGCTAGTTTTTTCCTTACTGCTTTTGAGACGTGAACGCCAAAATGTAACACAAGAAATGTTTGAAGGTCTTTTATGTGGCGGGTCTTGGGGTTAGAAGTGGGCTTTGGTAGGAGGACCATAGGACAGGGCTGAGGTAGGAGAGACAGCCATATGTGAGCTCATCACTACCCTCATGAACTCAATGGCTAACGGTGGGAGCACATGATGGAAAGAAGCCAAGTAAGAAAGGAGGAGAACCCTGGGGCCCTTTCTCTTTCTCCCAGGATTTATTAACAGGTACCCTGATGTCTGGGAAAGGCAGTTAGGAAGAGAAAGGTCATGGCCCACCCTTTGGTACTCCATGTTTAACAGGGAGCAGAACAGAAAGCGTTAGGACTATAATACTTTGACCATTTGCCACAGAAGGAGAGTCCTTCTAGGTTTCAGCTCTCCTGAAATCTACCATCAGGGCCAAGGGCCAACAAGGCCTGGCAATATCCTGGTAGGATTTTCCCTCTGTCTGGCTGGTAGTCACCCAAGCCATGGTAACCATCCCCAAAGGCATGACGGTTCCTTGCATGGTTACCTTGATGTCAGCACTGAAGTTGTTGATTTTCTGCCAGCCTGAGTTTTCCAAGTGAAAGTTTGCCCATCTGAGCAGAAGCTCTTCCGGAGACAACTTCATAAGCTCCTCCAAAGTCTCACCATCTCGAAGTAAGGCAGCCAAGGCTAGAAGGGAAAAAAAACCCACAACCAAGATATTACATGACAATGGTCATTACAAGTTCATTCGTTCTTTGGACACTCTGTTAGGTAACAGAGGGACAATAACTGGTCTGACCTAGTTCCTCATTTTCAGGTACTGTCACTATAATAAAAGATAATATATTCGTAGATAATTATATGATGATGTAGATAAAGATACTGTTATGAGAATATATAGCAAATATATACTATATTTTATTAGTCTTTATGTTCCAAATGGCAAATAAGTTACAGCTTTTAAAACACTTTACATTATGACATATGTTTACCTTTTTTTTTTTTTTAAGATTTTATTTATTTATTTGAGAGAGAGAAAGTGAGCAGGGAGAGAAGCAGAGGGAGAGAGACGAGCAGACTCCCCACTGAGTGCAAAACCTGGCTTGGGATTTGATCTCACAACCCTGAGATCCTGACCTGAGCTGAAATCCAGAGTCACACACTCAACCAACTGAGCCACCCAAGCGACCCCTAAACTGTCCTTGTTTAATTATGTTAAAATTAGAGATTTGGAGGAGGATATTTAAAATGGTGGCGTCTTTATACTTAACCTTTTGACTAAAGGAGTATAGAACCTTATGGTACTTATATTTAAATGTAATTAATGGATTCTCGAAGGGGTAAATCTATTTTTTTAAAAGATTTTATTTATTTATTTGACAGAGATCACAAGTAGGCAGAGAGAGAGGGGGAAGCAGGCTCCCCACTGAACAGACAGCCCAATGCGGGGCTTGATCCCAGGACTCTGAGATCATGACCTGAGCCGAAGGCAGAGTCTTTACCCCACTGAACCACCCAGGCGCCCCAGGGTAAATCTATTTTTAAACATAGTTTTATTTTTAAAAATAATCTCTGCAGCCAACATGGGGCTCCAACAACCCCGAGATCAAGCGTCCCACGTTCTACCAACTGAGCCAGCCAGCCGCCCCGGGTTAAATCTATTTTTAAAGGGCTATAATTTAGCTTAACATTTTCTATAGCACCTAACCTGTAAAAGCTGCTCAGTTATTTTTTGTTGTTGAATTGAATGTGAAGAAGCCAAGGGTTCCTGGTAAGTATTCCCTATGGGTACTATGTAGAAGCATGGGGTGTCTGCACGGAGAACAGCTAAACTTCCGGCATGCTTGCAGGAGTACGTCATGTGGTCCCTAATGCAGTAATTACCTCCCCTGAAATAAAAGGAGGTTTCCCTTGAACAAGAAGACTGAAACTGCCTGATTTCTGAAGAGGTCTAAGTGATACCTTTATCAGGCAAATTTCATCTCTCATGGACTCTGCCTCATGCCATTCTGATTGCTGAGGGACTTAAGCAAGGGTAGAAGCAGCAGGTCACTTGTCTAAGACCGTCCTTTTGCTCCCCATCCCCACCACATCAGAGGCCAGAGAGGATTAAACAGCCTGATATCTGTGCACCTGAGACCTTGTCAAAGAAAAGTTATTTGATTTATTCCACACGCCAATGTGATTGTATTTGCCTTCCCGAACGGACCTTTTTTTTTTTTTTTTTAAGATTTTATTTATTTGACAGAGAGAGACACAGCAAGAGAGAGGAACACAAGCAGGGGGCGTGAGAGAGGGAGAAGCAGGCTTCCTGCTGAGCAGGGAACCCGATGTGGGGCTCGATCCAAGGACCCTGGGATCATGACCCAAGCCAACAGCAGATGCTTAACGACTGAGCCACCCAGGTGTCCCTGGACTTCAGCTTCTTTAACAAGACAAACACCACTGTGAAGAAGGCCAGCAATGAGAGCAATCGTTTTTGTTCAAATATAGTTCAAATATAGGTACCTTTGAGCAGATTGAAACAAAGGCAAGGGCAACAGTCTCAAAAGTGCAAAAAAGTCTTATCATGGATCAATGTGCAAAATAATAAAACCATTGACAGACATTCTGGGGGACCTTGAAAAGACTGAGAACCCCAAAGAGATATTTCCCAGAAGTGACAAGGACTGAGAGGGCGATTTCTGGAATAAAATAGGAATATGTGGAGTGGTGGTTCATAGTTAAAGCTTTGCAGGAAGAGGATCATGTAGAATTGCCCAGAACACAAGTCAATTGTATCGTGTGTGCTTATAGAATCTACAAATCCACGGTGTGACGGGAAACCCCATGTTGTAAGAAGTTTGGAAAACGTGATCATCAAGGGTGGGGTAGATTAGTTTGAAGAGGCCTCAAAATCCAGGAGTGAAGATGGGGCGGGAGTTGGGCAGCCAGATTAGAAATGAAAAATACCCAGACTGGGGACCTTGGGAAAGTTCCTTCAACTCTGTGCTTTTGTGTCTTTATTATTATAAAATGAATTCTAAAGCATCAGGCAAATGTGAATTACTACTAAAGACGAAAAGTTGTAATTAGACTGTTTTCCACAACAACACTATAGCATTACCCTCTTTTAATTCTAGTTATCATCTAATCGCCTCAATTAAGTGAAAGCACGACAGTCTGTGTGACCAGGAAAAATACCCAATAAACAATTTTCAAAATAATGACTGTGTTCCATTACCTTCATTCCTGCTTAATTCAATGTCGGCAAACAACCCGATCTTAATAATCTGCCAAAGCAGTCCCAGAACCAGATGTGGTTTCCCAGCCCGCAAATCCTCCGCACCGATGTTCACAACGTGACACCCAATGGCAGAAGCAGAGTTCAGGGCCAAGTTTAAGTTTTCCTGCAAGAGAGCCAACGTACACATTTGCTTCTTGACCTTTCCAGTTTTTAGGAGTCTATTCCTTTACTGAAAATAATGCTCAATGAGGAAATTAATTTCAGCCGCACATGATCCACAGAAAACAAAGTCCAGACAACCAACTCCAGACTTTGGTGTTAAAGGCATAGCTAAAACAAATCTCAGCTTTATTATTGTTACTGTCTTTTCCAGAATTCTGTGGGAAGTTAACTTGGTATTTTTATTTGGTCTCTTTTGAAGTACATGGACATGTCACGAAAAGAAAAGGCTGAGTAACTAGAGTCAGGCTCTCCATGCAGGTTAAGGGTCGTATTTCTTTTTTTCTTTTTTAAAGATTTTATTTTTAGGCAATCTCTATACCTGGGACTCAAACTTATAGCCCTGAGATCAAGACTTATATGTTCTACCAACTGAGCCAGCCGGGTGCCCCAAGAGTGGCTGTATTTCTACTTTTTTCCTCAAGATTATCTATCTATCTATCGACAGAGCACGTGCGCGTGAGAGAGACCAGCAGAGAGAGAGGGAGAAGCAGACTCCCCGCTGAGCAGGGAGTCCCTTTATCCAAGGTCCCGGGATCTGAGCCCAAGGCAGACGTTTAACCGATTGAGTCACCCAGGCACCAGAGTCATTGTATTTCTAAAAGAGGGGTCTAATCCATGCACCTGAAAAAAGTTCTAGAATTGTAATCTCTGCGTCCCAAGAGGTGCTGCTGCCTGAGGGAATTTTGCTATTTCAGAGTGTAATACACACTTGACAAAAAGAAAAATGCTCCATTGCTTAAGCATGCTAATTAATTAAGAGCTTAAATATTTTTGCTTATTTCTGCATGCCTGAAAACAGCATGTAATGAGAAGAACACAGGGCTTTGGAGTTAGTCCTGGATTTGAACTTCAGTTCCAGTGTTAACCTTGGGCAAGGCAGGAGCCTGAGTTCCAGCTCTCCTCTGTCAAATCTGGATAATAGTCCTAAACTCAAGAGTTGTAGAAGAATTAAATGGGAAGACATGAAGGGCAGAACTGATGGGCTACAGAATAGGATCTCACAAGGCCATTTCCAGGAAGAGGGTAGGGATATCCATTTGTACCTGAATGATGAAGGGTGTCAGTTTCTTCTTGTTGATTGCTCTTTCATCAATTGTATCAGGAACTGAAAGGTTGATCATTTTACTGAAACACAAATTAGCAGGGAGTTGGTTTACTTTTAAAGAGCCTGTAAATATTCACAAATGTTTTAAGGCACATGACATGTCTCTCATGTAATCTGAAAAAAAATCAGTGCAATATATGACTTTTACCATGTTGATCACACACACAAAAAACTATACATGTGAAAAATGCACATAAAAAAAAAGACCAAAATGCTTACAGTAGTTGAGTATTTCTGAGTTGGGGATTGAGGCATACTTTATCATTTTAATTTTTTGTATTTTCCCATCATTTTGTAAGAATGAATAACTTGGGTACTGGAAAAACCCTTACTGCATACATTTTAAAAACAGATAAAATCCCACATGGAAATTGTGTCTCTTTCTCGATTGTAAAATTCACAAATAAGAATGACCATTTATTCACAAGGAGGTCAATTTATTGAGCATGAGATTCTTTCATTCACCATATTTATTGAGAGCCTAAATGATGAGCTAGGCACGATATTCGGTATTGCTAATCCAGTCGTGAGATAAAGAAATATTCTGCTAATTAGACTAGAATCTGTGATTTCTTTGGGTAGAATCTCATTCGGTAAAATCTGGACGAAGACACTAACATTTTAGGTGTTTATAATACTGCCCCAAAATATGTGATTCCACACAGGGAAAACCATGCTTCTTTCCATGTCAGATTTTTTTTTTTTTTAAAGATTTAATTTATTTGGGAGAGAGAGAGAGCACAAGCGGGGGCGGGAGGTAGCGTTGCATAGGGAGAGGGAGAAGCAGGCTTCCCGCTGAGCAGGGAGACTGATGTGGGGCTCAATCCCAGGACCCCAGGATCATGACCTGGGTCGAAGGCAGACGTTCAATGGACTGAGCCACCCGGGTGCCCCTATGTCAGATTTAAACATCAAATCAACAGCATCTCTACGTAGCAGAGGAGCTCCCTCGCTGTGATCTATTGAAAGTCAGCCCTCGACACAAGGATTTGAAAGAAAAGAAAAAAAAAAGAAAAGAAAGAAAAGCTTTTTAAAACGTTAAAGAAGAAAAAAGAGGAAAAAAAAGTTAATGAAAAAAAATCAACAGCATCATGTGATTCTCTCTCTGTACTAAAACACATGGGAGAACTAGTTCTTTAGTGCCTATACATGGACGAAATGGGATTATCTTATGGTTTTTAATGGGGATCATAGTAGAAGCAGCGTGAAATGCAAAGGGGTGTGAATATTCTGACTGCATTTTGGTTGGTCTTACAAGCTCCTGAGCGGCAGAGGCAGAGGACGAACCCAGGCCGACTGATTACGGAGCATATGCTCTTAGACCATCAACTGGACAAAGTGTTGATCATCTTACATCCTTTCTACCAAGATACTGTTGGCTCTGGGGCAGCAAGGACCAACACAGTTTTCAGAACTAAGTAACTGGAGAGTGAGAACTGAAGAGGAAGCTTTTTTTGTATTTTGAAGCTATGGTACTTTATTTTTTTTATTATTTTTTTTAAAGATTTTTATTTATTTATTTGACAGATAGAGATCACAAGCAGGCAGAGAGGCAGGCAGAGAGAGAGAGGAGGAGGAAGCAGGCTCCCTGCTGAGCAGAGAGCCCGATGTGGGGCTGGAACCCAGAACCCTGTGATCATGACCTGAGCCGAAGGCAGAGGCTTTAACACCCACTGAGCCACCCAGGCGCCCCGAAGCTATGTACTTTAAAAATAAGTAGACACTGACATACTTAAGTCCAACAAAGTTGTCATGTTCTGCTTGTACTTCAGCAGAAATCGGAAGCTGGCAGCTTCCTTATAAAGCAGTCCCCAGTCTAAATGAGTGAGTTTTAGATTTGTATCTTGGTGGTACTTTCTCAGACACACCCAGACGACTTTCAGTTCTGTTTCCCGAGTTGAAGCCGTCAAGCACCCAGACACCAATAATATATCAATTACGTGGAAGGCTGTTTTGGAAATCGGGACACAAAATCAACCAACATCTTACCAGAGCACAATTCCATCACCCACAGCTTTGAACAGGTCGTCAGTATTCGGGTTCATGGGTATTACGTGTCTGCAATCAGGATCATTTTCCAAAGCTTTGTTTATCCAGTTAACAAAGGCATATTTTTCTTCCTCTATAGTCATGTTGAATAATAAGAAATTAGTTCACACTCTAGGTTGACTCTAAAGTCTAAAATAATTTGTACATAGTACTGAAAGTTAACGTGTCACAAACATGAGTTCTCCCCTTTGAAAACCCAGATACTTGAATACAATATGGCTCTTATGAAGTACAAAATTAACAGCAAAAAACAGAGAGCATGAGCAGGGTTAACCGATCCTTAGAAAAGTTAGTTACCAAATTCTTTAAAAAAACATTACTTACATTCCTGTAGAGTTCTACTATAATAAAGCCGATCATTGCTCTCATCATATAATATGTCTTGCAAGCTAACAAAGCCATATGATAAATACTTACAATGCCGTTACGGCAAGTATTAGTCCCAGGTCTAAATACACACCACAGTGGGCTTCTGCTGTATTCTTAATTAGGAAGCAATGTTTCTCTAGCAGCCCTCCTTAGGTCACTGCATCACCCTGATGCACATGGAAGTCGTACTGTTATTACCTGAGTAAGAATGCTGCGTTCCTTCACTGGACAGCTCGGAAGTGCCTCCCAGAGCACAAATCCCTTCTTTCCTGTTGATTGCTTTGCGGAAGGTTTTAGCAATATCGCTGCTTTTTACCTCTTGGAAAATCTACGAATGAAAATATGTTGTTAATTCACAGTTTGTTTTAAATCAGGGGCAACGATAAGCCCTTCTATCTTCTTTCAGACTCCGCTCACCTACATTTTCCCATATGGGTGGTGAGTCTTAAAAGGAGATGGAAAACTGGGCTTGTGCTTTTAAGATGCTAAATAAATACTACAATACTGCTACTGAAAATGAAGCCAGACAGTCAATTGCACACACTTGTCAAAAATGTTAAGTGCCACATGCATTGAATCCGCTTTAAGCCGCCAACTAGTGTGGTTCAAAGGCATAGGTAAATCTGCTAATTTTCTACCAACAAGTAAGGCTTTGTTCGTTCCCTGGAGAGAAAAAGCTGAAGGATCCCCCTGCTTTAACCACAATTCTTAATGCAAAGGAAGACGAAAATTTAATGATTCAACCAAAAAAACCTCTTTTGGGGGTACAATGGTAGGAGCGTGTTCAATCAAAATGTACAGAGTAATCAGGTGAAGAAATGGGTTGAGTTGGCAGCAAAAAGACAACTTTGGAGAATAAACACAAAAAAGAGGCTTTTCAGTAACTGTCTTGTTTGAGTGTTTATGAAATCTAGCTTCTTGTCATGAACAACATGGTGAGCAAAATGAATGTGTGCATTCTAACTGTACAAAGCAGGTGGTTAACAAAGCAGATTTTATACCCTTTCCTAACTGCCTGATTGAATGAATGGATGTTCTAAAGGACTACGCAGCTCTACATATTTTTTAAAGATCTCTCTCTATTTTTTAATGATCTATTTATTAGAGAGAGCACAAGAGGGGAGGGACGTGGGGAGGGAGAAGAAGAGAGAATCCTCAAGTAAACTCCCCGCTTAGTGCAGAGCCCGGAGGTGGGGCTGGATCCCAGGACCCTGAGATCATGAACTGAGCTGAAACGCAGAGTTGGAAGCCCAAAGGACTGAGCCACCCAGGTGTCCCAGGACTAACTATATACTTTTAAATACTGGAACTCACCTAAGCCCAAACTTGTTTCTGATCTACCAATGCACATGGCTAAAAAGTAGCTACTTCCAATAAAATGAGAGAAAGATGTAGCATCTTCACAAAATTTCTTTAAAAGACACACCTGGGTGGCTCAGTCAGTTAAGTGTCTGACTCGATTTCCGCTCAGGTCATGATCTCAGGGTCGTGAGATCAAGCCCGGTGCAGGGCTCCATGCTCATCAGATCGTCTGCTTGGCATTCTTTCCTCCTCTCCCTCTGCCACTCACATTGTACATGTGTGCTCTCTCTCTCTTACTCTGTCTCTAAATACGTAAAATCTTTTTTTAAAAAGGTGTTTATAACACATAAGTGGACCTACAGAAGGAAACATACTACCCTAATGGAAGAGTTGCTGAACAAACAGAACAGGAGTCAAGGGCCTTTGGCATTATTGACAATTACACACACACACACACACACACACACACAAATCTCAGGAGGTGCAGCCCATGTTTGAAGTTCATAGACCAGGGTCACAATATGTAGCAGTTCAGGTTTTATCTATGAGAACAGGCACGAGGATAAGTTTGAAATCCAGCCCCATGTGCCACTGACCAACCCCTGTGTCCTGCACAAGACATCCGTCCAAAAGCTGGGAGGGCCTTTTCTATTTAGGTTTCCCAGGAGGGAACCTTTTTGTCATTAATCCACTAATCCATTAATCCAAATCAGAGAGAGAGAGATTTTCTGTAACTGGTGTAAAAATTGTTAAAGGTGTTGTGGGTGGCTCTCTCTCTCAAAGCCATGCTTTTTCCTCTTGCCTTTCTAAAATCCTGTCTTTCCTTGGACTTACAAACCCAATTTTATTTAGGAAACTAGGGAGTAGTTAAGTTCCACAAGATCAAGCTTAATTTTCAGAGCTGTGATTTCTCTGCTCTACCTGTAATGTCAGAGGTGGAATTTCAGAATGGGTGTGCACGTGTGCGAGTGTGTCTATGTCTACTTATGTCTATAGATACACACACACAGACTACTCTAAATATTGCACACAGCCAACAAAATCATTTTCCCTCCTTTCTGGCCATTATACGGACTCCTGTTAGGTATCGATACTGTAGAGCTGACTACTCAGGCACTCTGGGCAAGTTCTAAATGATAGAAATTCTTTTTATGCACACTGATTTTTTAAATCCAACTTTCGTTTCATTTCATTTACCTTAACTTCTGAGCCAAGATTATATGATAAAATGGTGACCAGTGAATGTAGCAGTCTTCACTGTGATGCGTTTGGTTCCCATACCTCCCCTTTGAGAATTATATATCTGCTTAGTAAAAACGCAATATTCACTATTCTACCCCACTCTGAACTCCACTTTATTTAGACATTGTCTAGTAAATTAAAATCTGAAATGTGTGCTTTCTCTCATGACTGAGGTACCATAAATCACTTGCATGACAAAAAAAAAGCATACAAAATGTTATTGCCTCAGAAATGACCTATGAAAAGTTATTTTTTTATTAGGCCTATTTTTGCCTCAAGATCGTTTGCTTCTAAAATTTAGGTTGGGGGGCACCTGGGTGGCTCAGTGGGTTAAAGCCTCTGCTTTCGGCTCAGGTCGTGATCCCAGGGTCCTGGGATCTAGCCCCACATCGGGCTCTCTGCCTGGCAGGGAGCCTGCTTCCCTTCCTCTCTCTCTGCCTGCCTCTCTACCTACTTGTGATCCTGTCTGTCAAACAAATAAATAAAATCTTAAAAAAAAAAAATTAAAAAAAAAATTAGGTTGGTTTCCATGATCACAACTGCAGCTAAAAAATAAATCCAAATTTAAATATAGCATGGAAAAAAAAGGAACAATACAAATAATAAGTTAAAAAAAAGAATGTCTACTGTGTAATATCCTAATGCAATTACTTACGTCACTGTAGTTAAGTTCATGCTTGGGAACGAAAGCAAAGTTGCAATTAAATCAGTTAATTTTTAATTGCCTTACAGAGGTTATAGGACCTTCGTTTTCTAAATATTTTTAAATAAATGTTTCCAGCCAAGCTCACACTTTCCTCTGTTGCGTAGATTTAAAAAAAAAAAAAAAAGCAAATTAAAAGGGATAATTGAAGATTTACGTCTCTTCAATGGATTCACCGCAGGAGAACTTGCATTTTGTTTTCTAGGTTAGGGAAGAATTGCTCCAGCGGATGATAAAGTTATTTGAGTAGAAAACCCTGGCTTAACAAGAATCTCTGAAATCAGAGATAACACAAGGCCAACTACTGTGCTGAAGTCTTCTCAATGAATCTTTTCAAAGCTGCCCGTCGTGATACTAATGAGCTCACTGTTAGTGCTGTTTTCCCTCGAGGAGGAAGGACTGGCTTTGTCATGCGTGAGCAAACTCCTGGGGACCCTGCAGCTCTGGTTCTATGCATCTCCCCCCCTTAATGGAGTATATATATGTATATGTTTCTTATTCCTTTTTAAAGTTTCATCACCTTTCTAGTTCTGTGCAGGACTAGCAGCCAGACAAAGCAATCCAGAGGCATAATGACTTAGGAGGAAGGAAAGATTTCAGAAAGAATTGCAAAATATTGACTGGCTTCTGGGGTTTGAGGCTTGCTTCCAAAGTGTTTCCAAAGTAGTACACTTGAATTTTTTCTTTTCTTTTTTTTGGAATCTGTTGTAGGCCTGAGCTTAGTAATAATAGGAAAAGAACACTGCTTTACAAAACAGAACAGAAATCAGTACCCCCAACAGTTGACATCTACATAGCGTTTGCTATATGCCGGGCACTGTTCTAAGCACTTTACTTATATGAAATGATTTCATCTGATGAGATTGGTGCTATTAGCAAAAGTCCTAGGGCTGGTCAACAACTTAGTGCCATTATGCAAGAGCAAATTTCTCACTGTGAAAACAAGAGTTTAATGCAGACATCTCTGCTGAAAGGAAGGGCCATACCAGTCTTTTTAAAGATACGGGTAAAACAACAACAACAACAACAACAAAAAACCCCAAAAAACCCCACCATTACCTTGTAGGTATAAAAATCCAGTAATGTCGTTTTGAGAGACTTAGAAGAAACAAAATCCGGGTATTAAATTTAACTAACATTTGAAGTGTACATAATAACTTAGGGACTCTTTTCTGCCCTATATATATTCTTCTCCAAAATTAACATAAACTGATTTTGTCTGTAGGCTGCTTTGCAATTAACACCTCTTATGCAGCAATTTAAATAAAAAACCCCAAGATGTAAGAACACGTTTATTTCTACTTCCTTATGTTAACACCTGATAGGAATAACTCGCTTGCTTTTTTACAGATGACAAAAATCTACCCATATTTTTGACAATTTCTAAGATGTCTCATCAGTGACAAAGCAGATGGAAGCGGACGGACATTTGCTCAGACACCCGTCTTTCAGTCCGGTCATGGCGGTATCATTCTGAAATTTCAGGCAGGTTATTTTACTGTCCTTCACATTTCAGATGTCTTGAACAGAAGGGAAGTAACTGGAAAAAGCTACTAGTCCTATGTGTAATGTTGGGGAAACTACTTCCTTTTTTCAGGACTCCAAGCTTTTATTTTTGATTTGAAAAATGAAAGAGTATACTGGGGCGCCTGGGTGGCTCAGTGGGTTAAAGCCTCTGCCTTTGGCTCAGGTCATGATCCCAGGGTCCTGGGGTGGAGCCCCATATCGGGCTCTCTGCTCAGCAGGGAGCCTGCCTCCTCCTCCTCCTCTCTCTCTCTCTCTGCCTACTTGTGATCTCTGTCAAATAAATAAATAAAATCTTAAAAAAAGTGAAAGAGTATAAACATACAGATTCCTTCCAATTAGGAAGAAATGTACATTTTAACCTGAAATGTCCTCATTAATATTTTCTAAAAATTCCTAGCGATGCCAAAATTAGTATGCACGTCATTTACTTTTTAAGAATATACTAGGGGAATCAAACCTTCTCCCTTAAAAGCCTCCGACAGCTCGGCTGGAAGAACCTGCAACATTTCAAGACCTACAAAATTAAGTATTTCCCTAAGATCATTTTTCTCAAAGACACTTTCACAATTTTGTCCTTAATAATACTGGCCACACTGCAGATCTTCACGATTTAGGTCCGTTCTTTCTAGCAGATTAAAATTCTGGGCAGTAAGTTATCTCAAAAATTAACCCATCATAGTTAACTACTGCTCTAAGCTGCTTTAAATTCACAACTCAACATGCAGTTCCAAGGGGAGCACGTTCACATCAGAGACATGCAAGTGCTCATACTGCAAGTCAATTGCAACTTACTATTGAACACAGAATTCAAAACAAAAGGCTTTGGCAATAACTGAAGACAAAAAACAGTGGGTAGGAAATCAGTATTTCAAAAGAAGCCGACAAGAACGCCATCATGACACATGTCTACATTTTTAAAACAGCAGCCCTCCCCGCCGCACCAAATGCTCTCAGCTCTGGAGACATCATTAGCCAATCTGCTCTTAACAATGTTCTAAAGGAGTTAATTCTAATGGGAGAGAACATACCAGAATTTCACTGGCTATAGGGAGCCTCAGTTACCATGGAAAAGGAGGATGAGAAAGCTGGGAAGTTGGTGAAAAAATGAGGCAACTCATTACCTGTTTGTAACCCAGTAAAAGGAATGCCTAATTAGAGCTAGACAAACTCAGCCTTAAATTAATAAACCCAACCAATAAAATCTTCAGGGTGTTCTTCATGGAGGGAAGAGGCAACCGCTACATCTCAAACACTCCTGGCAATGGCTATGGACTGAAAATGGCACCAGTCGCCTCGCTCACTGGCAGCTACAGTGTCAGGCTCCAAGAAGGAGGGCTAGAGAACCCCTCCCCAAGCACTGAGTGCGGAACTCTAAACTCGGTGCTTGGAAGTGGAAGAATTAAGTCAGCCCCGAACCCTGAGGAGTATCTGATGATACTAGAAATTTTAAATGCCTCCTCCAATGGACTAAAAAGATATGCTTCTAACTTTTAATTATCAAAATTATTATCCTCGAGAAAACCGTCCGGTTAAATACTACTAAGACAAGAGTCGCAAACATCTTCTTTTAATCAGAAAGCTCAAGTCAGGAAGCTTCCAAGACTGTGAGTCAGGGTGTAGCATTAACTAACATCTGGGAGCACCCTATTCCCCAAGGCAGACACCAAGGGAGACGGAGAGAGCACTTCAAGGACGACACTTAGCACCTTGAAAAATCCCCTTTGAGGAAGCCCTAGAGGAAATGGTTCCCCTTTCAGAGCAAGTAGAGTAGCGTGATGTAGCTTTGATTCTTTCAGTGTTCTTTTTCCCAATTCATTTGCTAAGATACTCTAATGGCTAAGAGAACCCAGGACACTTGGTGGGATGATGGAAACTTCATTAATCCTAACAGTACTAATACGAAACATTTAGCAACTTCACAGGATTGACTACTTTTAAGATCCCGCTAGACAAAGGAACAGTCACGACCCCTTATACTAATGGTGGACTTACACATACTTACATAAACAAATTCATCGAAACTTATCTTCCCATCTTTATTCCTGTCACCATCCAGCATGAGTTTTTGAATAATTTCTCTCACTTTATATCCTGGTAATGGCATATTGGCCTCCTTGAAAAGCTCATGAAGTTCATAGTCACAGATGAATCCGTTGCTGTTGAGATCTTTGTAAAGAGGGAGAGCAGGCAAAAAAAGGAAAAAAAAAATTAGAAGAAATAAGTGAACCTCTTGGAGTAGTCTTATGATGAGCATTTGTCTTCTTTTGAGACTCAGTTCCTACTAAGCTCGCCTGAACACAGTGTTTGCTCTTCTTACTGTTTGGTACCTAAGGTTGTTGAAAAAGGAAACGCAAATTTTAACAGAAAGCACAGTTTTACACCATGTTTTCTGTATTTTAAACAATGTATATGTAGCTTCACTTAAAAATAGCATCCCTGGGGTGCCTGGGTGGCTCAGTGGGTTAAAGCCTCTGCCTTCGGCTCAGGTCATGGTCTCAGGATCCTGGGATTGAGCCCTGCATGGGGCTCTCTGCTCAGCAGGGAGCCTGCTCCCCGCCCCCCACCTGCCTCTCTGACTACTTGTGATCTCTCTCTGTCAAATCAAAAAAAAAAAATAGCATCCTTAATACTAACAAAGCAGAGTTGCCTAATAAATTATTTTTCAATCATGAAGCTGACAGGACTTCTAAAAAATAATTAATAGACAACGTACCAATAAAACACCGCCATGGTAGAAAACGGTTTCTGTTGCATCTATTTAGGAGTTTTACGTCCCTCATTCTTCCATTAGTCTGGTAGAACAGTTTATGAATGGATGCTGATTATATTACAAAGCACACCTGAAATTAAACTACCCTCTTCAACATCACTTTTTTCCAAGAGCTAATGTAAATAAATATAGAGTTCATAAAAATAAATGCAGTCCTGAGTAATGCAAATGTTTACCATGACTCTATAAATAACCTTTTTATTTTTGTGCTAGGACCATTCTAACGGAGTGTATATCTTAAGTGCTGATGATGCTTAGTCTGAAACTATTCAAAATGAAAAAACAAAAAACTGACCAATGACCAGAAGTTAATTTACTAAGAAAGAAGGTTAATGTCCTGAGGGCTGTAATCTCTTGGGCATATATAGTTTTAAGAAAACTGGACTTTCACCAGAAATTTCAAATACCTACTGTTTCAACAGTGCTTTTCCTTAGGTTCCTCCACTGAATTTCACACATAAATTTATTACAACAAAAGGATACAATCTCAATAGAGAAACCAGAGCACTGTTCAAGAAAATGTATTGTAAAATTAATCTATCTGATACGTTACTTTAAAACCTGACTGGGTGCTGTTCTGGGAATGGGGGTGCTGCTGGGATTGATAGAGAAGTCCTGTTATTCTAATGACAACTGCTAAGCAAATAACATCTAAGGTGAGGTAAGACTATAAAAATATAATATAATGAAATATAACTTAAGTGCTGTGCTGAAAAATAAAGCAGGGAAAGGGGTCAGACTGGGGGCTAATTTGCCCCCCCCAAGGCTCCTGGCATCCAGTGTCTTGCGCTGCCCCATACCCTACGACACATATGACCCCCTCCCTCAAAACAGAATTATGCAGCTCAAAATGGCAGAGGTCAAGGATGGCCACTTTGACAAGGTTATATTTGAATGAAGACTTACATGAAGCAAGGGAACGAATTGCAGATATCTAGGGGGAAGAGATTTCGAGTAGAGGAAAGAGTAAATGCAAAGTCTGTGATATGGAAGCGTGTCTGGTACGGTTTGAGAAGAGCAAAGATCCAGCAGGATTTGAGCAGAGTAAACAGAGGAGAGAGTCAGGGATGAGGCTAGGGAGCTGATCACGTCTACTCTTACAGATCATGGAAAGTACTTGGGATTTTTTTTTTTTTTAAGATCCTGCTTATTTATTTGAGAGACAGAGAGAGAGGTCAAAGATAGCAAGAGAGGGCACACGTAGGGAGGAGAGAGGAAACAGAATCTCCGCTGAGCAGAGAGACCAATGCGGGCTCGATCCCAGGACCCCAGGATCATGACCTGGGTCGAAGGCAGACGTTCAACGAACTGAGCCACCCCGGTGCCCCTATGTCAGATTTAAACATCAAATCAACAGCATCATGTGGTTATCTCTCTGTACTAAAACACATGGGAGAATTAGTTCTTTTAGTGCCTATACATGGATGCTTAACTGACTGAGTCACCCGGGTGCCCCACAGATCTTATTTTAAGTGTGATCTAAGTGTAATTCATTTCAGCTAATTTTTGTCAACTATTAAAATATTAAATATCCTATGTAAAACCATTTCCGCAATATTTTGAGGGCTGATAAAATTCTATATTTAATTTTAGTGAAGTATACTTGTAGATTCAAACAAATACTCTTAAACGCAATTGGCACATTTAAATCTACCAATTAGAGTATCTATACTTCTCAAACATCATCCCCAAGCTACCCCAAACTTCTGAAAATCATGAATATTCCCTTCAATAAGAGTACTTAATTTCCCTAGGGCACATCTTCGCTTTCTTTGCTTTGAATTAATAAAAGGCCATACATCAAACACTTTACTAGTAAAGTGTTTATACGCACAAGTCAATCCAGCAGCAACATCTGCAATTGCTAAAAAGAACAAAGTAATCCACAGGATTTTAGCAACTTTTGATGAATGAAATTCTTGAGTTTAAATACACCTCCTCCCATGCGTAAACTAAGCTGTTTCTCCCATTTTCTTTATAAAGTTAAGTAAAGGGGTGCCTGTGTGGCTGAGTCCACAGTCATAAAGTGACTGGCTCTTGATTTCAGCTCAGGTCATGATCTCAGGGTCATGAGATCGAGCCCCACATTGGACTCTGTGCTAGGTGTGGACATGCTTAACATTCTCACTCTTGGGGTGTCTGGGTGGCTCAGTCAGTTAAGCATCTGCCTTCAGCTCAGGTCATGATCCTGGGGTCCTCAGGCTCCTTGCTAAGCGGGGAGCCTGCTTCTCCCTTAAAAAAAAAAAGAAAAGATTATCGCTCTTCCTTTCTCTCTCAAAAAAAAAAAAAAAAAAAGTAAAACCGAGCTCATTACTAGGGTGTAAGCATGGCATACAGAAAGATACACAGCATGGCTGAAAGGATGCAAGTGAGAGTAATGTGACATAGGATTTGCATAAGTCACCTCTCTGGGTCTTCGTTTTTCCATCTGTAAAAGATGTCTTTGGATCAAACGATCCCCAGATTCCCTTTTTGACTCTAACACACTCTGATTCTAAACTTGAGTAGCCAAGACTTCACAAACCACACACACACGCACGCATACACTTTTAAAAATATTGGAGGTAAAATTGTAATACATAATAGAAACAAATATATAATAATAACATTCTGATCACTACTGCATCACATCACCTAAATATAACATTCCTTCATTTTTAGATCTTTTAGGAAAAGATGGCTTATTCCTTGCCACTATTAGAACTTTGTCCACCTGGGGGGTGCTGGGGTGGCTCAGTTGGTTAAGTGACTGTCTTTGGCTCAGGTCATGATCTCAGGGTCCTGGGACAGAGACCCAGCACCTCCCTTTCCCTCTGAGGCTCCCCCTACTTGTGCTGTCTCATGCTTTCTCTCTGTCAAATAAATAAAAATAAAAAAGTCTTAAAAAAAAAACAAAACAACACAACTTTGTACACTTGGGAATTTCTGATAGAAAAATATTTTATGGGCTGCCTGGGTGGCTCAGTAGGTTAAGTTGCCAGCTCTTGATTTTGGCTCAGGTCATGATGTTGGGGTCCTGTGTCAGACTCCACACTCAGCATGGGGTCTACTTGACATTCGCTCCCTCACCCTCTGCCCCTCCCACTCATGCTCTCTCTCTCTCTCTCTTAAATTAACAAACAAATCTTTTAAAAATATTTTTTAAGTATTTGTTAAAAGATTTAAAATATTTTTAAAAGATTTGTTTATTAATGTATTCTACTTTACCCTGACTTCTGAAATGATGTATCTGAGCATAATTTATTTTATTTATTTTTTATTTTTTTAAAATATTTGATTTATTTATTTGACAGAGAGAGATCACAAGTAGGCAGAGAGGCAAGCAGAGAGAGAGGAGGAAGCAGGCTCTTCGCTGAGCAGAGAGCCCAATGCGGGGCTTGATCCCCGGATGCTGGGATCATGACCTGAGCTGAAAGCAGAGGTTTTAACCCACTGAGCCATCCAGGTGCCCCAATTTATTTTTTTTAAAAGATTCATTTATTTATTTGGCAGAGAGAAAGGGAACACAAGCAGGGGGAGAGGGAGAGGGAGATGCAGGCCCCCCTGAGCAGGGAGCCTGCTGTGGGGCTCGAACCCAGGACCTTGGGATCATGACCCAAGCAGAAGGCAGACGCTTAATGACTGAGCCACCCGGGTGCCCCTCTGAGCATAATTTAACCTGTGATTGACTCCAGTTTAGACCTAGCATAGAACAGGTGCTTAATTGTTCCTTTTGTATTCTCAGTGATCTAACAGAAGCAGAAGGCAGAGATTTTTAAAATAAGTATTGGAGAACGGTGAATTCAAAACGACCTGAAACCAACCAGGGCACTGAGAGTCTAGGCCATTTCGCAGTTTATCAGCCTTAGGTAGAATAGAGATGTAGGCAATGAAGAGAATTAACATCTGCCTGAGCCCTTTCTGAAATAACCTGTTGGGCATTAATTAGAAGACAGCTCACTGACATGATTAAAAGATGCCAGGAAGTACCCACCCTAAAATATAACTAACATAAAATAACCACGTGTAGAAACTCCATTTTGAAGTAAGAGTGGTAATACACAGATGCTGTTAGTAACCTACAGGACCATTTTAAAGGGGGCTGGAGGGGCAGGACTTGGTCAGAATGCAGCAATCTTCCTTATTAGGTTGTAAATCTTTTGACCTCAACCCCAGTACGTGGCCCAGTCCCTTGCATGTAACAGGCGATGGGAAAAGACCATTTTTTGTAGGACTACTGATTCTCAGGTATTAACCAGGAAAAGAATGTTCTAATCTAATGAGCATTTTAAAAACAGAATTAAACAAACAATAAGGAACACATACAGAAATAGCACTGAAAGACCGAATGGCAATTCACCAGGAAACCATAACGACAGAAATATCCCTTAAATAACATTCAATCTCATTCCCTTTGTTCTAATCCTGTCCCCACCCTGGCAGCCTTCAGATCTGTAATTTGGTTTTCTAAGTGAACACACCCACAGAGGAGTACCCTGGTAGAAAACCAGTGATGGCTGTCAGGTCAGGAGTTCCGTTCTAAATGTAGAAACCTGCTTTGTTTGTATTAAGAAATACCGTGTGCACTTGGTTGGCAGAAGGCAGCCTCCAGAGCAAATGGAGAACCTACTGTGTGGCTAGCACTAAGCTAGACACCAGAGATACAGAAATTAATCACATTTTACATATTTTAAAAGTTTTGGGGTGCCTGGGTGGCTCAGCTGTTAAGCGTCTGCCTTCAGCTCAGGTCATGATCCCGAAGTCCAAGGATCGGTCCCTGCTCCGCGGGAAGCCTGCTTCTCCATCTCCCACTCCCGCTGCTTGTGTTCCCTCTCTCACTGTGTCTCTCTCTGTCAAATAAATAAATAAAATCTTAAAAAAAAAAGTTTTACCTACTCTGCTGTTTTCCTATAATTTATCAGCAGATCTAGCTTGTATTACCTCCCGTAATCAAAGACATTTTAGTGTTAGTACTAGTAAATTAGAGCCAGCCTTTCTTAGAACTCCTAAATCGTATCTTTTTGAAGACAACAATTTCAATTTCAATAAAAAGGCAGAGGGAGCCTAAAAAGGCAGCTTGCAATTAATTTTACAAAATCTCCCAGCTGGAAAAGTACTTGAAAGACAAAATAGGGTGCAATTATTTTTAAAGAGTTTTATGCTAATTTTATTTCCAATCCCCAGCCAAAACACGCGCGCGCGCGCGCGCACACACACACACACACACACACACACCCTTAAACTATTATCAGAGATCTAATACGCTGTGCTTTGGAAAGCCAGAAAATCAAATAGCACAATGGCATTTTAGAAAGCTTCCATCTTATCGTTGACATTATTACTGGGAGCCCAAAACGACGTTTGGCGGTGATCTTTTTCTATTCGGAGTTTTGACATAAACATGAGAATTTAATAATAAACTGACCCCCAAAACACAGACCTGGATTGAAAACAGTCTGAACAATTAGAAACTAACATCACAACGTCCTGGCAATAATGGCAGCCCTCTATTTTCTCATTAAAGCTGCCGATATTCTGGAAGCCCTTTCTGGCTCATTTGCCACATCTTCATTAAACTACACATTGGCACGGGGTCAAACAGGTTCTGCATTTCGAAGACTCCTATTTTCAACCGCCTGATAAGCTAGATACTATCCTATAGCCTGTACTATCTAGAGCATTCTTAATGCTTCTGTGGAAGCAAGTCTCAACTTTTGGGTTCAGAAAATAGGGTCAGTAAGGAAGTCGACATTAACAAATGGCAGGAAAAAAAGAAACTCCAGACACATCCCCGCTGAACAAAGTTCCCGCAGAAAGTAAACAGCTAAACATTCAGGCCACTGACCAAGTGTTCTTCTTTTTAAAGAAAAATCACTACACTTAAAAAAAGAAAAATCACCAGCAGGCTCCCAGTGCTACACCGAGAGGCCTGTCTTTCATACTGGCTGCTGAATTCCTCAGAAAGGAACCAACTGTTTGTAACAACAGATTCTCTCTGTCTGTTGCTCTGTCTCTCTCTGTGTGTGTGTGTGTGTGTGTGTGTGTGTGTGTGTGTCTGATGACACGTGTAAGTTCACATCTGCATTCTGTTTTAAAAGAAACCCCATTATGCTCTTGTACCAAGTATTATTTAAAATGCCAGTTAACTCTCTCAACACCCTCCCCCAAGTAACCTTAAAGTAAATAAACTTATTATACAGCCGTGTTCCTGCAGAAGTTTGAATCACACCAAGAATGCATATCCTTAAAAGGAAATGTTTTCCCTCCCCTTGCATCCTGTTATTTAAGCTATTTTAAGCACTTGTCTGGAGAACGCTGAGCCAGAATTCAAGTGGTTTTGATTTTAGCTGTTCTACACTGCCCATGTCCAGGTGGTACGAGGCGAAATCTATCACTTCAAATGCATCTTTTGGAGTGCTACTTCGTCTTATAAATCTGACAGTAAGAAAGGCTGGGATTTCCTTTGACCCCCAAGTTCTGTGTGTGTGTGTGTGTGTGTGTGTTGCTTTAACCATCCTTGAATCAGTCTAAATCCAGTGTCTCTACAAAGAAGTTGCATATGTGTGTCCTCATCTGTAACACACATGCAACCTCTTCACTAACCCATCACGGACAGTGCGCATTAGGACTTAAAGAAGAAAACCAATCAAGTACAGATCCACATCCTTTCAGAAAAGCTGGGTTTAAAAGTTCCATTTAGTTTAACCAACATACCCCAAACTTTTTCACACTAAAAAAAACCAAACAAAAACAAAAACAAAAACAAAAAACAAAAAACCAAAGACAAAAGGAATCTATGCGTCTAACAGGAATGGATTTACACACGTGTACTCATGCACATACGCCATCTCCAATGCCCGCGAAAGCACACGAAGTATTGACTTGGAAGACTCAGCCAAAGACTTGTGTAGAAGAATTTAGGTTATATTCTATCCTAAGATCTAAGCAGTAAAGTCGAGCTTTCATTAGGCATTAAAACTTCAGAAAAGGCAGCTGCTAAACGTCTCCAGATGCTTCACTAAACGTGAGTTTTGCCTTTCACAGCTTACACCTTTTGAGGTAGCTCATTCCAGCAAATAGAAGAGACAGTTTAATGAGTCCCAGCTCAGGGTAGAAGTGAGGTCGCTATCGAAGAGTTCATCCTAATGGTGGATCCTCAAAGGTGGAGGTCAAGGATGGCTGAAGGCCAGGCAAGATTAGAAGGCTGAAACCAGGCAATCAAAAATGTCACCTATCGATCATTTTCCAACTGAAAATTTCCAACAAGTTTGGCCACCGGTTCCCACCTGCTGCCACTCTCCTGCTTTAAAAGTACACACACATCTCCACACACGTGCGCTCTTGCTCTGAAGCCCACCCATCCACATGTGTGCACGTCTCCAATCTTCCACACCCCTAGAACATGGTCTGCAGACCATCCCAAGGCCTTCATCTTCAACAGTCAGTCCACTGAGAATTAGCCAGATGGCTGAGTGAAATAGCACTGGTTAGTTTATTTTTTTGGCTGGCCTGTAGGTTTTATTTTTTAAGTCATAATTAAACAAATATGCACTGGTGGACTTTTATTGAATACTAAAAGTAAATTAAACTAAACCACTGTGCCTTTTGTGGCATCATCCTGATGTGGGTTTTATGTACTACAGAATATCAAATAATTGGAAACAACTCAACTTCTTGAGAGGAGAAAATCACCATAACCAAAACGTTTTGACTTCGTGTGGTAGGCAGCCACAGAGGGATATACCCACAGTATTCCTCGTCATTTATGAAACCCCGTTATTCTTTTATTTCAAAGTGCTGAATTTGTGGGGGCTTTTTATGTTTTTTTGTTTTGTTTTGTTTTAAAGCTCAGTAGCAATTGCTTAGGAGAGAAAAAAGTCAGATGTCAGTGTTTGTGGGACTAAAGCCAATCTGAAAAGATTTACATCATGTGAATTTATCTCCATGACAAGTAATCATCCAAATGACTTCTAGCTTCCATAACAAGATTAAATTCTCAGATTGTGTAAGAGATTTTATAGTTGGTAAAATATTTACTTCCTAAGTACTCTGAAAGTTTTATTTATTCTTCTTTAGAAAGAACTTATGCAGCATTTACATTAATAGGGAAACATTATGAAGTAGGAAAAAAAAAACCAAAACCAGAGCCAAGGCTTCTGCTATCCTTGTGGGATATACTGGAAACAAATGTTGAGAAAATTAAAATAATTAAATGAAAATATACTGCTGGGAGCTTAACACTAAGCAGGTGCAGAAAGTGAGTGAAAGGATAACTTTAGGTCTTAATACTCCATTTATTGCTAGTAAAGAGAATTTCAAAGCACTATTAATTGATTGGACAAAACCTATGGTTAGTGGTAATTACAGAGATTTTCCTCACACGCTGTGATTTTGCTGAATTTCTAAAGAGATAATCAAGGCTATTATTGTTAATAGATGGGAAAAATCACATAATGATTTCCATATTTTGTCACAACTGAACAGAGACAAAGTGGTCCTCCCTGCCTCCCCCCACCAATAAGAAAGAATTGTCCTTGATAGGAAAGCAAGTTCTAGAGCTTGTTTTTTCAAATCAAGTTTCCCTGAAGGAAGAAAAAAAAAAAAAGATTCCCATAACACCTTTGACAGTTGCCTGAGGGCTCCGTAACTAATAACTACAAACTACAAAGATTTTAAAGGAAAAAAATCAAAAGATTCAGCTGGGTCTTTAAACACTTTTGGAAAAGACAGACTCCACACAAGCCTTTATTATGCCGAAAAAATATATATATAAATTTTATGTGCTATAATGTGATGGCCAAAACCTCTAGCAATAAATTCCACCATGATGAAAATCTTCATAACAAAGGCCCTTTTATTTTTAAATTTTATTTTATTATTATTTTTTAAAGATTTTATTTATTTATTTGACAGAGAGAGAGAGATCAAGATCACAAGTAGGCAGAGAGGCAGGCAGAGAGAGAGGAGGAAACAGGCTCCCCGCCGAGCAGAGAGCCAGATGTGGGGCTCGATCCCAGGACCCTGAGATCATGACCTGAGCCAAAGGCAGAGGCTTAACCCAGTGAGCCACCCAGGCACCCCGACAAAGGCCGTTTTAGTTTACAGTGGGTAATGACAAAGTCCTAGTATGTGAAAAGACTATGTGTAATTCCTAGGGATTCAGTCAATTAAATATTTATTGTGAACCTAACATGTGTGCAACACTGAGCCAGATACTGAATAATATATAGAGCAGGCAGAAATTGGGGACTCCAGAATTTCCACATAGAGCACACAGAGTAATAAGAGCCTGCATATCTTAGGAATGAATATGTGCCTGTTAGGGACATCAACAGCATGTATGGTCTGATCTTGTGCCTTTGGGAATCTCTTTGTCTACCCTACCCCCTCCAAGATGTAGGATTTAAAATAAGACAGTAGTTCTACCATGACCCTTTCTTGCAGTCCAAGTTGATCCCTCACGTAGGGCAATTTAACCCTGGTTCCTCCATGGCAACAACTGGTGAGCGCTCTTCATGTCATTAAAGCTTGTCAGGAGCGATGAAGCTCTTTTCCTGATTAAGAGTATTCAGTTCTGTCAGGTAAGCCACAACTGAATAGCTCGACATTCTAAAAAGATACTGCACACAATTATTTCCAAGATGCTTCTCATGAGAACAAGGCCTGTATTCAATAATAAACTTTTTTTTTTTTTTTTAAAGGAAGCAAGGCCTTAAAGATTCAATAATGGCCATAGTAAGTCCTGGTCTTAGCCAAACTTCTATTCATAAAGAAACAAATGAGCCTGTCCCCAGCACTGAGGGAGGATTATAAGGGAAAAAAAAGAAGGTTCAAAGGGTATGCAATCCTGAATAATTCTGATAAGGCTATTTCTACAGAGCAATGAGATTTTAAAAAATTTGCAGCCAACAATTCACCAGCTTGTTTTCTCCTACTCAATCTTGTATCAGACTGATAGTACTCTTTGTTACAGTAGGTAGTATCTATGGCCAGTTAACAGGTTGCTTTTTTTTTTTTAACATACACACACAGAAAAGTGTGTTAGAATAAGGTCTATCCATTTTTTTCTACTTAGAATTCTGATGAGATTGTGAAGAGTCACTTTGGTTGTGGGAGCGGTCATTATTCTTCCCAAGGCAAGCTGTTACTTACTAAAAGCCTTCACAAAAAATGTTGGCCTTGAGTCTATGGGAATAGAGATGTAAGCTTCCTTACTTTTCATTAATGAGATTTGCATCACAGGTCCCAGAGTCAAGTCTGATTTAAATAACAAATCATTATGATCTAACTTTATACCTTTTCATCAAGGAGACACCAAATAGTAGTTTACCTCTCTAAGCCCATGTTGACTCATGTGAGTACACATGTCAATAATCGGTTCTTACCCTGTTTTCTCACTAGCTTTGACTGATTTGACCTGAGCACTGAAATTTGGAATATAAATACTACAAACTCCATAGCAGCTAAATTCTAAGACATGTTCAATGAGGTTTAAAGAAAAACCAGATGGCATGCTAGGTCTTCCCATGTAATGCTGATACTAGAACATAATGTGAGAAAACAGAATGGGCTGCGTTATCCAAAGGCATAGTAGATCAATGGAAAATGCAAGAAAGCCAAGCTAATGAGGTAAAGCTAAAACATCATCTAATCATCATCTGACATCTTCAGCGGTCTCACACACCCCTCTGAGAATATGGTGAAATCTCCCAATTTTTCCCTCGGAAAAATAAGATACACAACGCAATAAACAACACAAAATTTGTCCCAAGTTTTCAGGAGCCAGAGTAGACTAAAAACCTTTGACCATAGTAGACAGATGTAATCAGAAATAATAGTTTAGGGCATAGCTTCTAAAACTTTACCCCATTGATTTTAACTGCCTTGCCCTAAGGTTTGTGATTAACCATTCATATGATTTTTTAGAGAATTAACCTCCATCAGGGCCAAACAAAAATGACTTTACTATTGTTAAAGCTATTAAAAAAAAATACTTACCAACTTTTGCAAAGGCCTCTTTGAGTTCATCAAGCTCATCTTTGGAGATCTGAGTGGTAGCCATCTCCTCCATTTAAAGATCTAAGAGAAACCAGAAAGGTTTAAGACTGAAAGAGGTTTGTGATGTTTATACTATCAACATTCCTATGAAAGTCTCATCTTGAGGTAATTTAAACAGAACAGCAAACTGCTAAAGCCATCTCAATACATTTCCATATTTACAGCTAAAGCCATAATAAAGAAAAACAAACACATGAGAAGTCTTTTGGTAAACTTTATTTACCAAAAGTTTTTCAGAAAAAAAAAAAATAGCTCTGAATTCTCCTTTCAAGGACAAATTCTTAGAAAGGAAGAGCCAGGGTACCTAGTAATGACAGGAAGAGATACATACTAGAAATCTGTGGTTATACATATTACAACTGAAAGTCCAAATTTTGTGACTGAAGGTGGAGGGAATATGTAACTGTTCTATTAAGCCCTTCTCTCGCTCCTTCTCTCTTACTGGCTGCTTCCATTTTTTCCAGCTTTATTGAGATGTAACTGACATATAATAGTGTATAAGTTTAAGGTGTATAACATGATGATTGGATACACTAATATATCATGAAATGATTACTACAATAAGGTTAGTTAGCACATCTGTCACCTCACATTGTTAACCATTTCTTCCCATTAAGTCACTTAAAAATCATTCAATGTGAAGGAGTGCCTGGGTGATTCAGTTGGTTAAGCATCTGCCTTTGGCTCAGGTCATGATCCTAGGGTCTTGGGATTGAGCCCAGCATTGGGCTCCCTGCTCAGTGGGGAACCTGCTTCTCCCTCTCCCACTCCCCCTGCTTGTGTTCCCTCTCTCACTGTCTCTCTCTCTCTCTCTGTCAAATAAATAAATAAAATCTTTACAAAAATAAGAAAACAAACAATATAATATTCTTGATTTTGCCTCTTGGCTCACAACATTTGTGATCTGGACCTTTACAGAAAAACTTTACTGAACCCTGCAATAAAGAAAGGAGGTCTGTTTCACAATGGGTAATCCCCAAATATAAACTTAACAACAACTTTTGGATGGAAAGCCATGAAAATGATGACGTGTTCTCTGGGTTTGGTTGGGGTTCTTTTTTGTTTTTTTTTGGCTTTTTCTTTTTCTCAATCTTTTGTGAGGACTTTACTTTTAGAGAACACTTAGGTTCACAGCAAAACTGAGCAGGAAGTAAAGAGATCTCGGTCTTCACACACCCCATTTTCAACTTCCCCCAGCAGAGGTGGCTCCTTTGTGACAGTCGATGACCTTACACTGACACATCAGACATGCCCAAGTCCGTGGTTATACCTTAGAGTTCATCTGTGGTGTTATACATTCTATGGGTTTGGAACACATGATATCATGGATCTACCATTACAGTATCAAACAAGATAGTTTCATGGCCTTAACTGTGTTCCTCTTTCTAAAAAGTACCCTCAGGGCACCTGGGTGGCTCAGATGTTAAGTGTCTGCCTTCATCTCAGTTCATGATCCTAAGGTCCTGGGACTCGAGGTCATGATCCCAGGGTCCTGGGATCGAGCTCCACATCAGGCTCCCTGCTCAGCGGGAAGCCTGCTTCTCTCTCTCCCACTCCCCCTGCTTGTGTTCCCTCTCCCGCTGTGTCTCTATCTGTCAAATAAATAAAATCTTTTAAAAAAGTACTCTGTATGTTAAATTTCACAGTCTATACAAAACACAAATTAGAGATTGTATATTTACCCCCTTTTTTTTTAAAGATTTTATTTATTTATTTGACAGAGAGAGATCACAAGTAGGCAGAGAGGCAGGCAGAGAGAAAGAGGAGGAAGCAGGCTCCCTGCCGAGCAGAGAGCCCGATGCGGGACTCGATCCCAGGACCCTGAGATCATGACCTGAGCTGAAGGCAGCGGCTTAACCCACTGAGCCACCCAGGCACCCCTATTTACCCCTTTTTGATATTTTTGTTACTAGTTAAAAAAAAAACTATCCACCTGTTGTATGTAAATGATAAATCACTAAATTCTCCTGAAACTAATATACACTCTATGGTAACTAACTGGAATTTAAATGAAAACTTGAAAAAAAGCATCTACCCACCAATTCATCAAGAGAGAACTGGGCTACACCTGTCCTTTTCAGAGCCAGAATTGTTCTCTCTTGAACTTACCACAGTCCCAGACACATAGGAACGCACTCCATGAAACAGCTTTTTTTTTTAAAAATTTTTATTTATTTATTTGACAGAGATCACAAGTAGGCAGAGAGGCAGGCAGAGAGAGAGGAAGGGAAGCAGGCTCCCTGCTGAGCAGAGAGCCCGATGCGGGGCTCAATCCCAGGACCCTGGGATCATGACCTGAGCCGAAGGTAGAGGTTTTAACCCACTGAGCCATGCAGGCGCCCTGATGAAACAGCTTTTTACTAAATTCTTCCATTCAACAACCGCGTGCCAAGCATAACGTCAAATAAATTCATATTTGTATTAATTCCCTGAACCCTGACAACAGCCTTAGGGGGTAAATATTCTCCTCTTTTTTTCCTTATAACTTAGGTTCAGAGGGACCATGGAACTGGAATTCACACTCAGCTTTCTCAAATCCCTGGGATGTTTTCAATCAACCATATGATACCATGAGCTATGTTTCCACCACAACACAATACCCATTTCTAAAGACTGGTTATTTTGAAAAATTAAATAAAAACAGAGTTTTATTTACTTATTTATTTTTAACCATTTTATTATTAGTATTTCTTTATTTGTAAACTCTACCCCCAGTGTGGGGCTCAAACCCATGACACTGAGATCAAGACTCATATGCTCCACTGGCAGAGCCAAACAGGCACACCCGAAACAGACTGTATTTTTCTAATTTTATTTTACTTTTTAAAAGATTTTATTTATTTGAGAGATAGAGAAAGAGAGAAAGAGAGCATGAGTGGGGATGGGGGAGGGGGGTGGGGAGAAGACAGGGAGAGGGAGTAGCAGATTCCCCACAGAGCAGGGAGCCCCACGCAGGGCTTGAACCCATGACCCAGAGATCATGACCTGAGCTGAAGGCAGATGCTTAACTGACTGAGCCACCTTGGTGCCCCCCAAAAAGAGTCTTAAAAAACAGAAAACAAGGCACGCCTGGGTGGCTCAGTGGGTTTAAGCCTCTGCCTATGGCTCAGGTCATGATCTCAGGGTCCTGGGATGGAGGCCCACATTGGGCTCTCTGCTCAGCGGGGAGTCTGCTTCCCGCCACGCTCCCACCAACACCCCCCTCCCGCCCCCTCCTGACTACTTGTGATCTCTCTCTCCTGTCAAATAAATAAAATAAAATCTTAAAAAAAAAAACAAAAACAAAAACAGAACTTGCTTCCTCATAAACTTTTCTTACCTGTGATGTTAAAATATCACTCAAGAGGGACAAACTTCTCAGCAGATAAGCTGGGTGAATCAGCTTTCTGAGTAGTCTGAGGCTCTAGAAGGTAAAAGAAGATCTTCAGTTAGATATGAAGCAGGCATTTGAAAAATTAAGAGTAAAAAGCTATTTTTCATATGTTAACTTATAATCTAATGGTGGCACTTTTAAAAAGCATCTTTTATTTTTCTATTATGATGTTTAACACTTCCGATTATGAACAGACTATATAGGATTTACTTCAATTTTCTTTATGCAAATTTTAAGTAGTAATGTTTTCAATATGAAATTATTAACCAACCCCATGAACGATACCACACAGAATAAGGGGACACAAAGTTTGGAAGTGAGACCATCTCAGAAAATCCAAAACATGTGGCCTCTCCTGTATCTCTAAAGGTCCTTCACAGTTTGGGCTGTCTGGGCATCAGTAATGATCTAAAGTGTGTAAATTAAAAAAAAAAAATAGAAGACAAGTGATTTTATTCTCATACTACCATCTCCCTTCTTTACGAAAGAGACCGTGAGACAAAGATGGTTCTAGATACCCTCCCTCTCCTATCCCACCCTTCAAGCTGCTGACTAAACCCTTCTCCCCGGATTCTCCCTTTTGCAGGTGGCAAGGCTGATTGAGGCAGCAATCTCTTTACCTCTTCTTCATACTTCTCCCCAACATAGACACACACCTCTATCCTCACACAGTTTTACCAATATTTTAGGCATCTGTTATATGCCTAGTTCCTGCCCTCAAGGAATTTACAATCTGGGGAATGCAACATAAAAATAATGATAAATTGACACAAAGGAATTAGTGGCTGCAATAAAGGTAGAGAAAAGAAAGGCTCTGGAGACTTTAAAGATCATTAATTTCTTTTCAGATAGGCGAGGAAAGAAATACTTTTGTTCTGCCTGCAAAGTTAGGAAATACTTAGATCTCACAGAAATGATTTCAAAACAATCATTTACTTAAACAATAGTATTACAGATGGTAACTACACTTATGGAGGTGAGTACTGAGCAATGTCTAGAACTGTCGAATCACTATGCTGTACATCTGAAACTAATCATTATAGGTCAACTGTATTTCAAAAATAAAAATTTTAAAGATCAATATAATGCAGCATTAATAAAACTCAAAGTATACTTTCAAGCTTTCTCTTTTCTTATTCCTGTCTAATTGTCTTCTTCTTCTTTTTTTTTTTAAAGATTGTATTTATTTATTTGACAGACGGAGATCACAAGCAGGCAGAGAAGCAGGCCCAGAGAGAGGAGGAAGCAGGCTCCCTGGTGAGCAGAGAGAGCCCGATACGGAGCTCAATTCCAGGACCCTGGGGATCATGATCTGAGCTGAAGGCAGAGGCTTTAACCCACTGAGCCACCCAGGCGCCCCATGTCCTTTTTTTTTTTTTTTTAATTTTGAGAGCATGTGCATATACCTGCATTAGTGGGAAGGGGGCAGAGGGAAACGGACAAGCAGACTCCCCACTGAGCTGGGAGCCTGATGCTCCTGCTCCATCCCACAACCCCTGAGATCATGACCTGACCCGAAGTCAGACACTTAATGGACTGACCCACTCAGGTATCCCTGTCTAATTGTCTTAATGAAAGCCTAAAGTGAGTTCTTTAACACTGAAGGGGAGCAGTCTATATCACCCCAAAATATTCCTCTTTGGCCTACTAATTATTTTAAGCTGGTTATTTTTAAGATAGCAAACAGTGGTGAAGCTCTGAAAACTGAGAAGTTAATATATGAAATATATATATTCGTAAGGGAAATCTCCATTTGTCAGAGTGTCCTGTCCTGCTCTAACAGGAAGAAAATATCTAAATCTCCAGAAACTCTTATTAAGGGAGGAAGGCATAGTCTTAAATCTGCATAACAAGCTTACATTGTTTTCTGTCCCATAACTGACTCCCCACCCCCAGCATCTTCTTTTGTCTTTAGCTGAAAGTGGTATTTAAGGTGGTGGCTTCAGCCATTTTAGGGAGTTACTCAGTTTTCCTGGGTCTCTCCCATGGATACACAAGGTGAGCAGGTTATTAAGCCATTGTTTTTCTCTTGTTAATCTGTTTTTTTTTTTTAATTTTATTTATTTATTTGACAGAGAGAGATTACAAGTAGGCAGAGAGGCAGGCAGAGAGAGAGGAGGAAGCAGGCTCCCTGCTGAGCAGAGAGCCGGATGCGGGACTCGATCCCAGGACCCTGAGATCATGACCTGAGCCGAAGGCAGCGGCTTAACCCACTGAGCCACCCAGGCGCCCCTCTTGTTAATCTGTTTTATGTCAATGTACTTACAGCAGCCAAAGAACCTAGGAGGGCGGAATAAAAATTGTTTTCTCCCCAACAACACCTATAACTCACAGGAGACTTCAAGAGGCACATACAAGAAAGAATAAAAAGAACTAGAATATGCATATATCCCCCAAAATAACATTGTCAGGTAAGTTGGTCCAGGATAACAGAAGTGCTGAATTTAGGAGTCTCTTGCTTAAATAAAACTCAAGTTCATTGATTTATAATTATTTGAAATAAATGCTGCCCTAAGACACCTGAGCTAAATCTAAGAAATACAAAGTCAAATTTAAAAGCCTCACAGTAGATGATTTTGTGGATAAAAGTCACAATTTTTTTTGAAGATTTTATTTGTCAGAGAGAAAGAGAGCAAGAGAGAGAGCACAAGCAGGGAGAGCTGTGGCAGAACAGGCAGAGGGAGAGGGAGAAGCAGGCTCCCCACTGAGCAGGAAGCATGATGGGGGTGCTGGATCCCAGGACCCTGGATCATGACCTGAGCCAAAGGCAGGTGCTTAACCGACCCAGGCATCCCAAAAGTCACAATTTTTGAAGTAGCTTATGTAACGCAGGCCTTTTCCCATCATGAATTAAAAAAGCTCTTTTCTTTAGACAACTAGTAGATATTTGATGGTATCTGTAGGGAAATTAAGCAATTAAGTACTATCGTGGGGAAAAAATATCACACTTAAATAATTTAGTAAAGACTGCCAGTAAGTTTTTAAAATGAAGATTTCAAAAATCTCAATCGTACAAGTTAAAATTATAGATGCTCTATTCCTCTCCATGGGCCATTCATTGCACTTTAGGACTTTCTTCCCTCAAAGCAACTAAAACATCCTAGACTGGGGCTTATGAAGCAAAACCGAGGATGTGACATCATTATTGCCCTGTACATGGGCAATAGTTTTTCCTTACTCAAGCCTGTAGGGAGTTACAAAGGCAAGATGGAAAGCTTGAACATGCGATCAGAAAGCATCAAGCAGGGTCCGTTCTGCTCTCTCTTAGCAGGGTGTCCATGAGCAAGTTAAATCCATCTGGCCCCCAGTGTCCTCATTTGAAAATAGCAACAATACCTCCTTCCCCAGGGTCCTCATGAAGATTAAGAATGGCATATGTGAAGACATACTGTAAACCATAAAATATTATATAGTAACTTCAAATCCTTAATGAAAGAAAATAGGGAGTGGCACCTGGGCGGCTCCACCGTTTGGGCGTCTGCCTTCTGCTCGGGTCATGAACCTGGGGGTCCTGGGATCAAGCCCCGCATCAGGCTCCATGTCAGAGTCTGTGTCTTTGTCTCTTTCACCCTCTGCCCCGCACGCCCACCCCTGCTCGTGTTCTCTCTCTCTCTCAAATACATAAATAAAATCTTTAAGAAAAAAAAAAAAAGAAAAAATGGTGGAATAAATGAACGTCTAAGTAGTTGTGAGAGGCTATATAAAAATAGGCGTAAGTTCTAATAAGAACCTTTTCAATGGGGTGTATGAAGTTTTTCCATTTGCCCTATAATTATTGACTCCAGAGTATAAAGATGTCCTGTGTACATAAAAATTATAAGCCTTTACTCAAAGTAATTTAAGAAGGATGGGCCCCACGAAAACCTGTCAGCCACTTTTCATCCATGACTCAATCTGGCTCCTTCATTAAGGCCAGTTTCTAACTACAATTTGAAGAATGGCCAGGAGATGATGGCAAAAATGCAAATTTTACTTTAAATATTTTGGGGCCACTTTTAAAAATCACTAACAGCTTGTCGATATTTTCATAGTCCTCCCAATCTGCACACTGTCATCAGCGATGAAAAGTAAAAGGTAAAGCGGTAAAAAGTAAATTTACTTGCTGAATAAAAGTTTAACTTCAAGTTCCCAGTATGTAATTGACAGGCCAAAAGAAAGTCTGGCTTTTGAAATACGTCCTTTTCCCCAGTCTGTCTTCCCACAAAAGTGAACTTTATTTACATGGGAGAGAGAAAGAGAGAAAGACAAAGTATGCTGATATTAAAAAAATATATATATATATATATTTTATATATATATATATATATTTTTTCCATTTAAATGTAGCCAGTGAAATACTAATCAAAAGTAAAGGGGCGCCTGGGTGGCTCAGTGGGTTAAGCCTCTGCCTTCTCGGGTCATGATCTCAGGGTCCTGGCTGGGATCAAGTCCCACATGGGGCTCTCCGCTCAGCAGGGAGCCTGCTTCCCCCTCTCTCTGTCAAATAAAAAAATAAAATCTTAAAAAAAAAAAAAAAAGTAAAAACTCCCAGGGTCTCTGCATATTTCTGAGTTTTCTCATCTGCAAAGCGCTCCGATCTGTCCTAAATTCTGTTTTCTCCCTAGCTCAGGAAAAACAACAACAACAACAACAAAGACACAGATCCTCTCCCTCCCTAAACATATGACACAAAGGAAAACAGAATTTTCCAAAAGGGAATAAAACAAAAAGCAAACAAAACCTTGTTTGTTGGTTTTTTTCATAAAAGGATATGGTGTACGACTGGGTCTGAATTCAGGGCGTCACCCATAGAGAAACCTTAGGCCAATGAAGTCATCTCTAATTACAGAGTTGGACTAACAATGCAGCAATTATGAAACCACTCCACCGGCTCATTTAACTACACTGAAATCCTGAACACAAATCTTTGCTGAGAAAAGTGTACCTACAACTAACTACCTGAAACTATCAGGCAAAAATTCTGGAAGGTATTTGATGGGAGAGGAGGAGGGGTGCCTGTTTTCACCCCCTACAGCGATTCACTGGAGGAATGCAGCCGCTGAATAATCTATTTACTAATCTTTGTCACTCAGCAGCATGTGGGGCGGGACTGCAGGGCACACACACGCTGAGAAACTCATCCGTGGATAATCGGGAGTTGATGATGAACTCTGTATTTCTTTTTCCGGCAACTGAAAGGTAACTGCAAGAGAAAGGCAGGGGATACTCATTCAGCCAGAGGCTCTAACCCAGCCACGAAGCAGGCCAGGTAAAAAACCGATTGGGAAAGCGAGGCTGGTTACTTAAATCAGAGCTTTGGCAAGCTCACATCAGGAAAGAGAAGGAGAGCGCGACAAACAGTGGACAAAACATGGAAGAATACAGTTTCACAATAAATGAAAAAAAAAAAAAAACCCAAACCCGTAGCCACGGCTAAGGGTGAATAATTCAACAGCGGTCAACAAGAAGGGTTGTATTAGTCACCTTCCTTTGTCCAAATCAGGCACTGCTCTGAAACACCCACACTCCACATACTTACCTGCACCAACAGAAACTGCCGCCCTTTCTCCTCCCTCGTTAGGTAAGTCAGTGGCGCTGGTCTCCAGGTCACATGGGTGTTCAACACCCAGCTAGAGCTCCCCTCCTCTTCCCATGATTACTCAAGCTCCACACCTGCCCTTCCAAATGACTTTCTAGAAGGTTTCAACTTGATTGTCTACCCTATTCACTCACTTACTCATTTATATCCAGTCCTTAATTGAAAGCTTAGTGGGTACCAGGCAATGTGTCAGGTGCTGCACATTTAGGGAATTAGGACCCGAAGTTCCCTTCTCTCGAAGAGCTTACTGTCTAGTGGGAAAATCAGACAGAAAAACTAAGACATAATATTAGTGCTGTCATGCTATTAGAGTCCTATTTCCTGAGTGGTGGAATGAGAGCCGTGGGCGTCAGGAAAGATTTTCCAAAGACGACTTTTGAACTTTAATCTCAGAACGTAAGTAGGAATTCCTCAGACAGACATCCCTGGTGAAGGCGTTCTAGATACAGAGAGGTGAAGAGAAGATTCTATTCTGGAGGCAGAGAAACAAGTGTTGTTGGAGCACTGTGCCTGGGGTTTAGGACGGACATGATTGAGAGTCGAAGGCCAGGGACAACCATAGAAGGACTACACTTGGGGCGCCTGGGTGGCTCAGTTGGTTAAGCCTCTGCTTTCAGCTCAGGTCTTGATCTCAGGGTTCTGGGTCAAATCCTGCACCAGGCTCCCTGCTCAGCATGGAGCCTGCTTCTCGGTCTTCCACTGCCTGCTGCTTCCCCGGCTTATGCTTTCTCTCTCAAATAAATAAAATCTTAAAAAGAAATTTAGAGAAGCTCCACCCTCTGGCCAAGGGAGAAGAAAGCTGAGTGAGGAGGATTCCAGTCAGGAAAGTCTGAGTGTCTACACTGAACTTCCCACCGCATTAGTTCCCATTTTCAGCTATCTTCCCCTGCCAAATCCCATATCCCTTTCCAATTCCCCACTTAGCTCCATCCCCAGGTTTACAAGTTTGAGACTGAAGTTTGGCCACAAGAAACAAAGGGAGGGCGAAGTAAGCAAGTAAGCAGTCTGGATTCTTCCATCATACCCGTGGATCACCTCGTGTCTGACCTATTCCAAAAGACTTTGCATTGGTCTATCTCCAGTCTTGTGACCCTCCAAGGTAATCTTCACACTGCCAGCTCCCTGGAGAGATCTACCACCAATTCTACAAAAAAAAAAAAAAAAAAAAAAAAAAAAAAGCCCCACCTCTCCTGCATGACATTCAAGTGGTTCTGTTTTGATACCTGTCTATCTTTCCAATGTCACTTCCCCTCACATGCATGGTCTCCTTGACCCACACTCTAGGAAGATTCCATTTCCCAAACAGGCCACCAGTTTCCTACCCCCTGTTCCTTCCCCTCTGTGCTTCTCTCCAGTGGAATGCATCTCCTAACTGCTCTTCCAAAGCATCTTTAAGGAAGCCCCACCTGAGATCCCCAGTCCTCTCTGCCCAGGACCGGCTGTGTTTTCTTCTCTGACAGCCAGTGCAGGCTTCTTTCAGACAGCTCGGATTGTAAGTATCTTGTTTTTCCGTCGGAGCCTAGGTATCAATGTCTGAGTGGGAACATACGGTCCCCACGAGGATAGCATTTATAACAAAGCTCTTGGATAGAAGGGGCCATACCCCATTCATCTTCAAATTCCCAACCCTGATCACAGTGCCTACAGAGTAGGTAATAATAATAATTAAGACAATAATGCCATTATTACATGTCATTGTAAGTTTACATGACAGCTGACATTTACAGAGGACTTATTATGTACGTGTATTCTGTGACATGCTTTATATACATCATGTAAGTTATGTCCCAGAAAAAAACTCTATAAACCAGGTGATACTGTTACTCTCATTTGACGGAAGAGCAAGTGAGTTCAGAGAGGTTGGGTAACTTTCCCAAAGGCACACAGCTCTTGAGAGGTAGAATGAAGTCTCAAGCCCAGGTCTGCCTGCCACTGAAGTCTCAACCATTTTGCTATGGAGGCTTCTCAACGACAGCTTAATGGATGGATTTATTTCCCCAACAAATCTTTAACCTATTAGAGTGGAGACACAGCTTACTTATCTCTGTATTTACCACAGCCCTTAGAATAATGCACAAACACAGTGCATTTTCTTTCTATCTCTTTTTCAGAGAGAGACAGAGTGCATGCAAATGGGGGAGGGGAGCGCAGAGGGAAAGGGAGAGAGAGAATCTTAAAAAGGCTATCCACCCGGCACGGAGCCAGACACGGGGGCTTGATCTCACAACTCTTAGATCATGACCTGAACCGAAATCAAGAGTCAGACTCGTAACTGACAGAATCACCCAGGCGCCCCGACAAAGCATTTTCAATACATCTCTTCTGAATAAAAAATGGCCCACAGCTAGTGCCCACCCCCCTACTGATCATGTCTGTTCCCTTATAGGAAGCTATCATTGCTTATGCCTTAAATAGCTTATCTAATCTCTGCCTGATATTCAGGTCCTCTAGAGTGGTCCAACTGGACACATCTAACCAGTTTTACATCTCGACAACACTCACAATCAGCTTTTTGATCACAGCTAGTCTCCTGAGGTAGTCCTGTTAAGTCCTACATTAGGACCGTCTGTTTTATCCTGTCCCTCTTCCTTGTTCCCTCTCTCCCGCCAAGGACTCCCTCTCCTGCATCCACCTCTCACGCTTATAACGCCCTCCTCATAATTTTTCTTCTCTCCCTATCCAAATCCTACTCACCCTTCAAGGTTCAGCAGAAGCCTCACCCACCTCCCCCAAAGCACGTTTCCCAATGCCTCCACCCCCTGGCGCCCCTCCTCTTCAAATCCCGCAGGCTTTAGAATCCTGTGACAAAATCCGGCCATTTCAAGATGGCCTTCCTCCTCTCGTCATGTAAGTGGATGTGAGGACTGTCAGGCTGGGGCATCCATCATCCTTCTTGATTCAGTTCACCTACCTCTCCCACATAGCTCCTCAAACATGCTTCGAGAATAATCTTCCCCAATAAAAGATTCCTTCCTTGACTAAGAGCACACAATTGCTTGTCTAACTACTTGCTCTGCTGGTCTCATCTCGAGATCGTATCTCAGGAACAGAGCCGCAACTCCGTCTTCCTCTTCTGTACTCCCACCACAATGATCCACTGTTGGATCCCAGGTAGAGAGGCGTGGCTCAAAAAATATTCCAGGGGCGCCTGGGTGGCTCAGTGGGTTAAAGCCTCTGCCTTTGGCTCTGATCATGATCCCAGGGTCCTGGGATCGAGCCCCACATCAGGCTCTCCTGCAGAGACACCTGCTCAACCAGGTGTCTCAGCAGAGCAGAGAGCCTGCTTCCTCATCTCTCTCCCTGCCTGCCTCTCTGCCTACTTGTGATCTCTGTCTGTCAAATAAGTAAATAAAATCCAACTGACTGCACGATTCTGAGGGTGGTGATCGTTCCCAGCATGCCCGATATCCAGTGAGTACTGAAACCGACATAGGGAGGAAGCAGGTGCCTAGGGTAGTTACATGATTTTGCCCAAGGCACAGAGCTGCGTAGTAAACATTAAATTCAAAGAGTATGTGTGAGGGACACCTGGGTGGCTCAATGGGTTAAGCCTCTGCCTTTGGCTCAGGTCATGATCTCAGGGTCCTGGGACTGAGTCCCGCATCAGGTTCCCTGCTGAGCGGGGAGCCTGCTTTCCCCTCTCCCTCTGCTGCTCCCCCTGCTTGTGCTTTCTCTCCTTCTCTTGCTCTCTGTCAAATCAATAAATTCTTTAAAAAAAAAAGAGTATGTGTGAATGAAGGTAATGAACTACTCTTCCCATAAAAGCAGAAACAAAGAGGCTACACACCGCTTTGTGGGAAGAAGGCTCAACCCTGGGAGAGCCTACCCAAGATCCTTGAAAGGCTCTAACAAATGTGACCATGCAGAAATATGCAGTTACCAGAAAACGCAGACAGTGACTCCCCTACCTAATACTAACTTGTTTTTGTTACTTCAAGGGTAAGGGGGTTCCCTTGCCTTGAACTGAAATCACAAAAACTGATTGTGGAAAACATATAGAATATAGGAAACATTCAGTGAAGATCATGTACTATGGAATTCTCAGGGTCCTTTCTTCCAAACATTCATGTTAAACGGGTTACTGACAATAAGACAGACTTACTTTTAAAAAGTAAGGACACCGGGGCGCCTGGGCGGCTCAGTGGGTTAAGCCTCTGCCTTTGGCTCAGGTCATGATCCCAGAGTCCTGGGTTCAAGCCCCACATTGGGCTCTCTGCTCAGCGGGGAGCCTGCTCGCCGCCCCCCCCCACCGCCTGCCTCTGTGCCTACTTGTAATCTCTATCAAAAAAAAAAATAAATAAATAAAATCTTAAAAAAAAAATTAAAAAAAAAAAAGTAAGGACACCAATGCTTCCCTTCTCCCATGGTCCATTCCCCTTCCTTGATATGACAGGCTTGTGCTTTATGGGATTTAATGACTTCATTTCAGCCTCTTAAATGCTAAGTATTGTGAACAACCACTCCAACCATATCAGTGCTAATAACTTAGTATAAACATAACCAAACACTTAAGTATCTACGTGAGTTACTTTTTATTTGAAGAATTCTTTCCATATGTAAACCATCACTATGACACCCATAGTTTTTTTGTTTTGTTTTGTTTTGTTTTCGTTTTCAGTGATTAGTTCTTAAATTTAATAGTGCTTCCTTTTAGAAAATTTCAATGGAAGGGCGCCTGGATGGCTCAGTGGGTTAAGCATCTGCCTTGGACTCAGGTCTTGATCCTGGAGCCCTGGGATCGAGCCCCGTGTCAGGCTTCCTGCTCAACCAGGAGTCTGCTTCTCCCTCTCTCCCTGCCCGCCCCCTGCTCACTCTCTCTCTCACTCGCTTGCTCCCACTATCTTTTCCTCAAATAAATGAAACCTTAACAAAAATTTTCAATGGAATCTTGGGACAGGAGTAATTGTGAGAGCTTAAGACATTATGTGCATCTTGCTGAATTTAATGATTTGTTGCTCTGAAGTTCAAACAAGCGAGTCGAACTCTAAATGCCCTCACATGCCATGGGTTCCTAGTCCTGACAGTTCAGGAAAGGTTAGAGCACTAAGAAGGGGTGACAGACTTTACTGTCGATTACAAATTGCTTCCGATAGCCGAAGTGGAGAGCAAAGTTGTACAAGAGCAATATTCAACACGTACGGCATACTTCATTATTGAGGCTGTCTTTCGGGCCTAGATCTTTGATTCTACCTGACATTTCAGCCACAAATTGGTCAAACTGACCAGAGGACACAGCTAGATGATCCCAAGTAAAATGGACAGCGTTTTCCCGTGAAGCACTGCTGTATAAGTAATTAGGTTATAGGGTGTTGAGGACTCCTTATACACTCTCAGGGTGTTGAGAGTAAAGCAACTGGCCGACAGAACATAAATCTAGCTATCTTTAGCAACTACACTTTTATAATTCATTTGGATTAAAATAACATGAACATGTTACTTCGGGTAATACAGTGTATCTTTTCAGGGACATTTGTGGGGTGACCTGAAAAACCTTACCTGCTACTTCCATGAAAGAACAGGTTTTAAACTTCAGATGGACGGAGAAATGAACTTTGGAAGGCTCATCAGTGACTGAAGGCTAACATTCCCCTTTATCCCAACCCATGGAGCTGCCCACCCACAACTGCAACTTGGCCAAGGAAGTGCCCTTGAATGTTTAAGGAGACTTAAACATTAGCTTACTATTTAATGTGCCAAAGAGATTGCTATCTCCTGCAGGTATGCTGCTCCAGCAACCCTTGAGATGCAGGAGGGAAGGGTAGAACTTTTATTAAGAAGTGCAGGCAAACAAACATGGCTGTTACTTGGGAAGTCATGCATGGCAACTGCATAGAGTTAATGAAACGAAGCGATGTTAGCCCTCTACCGACTCCCCTAGCTCTTACGAATAATTAAGCCATCTCAAATTCTCTTGTTTGCATTGTTTTAAAGATTCTATTTATTTATTTTGAGAGAGAGAGAGAGAGAGCATGAGCAGGGGCAGGGAGAGAGGCAGAAGGAGAGGGAGAAGCAGACTCCCCAGTGAGCAGGGAGCCAGAAGCAAGGCTCCATCCCAGGACCCCGGGATCATGACCTGAGCTGAAGGCAGACGCCCAACGGGACTGAGCCACCCAGGTGCCCCCTTGTTTGCATTGTTTTAAAGGAGATGCCCCATTGAGTCCTAGTTGGTCACCACTAACTTCCCTTCTCCAATTCCTGTAGCCCCGCCCTCTTTCATTGTGGGATGACCACCTACTTCTCTATTTCTTCCACCTGTCTGGGGAGCTCCCTGAAGGCAGGGCTGGTATCTTATTTGACTTTGTTATCTTGGCTCACCATAAGCACCTACTAAATGTCTGTTGAATAAAGAAACTGATGGAGGCAAGTAAGGAAAGTGAATATCCGTAAGCAGAAGGCAGGCTAAACAGTTGTCTTCCAGTGGTTTTAAAAATGCATATTCTATTAGAGAAAGCTGTGAACAAAACAGTCAAGACAAAATAATGTTCCCGCATTCTTCACATGCAATTGGTCTATTAGCATGCTTTAGCTATCTACTCTTGTTTAACGGCTCCAAGATACTACAAAACTACTCAAGATGTTTGCAGCCTGTCCTTTGAATTTAGCTGAAAGTCAAACAGAAAGGTTTTTTTTTCCCCCAGAAACTGTTTTTACTTGTTACAATTTTGCAATCAAATAATACCCATCAGACACAAACAGTCCTTTGACAAACCCGCAATTTATAGGTAAAAGTAATGTTTGGAAAAAAAATGTAAATTGCCCCAAACTAAATTTAGCTACATTTCAATGTTTTACTATGAAAATTTCCAATAAACACGAAAGAGAAAATAGCACAATAAACACTCATAAACCCACCATCCAGACTGTATGTTGATCAGGATTTCCCTGCAAACTACTTCATCTCTTCTCCCTTTTCTGTCACTTTCTCTCCTGAATTACTTTATTTATTTTTTTAAAGATTTTATTTATTTGACAGAGAGAGATCACAAGTAGGCAGAGGCAGGCAGAGAGAGGGGGAAGCAGGCTCCCCGCTGAGCAGAGAGCCCAACGCAGGGCTCTCTGGAGATCATGACTCAAGGAAGGCAGAGGCTTAACCCACTGAGCCACCCAGGTGCCCCTCTCCTGAATTACTTTAAAGCAAACCCAGACAGACATCTCATGAATTTGCCCTACATAGCTTTCTTAAGAAATGAGTTCATTTTCTGGAATTACCTCTATTCTATTCTCAAATCCGGCATAAGCTAGATTCTAATTGATCTTTTTTTCAAGTACCAATACCTATGAGTCACTTAAACGCCCAAGGGTGCCCAATCCTGTGTCATTTCCTGGAGGGATATCAAATACTTCCATTTAAAGTAAACGTTTCCTCTTTTTGTACTTAAGAGAGAGAGAGAGAGAGGTAAGACCTTAAAGTAATGGCTATTTAAAAATAAGTTAGTAACTTTTCCAATAATGGAAACATTCAATTCAATTTAGTCAGACTGAAGACATTCTTTACATTCTTAAGTCAAGAGTTTTACCGATATTTTACATATGTCCTAATCATATTCTAAAAGCCCCTTTCCCCTTGACGAATATTAAATCAAAGCCAAAGATAAAATAACAAAGTGATACCTCTCCTTCTCCCACCAATAGCCAAGCTTGTGTGAACTCCTTGGATGGAAACAGCACACTCCCCTTTACAACGGTCTGAGCCTGTCTGTATTTCCTAAGTGAACACTGATACTTTCCCCCCAAATCTGAATAATTCATGAGAAAATACATTTGCTGCTAATGAAATTAATTAACCTTCACATCCGAGGGGTATTTCATTGTCCTTTCTATGAAAATTAACATTGAAGCCAAGGGCAACCTTCAGGTGTGTGTGTATGCGTCTATATGTGGTACACACACACACACACACACATACACACACATCACAAGGCAAGATCAGACTAGTTAACACACTTCAATTCAAAACAAAATATCTGTTAGTCACTGAAAGTACCTCCTGCAATGTTCTCAAATTGAGAAAACACTTCTTACTGCATAAGCATATCAGAGTCGAATATCTAGCTCTGCTGAAAAAGGGAGAGAGAAAACGCATGTGATCACCAATGGATGGAAATCCCTGACAAGTCTGTGGGCACTGGAAATCACCATCGCTCCCACATTATAGTAACAGCACCCAAGTTTCAACACCTGTGATTTTCATGCACCTTGTAAAATATAAATACACAGTAACATAACGTTTGTCACAAGTCATTTCATAAGAGCAGAATACTGGTCTAACCATAACCAATTCTGTCATGACAGCTACCTCATCTTTTCCACAGAATTTTGAAGAACGATTTATGGATCAAAGGCATCAAAGACATCCACTCCCCACACCCCCAATCCATAAAGTAATAGTTTCTGTCATTTAAACCTCCGAGCCTCTAACGTGACAGATAGAGGTATATAATTAAGATCTCAAAACCAATTTTTAAGCAAGTACAAAGTCCTTAGAATATTCCCCAAATAACGAAAAGGCAGAAAGAATATAAAGACAAAATTTTAGATTTGAAAAACCTCAAATATTTTCTCTCGTACTTGGTCCTCCTCGAGTAAGGAAGGTTTAGAATGCATCTCCAAATGCTTAATTATCCAAACACAGAGTAAGAATCTCAAACTTTTGAAATAAATTTCTGCTTAAATATTCAGTCATCGAGAAGTTAGAGCCTAACAAAATAGTATTAAAATAGTTACCCTTCTGCGACGAGAGCAAACCTGTTTCTTTCTCTCTCGCAGCACTAATAGAAGGAACCTCCCACGCCCAGAAAGCCAATCTGGAAACCCAACATTCTTCTTACAATTGCAACTTTGGAGAGCAAGTCGCAACACTTCCTGCTAGAAAAAGAGAACACCCTAACAAAGGAATGATACAATGCTTACGAATCCCCTTCCGGACAGCCTTGTGGGATTCTGCCAAATATTAATAAATTCTAACTTTACGAGGTTTAGCAAAAAGTTAATTTTTTTTTTTTTTTTTTTAAATTCCAGCTCTGCTGAAATCCTGCAAGAACACAGGGGAATTTAAAAGTTGGTTCAGGTCAAATAGCTACAACCCACATACCTATTTAGAGCTTGAACATTAGCCAAGTAACCTGCTTATTTTAGAACACCTGGAACCAGCTTCTCCCCAGTGCCCAAGTCACTTGTCCACAGGAAAGTACAGTACTTAGAAAGGCAAACGAACGGTTCTCAGACGACTTGCGTTCTCTATTGTTCATTTCAGTCTATACCTATTCATGCCTTCATACAACATTTACGCTCCATATGCTAAGTGTTGTACCGTTTATTGCCAAGGACCTAGGTCTTGTTTTCTTTCAAAAAGGTCAGCTATTGAGTGTGGGAACCGTATTTTCTACAGGCATGGCACAGGGGGGAGTAAGCCAATACTCGGCTGAACAGAATAACTTTCTATTCAGGGGCGGTCCCACAGAGTAGAGAAGGGCTGTGTGAGTCCTTGGGCAAGCTGCTTATGCTCCCGAGCCTCTGTGTTCTCATGCAGGGATGATAACGGTGACGACTTCGCGTAATAGTCACTGTTTTCTACGTTGTTGGAATGGTTAAGTAAGTGATGCAGTATGCGTTCACAGCTGAGATCATATCCTTGCACATGAAAGGCGTTCAGGATGTGATAACGGGTAGTCTTCCTATTGAAATTTGCCTTTAAACCAATGGAGCCATTCCAGTCTGTCAATTGCTAAATTAAGCAACTGGTTCTCTGCGAGTGCCTTTTCAGGGTGAGAACAGAAAAGCCATAGGGGTACTGTGCTAGGCTCAAGAGACCACTTCTAGGGATGCCTGGGTGGCTCAGTCGCTTGGGCATCTGCTTTCGGCTTGTGTCATGACCCCAAGGTCCTGGGATCAAGTCCCACATCGGGCTCCTTGCTCAGTGGGGAGCCTGCTTCTCCCTCTCCCTGCAGCTCTCCCTGCCTATGCTCTCTCTCTTTCTCTCTGACAAATTAAAAAAATAAAAATCTTAAAAAAAAAAAAAAAGGAGACCATTTCTAATACTGACATGGGGCAAGTTGATCATCTGAAAGGAAAGGGAGCACAGGGCAAGTGTCAGGGTCTTAGGAGTCTGCCAGATGTGAATTCTGTGTGACCTCACACAACTGCTTAGCTTCTCTGAGCCCTAGGTTCGTACCTGTATAGATCGAGCTCATTCCATGTACTTCACAGGGTTACTGTAATGACGGAGATGACGAAGTACGCAAGTGTGTCTGGCTCTGATGAGGTGCTAAGTGGCAGACATTATTATAATCTTTCTGGGATATAACACATGTAATACCGTCTGCCCTATTTACCTAATATGAACGAAGTGAGATCAGAGACTCTCCAGCCCTTTATAAATAATCCAAAGCAAACCAAAGAATTTTCTGACAACATACTGAACTCTCAAAACAAGGAGGCGACTCCGGCTGCACTCGCTTGTGAAAAGGTTCAGGATAGCCCATGTTCGGAGGCAGATGGTCTTCCTGTCCTCATCACTGACCACCACTAGCAGACCCTGGATTACATGTTGTCTCCTTAATGGAAACACTTTATTTCGTCAATCACAAAAACTGCATGAAGTAGCAAAAGGCACCAAATCCGGAACAGAAGGAATATAGTGGCAGGAGCCAAAGGATGTGTTTTTCTATCTGTCTCCAGGGCTGACTCACTACCTGAAGCCCCTTCAACCTTACGGAGTCTCGATTTCTCCATTTGTGAAAATAAGCACAGCACTACCCACCTGCGGCCTGCCAGGGAACACAGGACACGGTAAGGACATCTCGAACACTTGGAGTTGACCGGCAGGAAGGAGACACTCGGATGTGTCACCATGCGTTTTACAGACAGAGAAAACCGGGGTGCAGACAGGTGCCTTAGGCAAGATGACAGTATCCGCCTAGACCTGAAACAGTGGGTTTTCCCAGCCTTCGCTTTTCTGTGCCACACTTGTCACTCCCAACCACTTGGATGGGTCTGTCTCAAGACAGACCTCAGGACTGTCTCTGGACCTCTGGACCTCTTCAATAATAATGCTCCCTGGAATCCACTTGTCTTGACCTGCCCGTCCATGGCCATCTGGAGGGAATGTGTCTCCTTTCTATCTTTGTGAACTCTAAGGCTCATCTGTGATCCCAGGGTGATCCCGTCAACACCCAGCCTCTAGTTTTAAAGTCTATCGACAACATCACAGGACTCATGTGGACTGCAAAACCTCGTGAGGTCATGAAAGCTCCAGGGATGGATGGATGGATGGATACTCCCTTCAGAAAGGCACATCTTCTCCCGAGGAACCATGAGGCCATTTTCTGAAAGACTGTTCTACTGCATCAGTAGTTGAACCAGTTTCTGTCTGCGGCCCATTTTGTAACCTCAGTGTCTCACCCTCTGAGGTATGTGTGGGTGTGCAGGGCTGGGGTGGGGTGAAGTGGGGTGGGGGGCGGGGCGTGTTAGTGCGTGTGCCCGTGTGTGACTCTTGTGTGGGAACAGACGCTCTGTTCGTACTGTGGGTAGTGAAAGTCAGGGTGAGAACAGAAAATGGTGGCAGGCATTGTGGAAGACATTTCATGTCTTCTCTAAGCAGGCCACACATTGAAAACCACTTTGGCGCTGCATTCCAAATTCATTGTGATGAACATCTGGATGGTACAACCAGATCCATAAAGTGAAAAGTTCACACATGCACACCTTGGGACACACACACACACCCCTAAGGGTGGAAAGGAAGGAAAGAGGCACACCCGAAGTTGCCTGAGAGTTTCACAGACGTATCAGGGTAACTCTCATTCAAACGTCATGTTCTCCACCGCACCCAGTACCGAGAATATTCTTTCCATGTGTGACATAAACCCTGGAGGCCTCTCCCACCGTGCTTAGACACACCTCAGTAACACTGACCTATTGTCCTCTAACACAACAGGATTTTACCCATCTGCACGCCTTATAAGGCAAACAAACAAACAGTAACACTCACACTGCAGCATCGAGGCAAAGGGATCGTACATAAATCATAGGCAGGGAACTGCTACTGTATTTTGGACTATACTGGAAAGTTTAGGAAATTTATACTAGGAGTAATATTAGGTACATGAGCTTCCGGCAGCACGGATGTGTCCGCTTTAATAAGCAAGAGTGTCTGGTTTATGTTATCATTCTTTTCATATTTGAGGCGGAAATCAGCCACAAATACATCTTAATTATTTCAGTATTCCAAGGGATGTCTCCTCAACAGTAAGGATTTATTACCTCTGCATCTGTGTAACAAAGTAATCGAAATCTTAAAATAGGATGTCTTATTACACATTAAATTATATACTTTGTCCTAATGCACTAAAACAAAAGGCTGCAGTAAGTAGAAGGTAGTTTTAAGCATTTGATCCTCCAAAAATAGCTGAACTATAGACAGGGCAAGGAACTGATTTAAAAGGCATCTGTTGTGACTACAGTTAACAATACTGAACTGTATATCTGAAGTTTGCCAAGAGAATAAATCCTAAAAGGTCTCATCATAAGAAAATCTCCATGTGAGGTGTTGGATGTTTACTAGCCTTTTTGTGGTGATCATTTCACAATATATACATATATCGAATCATTATGTGGTACCCCTGAAATTAATGCAATGTTGATGCCAATTACATCTCAAGAACACTGGGGGGGAAAAGCCATCTGTGTTCTGTTCATAGCTAGTAAAACCATACAAAGGAACAACTCAGATGCTATCCACCTTTCTATCCCGAGGGTCTCTCATTCAAAAAAAGAAAGAAGAAAAGGAAACAGGAGAGAAAAAAGGAAAAGACCAGAAACAACAAAAGCTCAGCTCAACAATTCCTACATTTTTGGGTCAGGACCTGAGGACCCCAAAGAGTTTTTTGATCTGAGGGTTAGATCTACCAAGCCATCCATCATATCAGGAACTACAACTGGGAAAAAATATTAAGTTATAAATAAATGTTAACATAAGTAACTTCTTTAATGAAAATCACTAGATCCCCCCCCCCACCGCCACCGCCCCAAATGAGTGGTGAGTATATTGTTTACATTCTTGCAAACTGCTTTATCATTTAACTTAAAGACGAGTGGATTTTCACATCTGCCTCACTCAATGCTGTTTTAGGTTTAAGTGTATTCAGAAAATAAGGCCTTGCACAGATACATTGTTGAAAGAAGTATCTTAAGAGCCCTTTCAGATAATTATGGATATTCTTCCTTATAATGCTACACCAAAACTTGAGAAGTGGTAGTTTCTTAAATGTCAATTGCAGTGTGGAATTTGATACCATCCAGATGAATTTTTCCTACTCTGTTACATTAAAATCCATGCTCTCTGTGTTGCACATTAAATGGGCCTCTTGCTATTTTATCATCATGCATGGGTCATTTGGAACAAAATTGTTTGACTAATTGCAGATCTTCCAAATGTTGTTCCACTTCATTTTACTATATGTAACAAAACACTTTCACTAAAAACACCACTGATCTCAGAAAAATCTAAGTATTGACACTCGGCGGCTGAGGCAAGTTTTCAAAATTTTGAATTTTTGCTCGAGAGCTCTAATTTTATCTTTGGCAACAAATACTCTCAGTTGTTTGCCTGGTAATAACAGGCCCACTTGGCTCATTTTTAGAAGTTTTTAAGTAATCTCTATACCCAGTGTGGGTTTGAACTCGTGACCCAGAGATCAAGAGTTGTGTGCTCTCCCAACCGAACCAGTAAAGCGCCCCTTGCTTGGCTCATTTGTGATAAAATATCTGCCACATACTCATGTCTGAACAATCAGTTAACATGTCATTCCATCTTTCGAGTAAAAATGGTTTTCTGGGGCGCCTGGGTGGCTCAGTGGATTAAGCCTCTGCCTTCGGCTCAGGTCATGATCCCAGGGTCCTGGGATCGAGTCCTACATCGGGCTCTCTGCTCAGCTCTCTCTCTGCTTCCTCCTCTCTCTCTGCCTGCCTCTCTGCTTACTTGTGATCTCTCTCTGTTAAATAAATAAATAAAATCTTTAAAAAAATGGTTTTCTGTTTTGAAAAGATGCGGCTAATTTAGCTTGCAGCTCTAACAACCACACGCATACTTTTCCTCAGGACAAGGGTACGCAAGAAAAGCCGTATGTATCCTTCCCATCTCATCACACAGAATTTAAAAGGTGTATGCCCAAGAGTTCAGAGTTAATAAAATTAGTTTTTCCTGCTTCATGAACGACATTCATAAATGAAACCCACGTCATAGGTCTTTAAGGGTATGGAGTTGAATACAGTGACCACTCACAGAGGGCCCTGCCACTGCCTCGCGTCTTGCTAAGGTGCTAGTTTTACCACCGGGGCTTGGTACCACTGCTGCAAACGTCAACGCCGACAAAAAAGCAAGTAACATCTTAGTGTCAGTATGCAAGTAATTTTGATCCCCAAGGGCCCGTAGGCCAACATGTTTTTTGAGAACTGGTACTTTATTTAGTAACATTTATCATGGAGTCGTTGAATTTTAGAGAGACAAAACATATAAAGTGTGCACTTTCAAAAAGTATTTATTTTAGAGGGAGAGAGAGTGTGCATGAGCAGGAAGGGCAGAGGGAGAGGGAGAAAGAATCTGAAGAAGACTCTGCACTGTGTGTGGAGCCTGATGTGGGGCTCGATCTTACGACCCTGAGATCACACTGTGAGCTTAAACTGAGAGTCAGACACTTAACGGATGACTGGGCTGCCCAGGCACCCCAGATGTGTAGGTTTTGACATGAAATTTCAAAACTGAGAATACAATTGCCAGAATTGCATGGAGCAGTTTCCATGTGAGTTCGGTGGCTGTTGAATTAAGAAAAGGAAAACGAGGGGCGCCTGGGTGGCTCAGTGGGTTAAAGCCACTGTCTTCGGCTCAGGTTATGATCTCAGGGTCCTGGGATCAAGTCCCACATCGGGCTCTCTGCTCAGCTCTCTCTCTGCTTCCTCCTCTCTCTCTCTGCCTGCCTCTCTGCCTACTTGTGCTCTCTCTCTGTCAAATAAATAAATAAAATCTTTAAAAAAAAAAAAAAAAGAAGAAAAGAAAAACGAATGCGTTGATATCAGTTCTGAGGGGATCATTCCATAGCTTACCCATTCCAAGGCACATTTGGCAGAATCAGGTTCATGTCTGTAAGACATGAATTTATCATGATAGTGTAGTTGAGAAACTTCTAATAAATTTTTTTTTAAAGATTAGGAATGGCAACATATCTGTTATAACACTGTTACAAAATCCCCAGTTCATTGGTGGTACATCAGATTTTTTTCCTGATAAACAGTGTTTCTCTGACATAAGCTAAAACAGAAAGCAAGGGTTTGAAAGTTAAATTTCTGTGAAATGCAGAAATATTAAAATAAAAATATTTTAATATTTTAAAATATTAAAAACTGGGGTGCCTGGGTGGCTCAGTGGGTTAAGCCATTGCCTTTGGCTTAGGTCATGATCTCAGGGTCCTGGGACTGAGGCCTTCATCGGGCTCTCTGCTCAGCAGCGAGCCTGCTTCCCCTCCCCCTCCTCTGCCTGCCTCTCTGACTACTTGTGATCTCTCTCTCTCTGTCAAATAAATAAATAAAATCCTTAAAAAAAAAGTTATAAAATATTAAAAACTGCCTGCCCAGCTCAGTCAATGGAGCATATGACTCTTGATCTTGAGGTCGTGAGTTCAAGCCCCACATTGGGCTTAGAGCTTATTATTTTTTCTTTACAATAATCTTTTATTATTTACTTATGGATAAATCTCATTTTTTATTAATTATTTTTATTAACATATAATGTATTACTTGCCCCAGGGGTACAGGTCTGTGAATCATCAGGCTTATACACTTCACAGCACTCACCATAGCACATACCCTCCCCGGTGTCCATAACCCAACCGTCCTATCTGTACCTCCTACCCCCCCCCCCCCCCCCGCCCGGCAACCCTCAGTTTGTTTCATGAGATTAAGAGTCTCTTATGGTTTGTCTCCCTCCCGATCCCATCTGGTTTCATTTTTTCCTTCCCTACCCTCCAAACCCCCGACTCTGCCTCTCAAATTCTCCGTATCAGGGAGATCATATGATAATTGTCTTTCTCTGATTGACTTATTTTATAGAGTTTACTTTAAAAAAATAGAAATAGAATATTAAAAAACTAGTTGTGCTGTGGGGCGCCTGGGTGGTTCAATGGGTTAAGCTTCTGGTTTAGACTCAGGTTGTGATCTCCTGTATGGGGATGGAGGCTCATGTCCCAGGGCTCCACGCTCAGCAGAGGGTCTGCTTCTACTTCTCTTGCCGCCCCTTCCCCACACTCGCATGTTCTCTCTCTCTCTCTCTCTCTCTGTGTCAAATAAACAGATCAATGAATAAATAAATAAATAAAATTAACTAAAACTAGGTGTGTTATAATACTTATGAGTAATACATGGGGTATTTTAAAGCAAATCCCAAACAACAAATAAAAAGGAAGGGGAGCAAAAGGATGGAGATAAGAACATCAAATATTGGTAATTGTTGAAGCCTGGAGGTGGGGGGCGGAATTCACTATGCTATTTTACATTGTATGTTTGAGAATTTCCATCAAAATATGTTTTTAAAAATTCCATGCACTTGTAAGAGAATATTCAGTACACCGGCAAGCACAAATAAAATTCCTGGCTCACAGTCATTCACAAACACTGAATGAGTGTGCATTCAGTAAAAGGCGCTGCACTAGAAGGCTCAGGAAACATAAAGGTTATTAAGATGTTTCTATCCACACTCAAAGGGCTCACTCAGAGCATCTGCATCCATATATGTCATGAATTCCCTAAAATGGGTACAAAATGGATATAATGCCTCTGCCCCGATCGTCTTTAGAGGCACCTACACTACGCAAAGCCAGTCATCACAACGCAATTTTCAGAAAAGAGAAAGGACAAAGGGCAGGAAAAGAAAATACAAAAAAGAAACTAAGAAGCTAGGACACGAGAAAGTCTCTCTGGAGTTCTTCTCTAAAAGGAAATGAACAAGGGATGTGAGCAAACATGGGCATGACCGTGTCATGTTTCCACCACAAGCCATCATCTTATTTCGCTGCAGGACAGGAACCATCATGTCATATCCTTTGAGTCAGCGCTTGTACTACTCACATAGGCAAAAATAACTAAGCAATGCATTCATTTTCCACGGAGAACACTAAGTATTCTAGAATCCTTCAAAGGACTGAAGGCAACATTTATGAATGCCAAACGTGAGGGCTACCATGTCCCTTTCACCACGTCCCTCCACACAACTTCGGCCCATCCTGAAGAATAAATCCACACGGTAAACTAGTAACATTCCTCAGTTACTCAAAGCATCTGATGATAACATTAATAAATGAAAACTAAAAGTGGCAAGCAAAAAGCCAATTATTTCCTTATCAGGCTCCAGCTTCTTGCCATAGAGTCCGAACAAATGGTCAGTTTTTCCCTATTCCCGCTTCAGATAAAATGTGTCAGTGTTCTCAAGACTCCTGCGATGAAAGTCTTGAAAAGCTGAGAGCATGAAGTGATTTAAAATTGCTCTACTGCTTCAGTATTTAATAATTAGCTCTAGGAAGGCATTGATTTGTCTGCTTCATTTACCAATCTATCTCAAGCATCTAGAACACTGCTTGGCACACATAATATATGATAACGACATTGCATCCCAAAGGAATTAAACTCATGTGCTATAGGGGTTTATCACATAACCAAGAACAAATTCTGAGCTCTTGTAATGCAAACCAAACACATACACATGTAAGAGGCATCCACTCCCGTCACATTGGGTGACTCTACAAAATAAAAGAATTCCTGAGAGCTAATCTGGCAAAACAAATGGTAGGTGACGTCTTCCTAGGGGCACCGAATCTACAATCATATCTGAATGAAATATGAAGGGAAGGATTCTTAAAATTCTCCGCTTCTAGAAAATTCGGGTCCTTCAGAGAAAAGCAGCGGAACACAAAGTAGAAAGAACTTTGAATTTTATCAACTTTCCCCTCAAATTTACCACACAAAGAAAGAAAGAAAAATCTCACTTAGCTGTCAAGACCCCACCGCTGATAGTTTTCTAAACTTTAAAACAAGTACTTTTCGACCTCACAAGGAATACCGAAACCTTCCAAAGAAAGAGCGGCTTTAGCATTTCCTGCCGGCCTGCCCTAGTCCCAGATTAACCTTGTCAGTTCTTAGGAAGACATATAAAACCCCTTTAAATGACTAATTCAGATGAAGTGGTAACATGAAGCCATAGTTTATAAGACGCTCGTTTCTACTTGTTACCAGATGTTGCCATCACTTCAAAGTGTTAAATGCATTCATGAAGGGGCTCAGATATATTTGCATGTGAAATATTTTCTGACTGCTACTATTACTGTGGAGACATGTTCCCAGGGAAAAACTGTTGCCTCATTGTCTAATAAAACGTCTTTAAGATTGCCAGTCTTAAAAAAAAAAAAAAATTAAAAAAAGAAAGGATTGCCAGTATTCACTTTAAGAACCACCAAGTACTCTAAGTGAATCTCCCTTCCACGTAATTCTTGCAAGCACCTATATACACAGTTTCAAAACACAATACAAATTAATCCATTTCATTGGGAGTTTGTTATGAACAGCCAGCTTAAAGGTCTAGGTTACAAATCCAAATTTTTGTGTATGTATACTTTTGGAATATTTTAAGCAAGTACATAGTCCCCAGCTTTATCCCAGGTTAGGGCTCCTTTCCTAGGTATCATTCAACAACTGCACGAAGTTTTCTGCTTCTATCCATTCTTTTATGATTACTTTCTTTGGTTATGTTGCCGTTAATTTTTATTAGCTTAATTAAAAGATTTTTTTTTGCATCTCCAGAGAGAGTTTAATTCGACAACAATGGTTGCTGTTTTCCACACATAATGGTCATTTGTTAAATTTAGCCCAACAAAGAATCCTGAACACAATGTAGGGTTATCCTTAAGACTGGCCGCAAAAATACTGTGGTCTAATAAAATGTTATCTTCCCTTACTATTCAAACTTGTGGGCGATGCCCCATAAATGTTATTAATTATATTTTTGCTGAGATGCCCCAATTTTATTTCTCTGAGGACAAAGCTGAACCCATGAGCATTACACTATGTGGGCTCCGGTTTTTAGAGACAAAATTATAACTGACCAGAGTGCTGCTTGCTCAATATTTTATTTGGCAATCTGTTAGCTGGTACAACTAAAAAAGTCTCATTATAATTCTGCCACAAAGCAAATGGCTTGTATGGCTTTCGCTTGCTAAAAATCATATTGGTAGCAAAAAGTCACCCACACCAGGGTAACTTCTTCCCTCTCTCAGTCTGTCCCTCTCCCTGGTACTACGCTAACTTCGGAAGTTGGCTAAAGCCTCTAGCAGCGTTCTTTCGATGGGGTAGACTGTCACAGGCTTAAGGATTCTGAGAATTCACCACTTTAAAGAATGCACTTTTAAGTCTCTCATTAGACCGGAATACAAACAAGCGCAGATAACCCGTATGTGAAAAAAGAAACCGGAATATCCATTTATGATGGGTGCCATTTCATTGCATTCTTCCTTAAATTACACGTTTTATCGATTATGGGGAAGGGTATGGTGCCTGAACAAAGTTAGGTGTAGGGGACGGGGGACAAACAAGGGCTGATATCAGTGGTAATGATTAACACTAAAACTATGAGCCATAGGTTCTAACTTAGGCTCTAATGAATTAACTTAGTATTCATTATTGAGAAGTTAATTCTGCTAACTGTATTTAAGATAGAATAATTGGACTGTGATTTTCAAATTCCTATCTAAGCCTAACCCCTTAATACCACATACATAATGTTATAGGCCACCAGTGATATATTTTGTTAAAGCGATAAAAGCTGATCTAGAATAGAAACAGGATGGGAAAGATCGCCGGAGGATTTTTGGTGTCTCCACCCTGAATCAGTAAGCAGAAAGAAGGGTGGAAAAGCTTTATCTTGAGAAAGCAAGACAGAAATGAATGCATGATCTCATTCACTTTCCTTCATCCAAAAGCAACAAGGTGACATTTTCTCTTCCATTCGTCTTCAGCCCTAATCAACAGTCTCCCACTTTTTTTTTTTACACCTAAGAATAAGTTTCCAAGTGTCCTATTTGAATTAAGAGGTCTACCAGATTCCATTTGTAAGTTTTAAAATTTGATTTTGCAGAATCAAACATCAAAGCATGAGAATGCACAAAATTTTCCATTTAAAACTTTTTGATTTATTATTCGTGAACAACAAACATGTCTCAAACTTCAAAACCCTAAATCCCAATGCTTTAGTGGCATATTCTATCTTGCTATTTGAGGAAATGCATTTGTTTAAAACAACCGGAGGGGTAAACCATAATTTCCTTAAGACAGAACAATAGGTTTAGGAATCTTGTACACAAAAATCTAATGCAGGGTTGGGAGGCTGGGGTGAGGTCTTAAAAATTCTGGAAGTAAGCCATCAAAAAAGTTTTAAATTAAAAAATGGATCAATCATTTAGATCCTGAAAGTCATGTATCTAAATCAAGAACGTGACACTCCTTTGAAAAAAAGGAAACTTCCAAATTTAGCAATTAAAAAAAGGCATTCAAGTTATGTCTGAAGAGAAATGACCAATTAATAGTCATTCAATGATTTAAAAATCATAGCAGTTGGGGTGCCTGGCTCGCTCTTGATCCTAGGGTCATGAGTTTGAGCCCCACAATGGGTGTGGAGATTGCTTAAATAGATAAACCTCTAAAAAAGGGAAACAAAAAATAAAAATCATAAAAATTGGGACCACCATAGAAAATAAGACCTAGTGTGAGACCAAAGAAAACATTAAATTGTCTTCCTTACTGGAATTACCATTTTTAACTTAATTAACATTACATATGCAATCTCAAAATTCTAATTCATTAATGCAATTTCTATCAACATTCTAGCCAAGTTTGGGGTAGTCACAGACCAGCTTATTCTAAAAACTTATGTGGAAACAAAGAGGTCTTAGCCCAGGTAAAATATACTGAAAAATAAAGTGGGTGCCATCACTCCACTTGGTATAAAATCCTATCTTGTGGCTACAGCAACCAAGACAAGGTGGGACTGGCAGAGCAACAGACATAGAATGATGGAACAGACCAGAGAACCCAGAAATAGACCTACACGAGTATGCTCAACTGATTCGTAACAGGGGTGCAGAAGCGTATGAGTGAAGGCAACTGAAGAACCATTTAAAAAGAAAAAAAAAACTTTAACCTAAACCTCACACCTTTACACAAAAATTAACTCAAAATGGGTCTCAGACTTAAATGTGAAGCATAACAATATACAACTTCAGAAAAGAAATTTGAAAAATTTCCAGAACTATGTCTGGTGAAGGTCTGTTAGATATGATGTCAAAAAGATAATCCATAAAATGAAATAGTGATACACTTGGCCTCGTCAAAAGAAATACTTTTGTTCTGTGAAAGACCTTGGTTCAGAGGATGGAAAGACAAGTTACAGACTAAGAAAATAGCTGTATACCACATATTGGACAAAGGATTACTATCTAGATACAGAAAGACCTCTCGCAACTCAACATTGAAAAAATCCAGTTAGAAAAATAGGCAAAAGACAGGAATAGATATTATACCAAAGAGGATATACAGGTAGGAAAGAAACACATAAAAAGATGTTCAACATCATTAACCACTGGAAAATGCAAAATGAAATCATAATAAATCACTACACACTTATCTGAATGGCTAAAATTAAAAAAAACAAAAACAAAATCAGAGATAACACCAAATGCTGGCAAGGATGTGGAAAAACTGTACCACTCCTACATTGCTGGTGGGAGACTAAATGGCACACTCTGGAAAAACACTTTGGCAGTTTCTTACAGAACTAAACATGCAACTCTCCTACAACCCAGAAACTGTACTTTTCAGGCATAAATCCTAAAGAAATAAAAACTTACATTCACACAAAAACCTGTATGCAAATGTTTACAGTAGCTTTATTTGTAATACACAAAGTTGGAAATGGGTTCTTCAGTGGGTATGTGGTTCATAAAACTGTAGTACTTCTATACCTTGGAACACTATTCAGCAATAATAAGGAAGTAATTGTTGCTACAGACAGCTTGGATGAATCTCCAGAGATTTAGGTGCAGTGGGAAAAAAATTCCCCAAATTATATACCCTGTGATTTCATTAATTTTTTTTAAAAAATATTATTTATTTATTTGACAGACAGAGATCACAAGTAGGCAGAGAGGCAGGCAGAGAGAGAGAGGGGGAAGTAGGTTCCCTGCTGAGCAGAGAGCCCAATGTGGGGCTCGATCCCAGGACCCTGAGATCATTTCCTGAGCTGAAGGCAGAGGCTTAACCCACTGAGCCACCCAGGCGCCCCTTCATTAATTTTTTTAAGAAGATTTATCTATCAGCTTGAGAGAGTGAGCACAAGAGGGAGGGGCAGAGGAAGAAAATCTTGAGCAGACTCCACACTGAGTATAGATCCTGAGGCAGGGCTCAATCTCACCACCTGAGACATGACGTGAGCCAAAACCAAGTTTGTCACTCAACCCAACTACATCACTGAGGTACCCCTGTGATTTCATTTATACACACACACACACACACACACACACACACACATATATAAAATATTTATATTTATATTTAAAGTTTTATTTATTTATTTATTCATTTGTGAGAAGGGAGATAGAGAGCACAAGTAGAGAGGCAGGCAGAGGGGGAAGGGGAAGCAGGCTCCCCACTGAGCAGAGAGCCCCATGCGGGGCTCGAGCCCAGGACCCTGAGATCATGACCTGAGCTGAAGGCAGAAGCTTAACTGACTGAGCCACCCAGGCGCCCCTCATTTATGTATTTTTGAAATGACAAAATTACAGAAATGCAGAACAGATTACGGTTTCCAGCGGTGAGATGGAGGAGGGGAGAAGGAGGTTGTGTTGTTATAAAAGGGTAACAAAAGGGATTCTAGCAGTGATGGAACTTGGCTCTGATTCTGTGCTATGGTCTTACAAGAGGTTCCCACTGGGGGAAACTGGGTAAAGGGTACCAAGGATCTTTCCAAGTTCTTTCTTACAAGTACGTGTCTACAATTATGGCAAAGTAAAAATTTAAAAAAACCTAATTCAGACTTAACCACAGAATGTAGTATAATTTTTTTAAAAAAAGATTTTATTTATTTGACTGAGACACAGCAAGAGAGGAAACACAAGCTGGGGGAGTGGGAGAGCGAGAAGCAGGCTTCTCGCGGAGCAGAGAGCCCAATGTGGGGCCCCATCCCAGGAGCCTGGGATCATGACCTGAGCTGAAGGCAGATGCTTAACACCTGAGCCACCCAGGCGCCCCCAGAATATAGTATCATTAAACTGATAAGAAAAAGAGAAGAAAATCTACTTGCAATAATTCCATATTATGTCTTCAATTATTTCTGCTAATCTTGCAGAAACATTACTGACATAACTCTTAACATAATAGCCTTAGCACAGACGGTCAGTTCATGATTCCATTAGAGTATCTGATCCGGGTCAAAGATTCTTTTTTTTTTTTTTTCCCCTGTTCAATAACAAAATAAAACTTTGAAATAAAGGAGAATTTCAGAGCTAAACTTACCGATGTAGGATAATTTAGGCATCTGTTCTTGGAATGATTTCCTTCAGTGGTACTTCTCCCCAGATATTCACGTGGCTCTCTCCTTGAGCTCCTTCATGGCTTGCCCCAAACATCTTCCTGTCAGTGAAGCCTTCTGGACCAACTGATCTGGAAATAGCAATGCCCCTCTTCCCACTCCCTAGACCCTCAGTCCTGCTGTGATTTTCTTCACATTACCGTCAAATACACTATATCATTTTAATTTTATATCTTCCCCCAGTAGGATGAAAACCTCGTAAGGGTGGTAATTTCTGTCTGTTTCAAAGTTATCGCCAGTGCCTAGTATACTACCTGACCTATAGAAAGCATTCAGTAAATATTTGAATAAATGAATGACATGGAATTTTGTGTGTGTATGTAAGGAGTAAAACAAAGAGGAAATACTGGCTCTCTCAGAGTGACAAAAGCCACTTTAAAAGAAATCAAGAGTGATAAATCCCATAACATATATCCAATATATTGACACTAGAGTTTTCAAAATCTTTTGGATACATCACAATATAGGAAACTCTTTTAAGATCAGTAATTGGACTGCAGTTTTGTTAGCATTAAGAGTAATCTGGACTAGGGGCATCTGGGTAGCTCAGTCGGTTATGCATCTGCCTTCATATCAGGTCATGATCCCAGTGTCCTGGGATTGAGCCTGGCATCCTGCTCCCTGCTCGGCGGGAAGCCTGCTTCTCCCTCTCCCAATCCCCCTGCTTGTGTTTCCTCTCTCACTGTGTCTCTCTCTGTCAAATAAATGAATAAAATCTTAAAAAAGAGAAAGAGAGAGAGAGAGAGTACTCTGGACTGAATATATGACCTAGAAAAAGAATTTACCACTTAAAGCCATCACTAATGGATTTCCATTAGTGATAGAAGAGCTGGCCAAGTTAAACCAAGCTGCTAAAATTATGCGTGAATTGTGTGTCCTAGAGTTCATGTCGACTTGAATGACTTGGCATCTGCCATTTTGTTAATACCTGAAGGAAAACACCACTTAGTATAAGGGACTTCAGAGAGCAAGAGGCCTTCTCAGTAAACAAAGTTGGACTCTGAATGCAGTGTTTAGCTTCATGTAAGAAAACTGATCAATTAGGTATCAGGAGACCCCACCTTCCATCACTGTCCTCTACGGCTGTATGCTGGGGCAAGACAAAATCAACTAGACCTCTGTCACCTTATCTATAAAAATCAGTGGTTGGATTAGACTCTGAGCTCTTCAAACAATGGCACATCGTTTTATTTCTCTTGCTGGTACCAGTGCCTGGCACACTGCTGATAATTAATAAAGGCCTGTTAAATGAATTAAGTAATTACATAGGAAGTTCTAAATGGCTCTCCTGGAAATTATATCTTCTCTTGGCTGAACCAACCTCCTCTCTCAGGGAGGCCTAACCTTATGTAAGGGTTCCCAGGATATGCACTGCCCATAAGGCTAAGGAGATGAGGGGTGAGGGAGTGCCAGGTTGGTTAAGTATCCGACTCTTGATCTCAGCTCAGGTCTTGATCTCAGGGTCATGAGTTCAAGCCCCGCATTGGGCTCCATGCTGGGTCTGTAGCCTACTTAAAAAAAAAAAAAAAAAGAGAGAGAGACTAAGGAGACTGGGTCCAGAAACTTCTCTGTGGGTTGAATCCAGAACATAATGGGAGAGGTAGGTTCTAGGTATCATCCCGCTATTTTGACCTGATACCATGCAGGTGAATCTGAGGTGGTCAAGGGTGCTTGAAAGAAAAACTCTGATCCGAAACTGAAGGGGATTCTTTTTATCATCCTTTGATAATTTCTCATTCTCATATTTTAAGTCAGTAAGTAAAGAATCCCTCAACTTCAACATCAGACCTCCTAAATGTAAAACACCAAGCTCTCCTGAAAATGGCAAGCATTAAATGTACTTATTTATGGACACATACACAAGAAACTAGTTCTAATGGTCAGCTCCTGGAAAGGGAAATGGGGGACTGAGGTCAGGGGCAGGAAACTCATTTTCTTTTCTTTATGTTCCTTTGTAGCTTTTGAATTTTGTTCTGTGAACAGATGTCACAGTTGAGAAGCAAATTAAAAAATAAACATATCAGATGTGCTCAATAATGGTCTAGGTCAACGGAAACTGTTGTGTTTCAAAGTGTTTATCATTTACTTATGCACTACTCAATACTTAATAGTACGTGTTTGATAAAGGTTTATAAACAAGAAATTTTGTATAGATCTATCGTACAGTAAGTTTTAGAAAAGGTGATTACACAACTTTATAGGCTTTCAATTCAAGTGAAAATATTATGAAGGAAAAAGGATCTGGCAACAAGTTGATAATATGCTATTAAACATAAGGAAACCAAAAATTAGCTACATTGAGACGTAGAAATCAGTATTGCTCAGAGTCAATCAAGCCAGGATTTACAGTAGCAGCCGAGTCACGATAAATGAAAAGTCATCTTGTCAATAGCACCTCTACCCCATTAGCTGATCTGTGGCTAGACATTTAATATGAGCATTGTCCATTATTCCTCATAGCCGGAAAGCAGAAACAGTCCAAACATCTAGCAACAGATAAATGGACAACCAAAACAAGGTACATTCATACAAAGGAACATTATGCATAATTATTATTATGTAAAAAGGAATGATGTCTTTGTCCATGCTTCAGTGTGAATGAACCTTGAAAACACTATGCTAAATGAAAGAAGCCCATCACAAAAGACCACGTGTCTATATGTTCTATTCATATGGAAATCCAGAATGGGGGAAATTGCTGGAGACAGAAAGTAGATTGGGGTTGCTTAAGAACGGGGAGGTAGGGGGCTGGGGAGGTGGGGGGAGAGGCTGGGGAGAGTGTGATAGCTCAAGAATATGAGATTTCTTTTCTGAGGGGATGAAAATGTTTTTGAAATTGACCATGGTGATGGTTGTACATATCTCTGAATATACCAAAATCTGCTGTAACTCTACACTTCACTTAATAAAACTGCTGCAACACATAAAAAAAAAAATTAGTATGTCCCACTTTCTTCTTTGAGTCTGAAATTAAGCAGTTATCACAATGCAAGGGCCATCCATGACATTCACTCCTGACCACTGATTTAAAGCCGCTGAAAGAGAGAGAAGACCAGGGAAATCATTTGCCTAGTCTTCTTGTAGGGTTCACACCATTCTGTATTTTATTCGGTGTGATTCATCAGTTATGAATTTGCTGGTTAGGTTTTCACAATTTAATCTTTATTGACCAAGGCCATTCATGGCCAATTATTTTTCGCTCTTTTAAATGTATATATGGAGACCTGGCTCGTGCCAGGTACAGTGCAACGAGCTAGAAGAAAGGGGCTTCCCCTCGGGGTTCCTTTTCCTCTATCACCAGAAGCACAGGTCTTTCCCTGGTACCTCCAGACACCGTCCAAAGAGCATCTGATGCCCTCCCACCAAAATGGAAAGATGGGATTTGGAATCCTGGCTTTTCCTGCTTCTTTTAACATCTGTGACGATCGAGAAGTTCAAGGGAGGAAATTCTGGTGCAGTTACTTGCTCCTGCCATTGAGTCAGATAAAATTCACAGCAGCACCGTGTTACAGAAAGTACAAGAGCCGCAGGTACAAGTCATGGCTTATCAGCGTTTTCCAGGGCTTCTGCACACACGGCTGTTTCCACAGCTGCAGATCCAGCTACCGCAGAACTCTGCGCTGTGCACAACATCTACAATTTAGTAAAGCTGGAAAGAATTTTATTTTTGTAAAAACTAAATGGGGTGTGGCTCATTTTCTTGCCAAAGGGCTATTTTATTCCAAGACACTGCTGTCTGCTGACCTTCATTTATAGGCTGAGCAATGTTCTATTTAAGTAAAATTAACTCATAGTGGGCACTTTTTTTGGGATGCAATAATTATTGCAAAGAAATAACAATGTTTAAATTTGATTTGTTCTTAGTTTAGATTTGATTATATTGGGTTATAAATGAATGTCTTTGTTCACACACGGTTTAAATTTAGAAATTATTTTATGTCAAGAAAAAGGGCCATATTTAAGTTCATTTTCTACATGTAAAGGATATTTTTAGGGTTCGTGACATCCAATATTTTGTGTTTTTTGTTCTACTAGACTGCAGGTGTCTCTTACCCACCTTTACAGCGAGGGCACCTAGCAGTCTTTGTTGGACATTTCATTTCATTGAATGAGGAAACCATGCCACAGAGTAATTAAGGCATTGTCTGCGTTACTATCCCTGGTTAACTAGTACTTCATCTGTAGTTCATACTATTTCAATACATACTTGGCAACTTTGGGCACATTCGAAAGCTTTCTTGAGTTTACATCTATTTATAAATGGCCTAGAGGACTTCTTTTACGTGATTCTTACATATTTCGAGGTACTCTTTACACAAATCTCTGGTTAGGGAAGTTTCCCATCTTTGGCTTACACCTATAAATATATTCTAGTTTCCTTTTTTTTTCCTAGGAAAAAAAATGCTGGAACACTTTGACTTAGGATCAGACACCAAATATGTGGGTTGGCTTACATTTTAAAACATGCAAATCTATCAGTATTACTTTTTGGTTATCTATACTAATGATAATTTGGCTATCTTTGTTTTTTAGTTATTATAAGATAAAATACGACATTTTCATTATTCATAGCCACTTGTAAAAATGATTTCGACTGTAGCTTTAAACTGGAGACCCACAAACTGCTCAGAATATTTGTAGAATGTGTCAGTGTCCTTCATCATTTCCTGGTTTTTGCTTTTGAAAACCTCCACTAGAGGAAACTAAGGGCATCATAAATTTAAGATTAATGTGTTTTGGATTCACCCATTTCTAAAGGCTACATGTCCTCTTGGGAAAATGTTGATTTCATTTATAACCCTCTGTCTTCCCAAACACTTTAAGTTCTCACTAATTTATTTTCTGTTGTCTCTTGTTTTTATAAAGGTAAACTTCTTAACATTCACATTTCTATTTCTCCTACTATAGAAACACTGAAGACTTTGAAGCTTTTTTTCCTCTGTCCCCTCTCCCAAATCAAGGATCAACATTACTTATCACTACCTTTCACCATTATTGAAGCTGTATTTGTTAATAGCAGAGGGTTTATAATGTATGAATAATGTTTCCAATTTTCTTTTGAGGGCAAATTCTTTAAGCCTTCAAGTGGCATAGCCTCACAAAAGGATAACTGAACTGGTAAACGGGTTTCCTAGCTAAGTCAAGAATCTTCTTCAACCTGGAACTTTGTTAAAATCTTCCCTATCCATAATAAAAAGCAACAGAAAGCAATATTTTTATAATGTCATTAAATAAAGCAGAAAAAATAAACGATCTTAGTTTGAATGGTGATACGTAAGGAAAAAGTGTTTGAATTAGAGGAAAAAGAACAGAAGGATATACATACCTAACAAGGTCATCTAAGGCAACATTCACTGACCTATAAAAGGGGAGTATTTATTGAGCACCTACAGTCTGCTAGCTTCTTTATACATGTTTTCATTTGATTTGAAGGACAACACTGAAAACAAGTGGTATTAGCCCCATTTGAGAGATGGTGAAACTGAGGTTTAGAAAAGTTTCAGAACTTCCCTAATGTCACAGAGATGGTAAACAGCAAAGCCTTTGGAACCCATATTTTATGCTAAAATCCATTCTGACAATAAAGCATAATTGTAGATGATCATGAAAAAAAAAAAAAAGAAGGTGGTAGGAATGAGTTTCAGGTCAGACAAATTTTCTTTTTTAAAGATTTATTTACTTGAGAGAAAGTGTATGTGCATGAGTGGGGGGAGGAGGAGGGGGAGGGAGAGGGTCTCAGGCAGACTCCCCTCTGAGTGTGGAGCCCAACAATGTGGGGCTCAATCTAAGGACCCAGAGATGACCTGAGCTGAAACCAAGAGCCCGGAGGTTCAACTGACTGAGCCACCCAGGCGCCCCAGGTCAGACAAATTTTCTATATCACTTCCGGGTCATCATGCTATACCCAGACCAACATGGACCTTATAGAGACTGGTGACCTGGTGGAAGGAGAGAAATATCAGGGAAGGGTCTGGGAAACAGCATGGGTTGAATTTTGAGAGGGACATGCAGTGTACAACAAGCCATTCAAATCTACAAAATATTTGTTAAGTGTTTGCAATTTGGTGAGTCACCATACACCAAACTTAGGCACAAAATAAGTGGGAGTATCAGAGTTTCTACCACTGTTGGATCTCTGCTTATTTAGGCAATGTGAATGAAATATAAAACTTCGAATTTATTGACTGATGTCAAGGTAATTTAAGGTAATTTAATGTTGATTTCTTTTATAACCCTCTGTCTTGGGCGAGACGGAAAAAAACCTATCAAGAAACACATTCATTTAACCAACTCCAGGATTGAAAATTCCTTTAGGATACTGAAGGTTTATGGTCACAAATAAGCCCTGTATACTTGAACTGAGTTTTAAAGCAACCTAAAATCTAAAGGCAAGTTAAAAACAAAACCTGCCTCCCTTCCCCCATTAACAGTTCCGTTTGAAAAAAATAGACTTCCTATGATTGTATACCCCACAGGATTCTCCTTTATCCTGCTTTGCACCTGTTAAGTAGATCAGAGGAAACCAAAATATTTCCAAGACATATACTTTACCTAAACTAGCTTCAGTTTAGAGTCAAATACCATACACTATATAAAGAGCAGTCTTTTTTTTTTTTTTTTTTTGGGAATACCACTGTTTGAAATGAAGGCCTATTTTTGCTTAAGCCCATGTTTAAATTTCAGAGATTGTCAAAGAACTTCATCTTTAAAAACAAAAACCTTGCAATTTCTCTTCTATTCTTTATCTCAAAGAAATAATCAGAGTTGCAAAATGGTTTTTGCAAGGATATTCACCGAAGCATTATCTATAAGATACGGAAACAATATAAACTTGCAACAACCTAGAATTAGTGAAAGAAGTTATTAAATACCCATTATATGGAATATCACATAGTAATTTTAAAAATTTTCAAAAATATTTGATTACAAAGGCACCTAGGTGGGTCAGTTGTTAAGTGTCTGCCTTGGCTCAGGTCATGATCCCGGGGTCCTGGGATCGAGCCCCACATCAGACTCCCTCCTCAGTGGGAAGCCTGCTTTTCCTTCTCCCACTCCCCCCTGTTTGTGTTCCGTCTCTTGCTCTCTCTGTGTCAAATAAATAAATTAAATCTTTAAAAAAAATTTGATTACAGGAGCACCTGGGTGGCTCAGCTCATTAAGCATCTGACTTCTGCTCAAATCGTGATCTTGGGGTCCTAGGATCCAGCCTCCCCTCCCAGCTCCCTGCTCAGCATGGAGTCTGCTTCTCCCTCTCTCTTTGCCCCTCCCCCAGCTCATGTGCACTCTCTCAAATAAATAAAATCTTTAAAAAATTTTTTGATTACATGAAAACATGTAGTAGTAAGTGAAAAGAATGGAATACAAACTGTATGATTCCAACTTTTAGAATATGTAACTTTTACACTGGAAATAGATAAAAAAAATATGAGCAGGTGGTACAATTATGAATAATTTTAATTTTCTTCATTATAAATCCTCTTATATTTTCCTCTAACGTGTTTACAATGATTTTGTATTTTTTAACTCAAAGCGAAGTGGTTAAAAACATTTTAATTGTCTGCTACTTAAGATACTTCTCTAGTAGATTAACTAAATTTTGACCAATATTTTAACTAAATATTGACCATTGTAGAATTTCCCATCATGTTCACTTCTAGAAAACACTATGCAGTCTATAATGGTAATTCTCCCTGACCTGAAATACAAGCTCCCAAATGTCAAAAAGAATGATAAGAAATGACAAAACTGGAAGTGCACAAACTGATTAAGAAATACAGAGAAAAAGCCTACAGATTACATTAGTCTATGAAAGATAATGTATTACTCAGTGTCAACAGCAGAATGTCAATCTGAGTGCAACTCTATGTAATTAGACTATATAATAAATATTCAAAACTATTATACTGACCTCACAAATTTTATTTTATTGAAGAGGAAAACTATATATATTATATAAAAATTACATATCTACAAGCAGCTTAAAAGAATCAGAGTTCGCTTTTCAAAAAAAGCACTACAAGATTACAAAAAATAACTTGCTACTGAATCTTTTAAACCAAAGACAGCAGAAAGAAGAGCTCAGACTTTATAAAAGAAATTGACTTCTATGAGCAAAAGGAACCCACTCTTCAGAACTAGTCACATGATACCAAGTTATTTCAAAAGTTCTTTCACTCAGATGTTTCTGCTTATTTCAATTCAGCACTATCACTTTACCAATGATATCTTCACAAATACTATCAAATACCATATGACTTCACTCATGTGTGGAATTTAAGAAACAAAACGAACAAAGGAAAAAAGAGAAATGAAAGAGAAGTCTCTTAAATGTGGACAACAAACTGGTGGTCGCCAGAGGAGTGATGGGGGAAACAGGTGAAGGGGATTAAGAGTACATTTATGGGGGCGCCTGGGTGGCTTGGTTGGTTGAGAGTCTGCCTCTGGCTCAGGTCATGATCACAGGGTCCTAGGATCGAGTCCCTCTCCCTCTGCCCCTCCCCCTGCTTGCACTTTCTCTCTCTCTCTCTGGCAAATAAAAAAAATAAAATCCTTAAGAAAAAGAGTACATTTAATGGTGATGAGCCCTGAATAATGTATAGAAGTATTGAATCACTATATTGTACAGCTGAAACTAATAGAGCACTCTATGTTAACTATACTGGAATTTAATAAATAAGAACATAATTTTAACCAACGAGATAAAAAGGCATGGTAACTCAAAGAATGACAGAGTTAATGAACCATCATAGAATTGGCCAGATGACAATAAACACTGGAAATTAATCCAAGGTTAACAGTTTTAAGGGTGGGAGTTGAAAAGGACCCCTCTGGCAGCCAGCTATCCAATAGGCTTCTCAAATGCAGATCTACATTAACTTTTCATCTTTTCTGTGTTAATGAGGGCATACCAGTTAAATATACAGATTATCTCCTCCATTAGGAGCTTTTCCAAACCCGCACTTCTTTAAAGGGCAATTATAAGGAGAAGCACTTGCTTTTTGGGAGTTTTACACAAGACCTCCCATTATGGGCAGACACAAAACTAAGAATGAAGTAGAATAAGCCAACGGATTCTGTAAGATTACTAACAAACACTAAAATACTGCTCAGTAGTTACTTCAGGAGGAGGGGGAAAAAAACCAAAACCCATCACAGGAATGGCTTTCACAGGCTATCTGGCACAACATTTGAGGGGGAAAAAAATTATAAGCAAGCATTACATATAGGTTTTTACTCTTGTTATCAGCCAGAAATAGATTATGCCTGGCTTTATTTCTCCTTTACTTGTAAACGTGGATAGCTGGAGAGTCTCTACAGGCGAGTACAAATGGGGGCGAGACTTAAGTGATGAGGACTGTGCCATTTCTGCAAGCTCCTGTTAAAGTTTTAGTGTGTCAATGACAGACTACGACAGTACTTTGAGTTTATATAGCACCTGTCTGCTAAGAGCCAAGGCTCACTTATCCTTTCAGCATGGCTGTGACATATACAGATTGGAAACAGATGGCTTGATAAAGCAAAATCCAAACACGGACACAGGAGAGCTTGTGTGATTTACTGACGATGGCCTATATGCCCAAACTGCAGAGGACGCCAAGCCCTCGGATTCCACATTTGATGCCTTTTCCAATAAACGACACTCCCTCCTTACCCTCAAACAACTTCTAGACCGTTAAGAAAAATTAAGCTTTCCTGTAACACAAAATCGGTAGGTTTAATGCACCAAAGTCCTCGCTAAGGAGTGATGTTCATGGTACCTCTAGATTTTAAAGAACTAACATGAGTCATGGAATAGGCCACTGGTGATCATCTTCCTGAACGGCTACCAATTTGCTAACAAAGTAGTTAGCTTGGTTCTACACAGGTGCATTAAAATTTGAAAAAATCAACTAATATTAACTGAAATAAGCCAGACTATGACTACTGGGGGAAACAAAAATCCCGGCAAACCAAAAACCCTGAGCCATGCTCTCACTTGTACGAATGACAAGATGCATAATGTACTCGATGTTAGTTATCAGTATAATAATTTTAAGTGACTTTCTCTAGGTCGAACTATAAGTCAGTAGGATAGCCTTGTCTAAAACTTATTTCTTCTGAAAGCAAGGCCAATATGGTTTTCCCTTAGTATTTCAATTTTCACTTAAAAGAATGTATTTTCATCCCTAAAACATTTTATACTAACATTTGTCTTTCAAGTGCCAAGATTAAGGCAAATTAGATATTACTAAACATATTGAATTTGACAGTGCCTTACCTTCATAACTACAGTGAGTTGGCCCCCAAAATTAGGATCTTCTGAGACTGACATTTCATGATTCGACAGTATTTTATATTTCTAAGCCATAACTGTAACCAAAGTTGTACCATAACTAAAAACAGCCAGTCCCGACCATTGGTATCTAAAACAGCTTCCAGGGAGTTCCTGGGTGGTTCAGTTGGTCTGCCTTCAGCTCAGTTCATGATCCTGGGGGCCTGGGAATGAGCCCCAGAGCCCCACCTTGGGCTCCCTGCTCAGTGGGGAGTCCCTCTGCCCCTCCACCCACTTGTTCTCCCTCAATCAAATAAATAAATAAAATCTTTAAAAAAAAACAACTTCCAACTGTGTAATGTATCTAAAAAGCTTCTGAAACCTCCCAACACACTAAACGAACATATATATATATGGTAGATCACTCTCTAGAGAAATTACATGGACTCAAACCACGATCTAGTTGTTTTCGTTCAAACTGTGTTTTATTAGTTTCACAGCTCAAATTCTTCCCTCTCTGCTTTACTTTTAACCAACAGAAAAATTATCACATGAGCAAATATGAAATGATTTTAAAAACAGACACCTGAGTTGTCATGTACCGATAGACACTTAGTTTCAGTTTTATGCCAGCTACTTTTGGAATCTGTGCTGAACAGCAAGAAGAGTTTAGCATTCACATGGTGCCTAGATGGTGCTCGCGATACGCAACAGCAGATTCCAGAGTTGATCATATGTGGTAAGACTATCACGTCAGTCTATTTCTTGGAAAGGCAAGCAGAAATGATGTCTAAAACAGAACATGGAATAATGGAAAGTGGACTTTCTTCCTTTTTTGCCCTGTCAGTTTCACCAGAAAGAATCACTTTAGTTCTCAGGCAACATGGCCAAGCTACCCCTTCTTTTCAGCAACAGTCATGTGGTTTGCCTAGGAGCAAAATTTCATTTGGTTTCTGATAGTGCCCTGGATACTGACATTCTGCCAGTATAAATAGTCAAGTCTAATGTGCATGTAACCATTTGTAGAAGAGATGTAATCTCAACCAAAATATTACTCACCAGTTATAATTAATCCTTCTACCCCAAATGTCATAAGCCCAGACATTTTTAGCAATGCAATCTAAATGATGGCATCAGACTGGAGACCCTGGACTTCAGTGTTGATTGTCTGTACTACGTCAAGGCAGAGCATAATTTGCTTGGCTCCCCACCCCGGGTAAAGAGAGAGGTTGATAAATTGCTAGATCTAACAGTAGAGATTAAGAATTAGACTCACAACCCCCTAATCTTAATAAAAACCCGAGTTCATTAAATGATACCCCCCCATTAAGTCAGTAACAAAGTCAGTGGTTTTAAAGGGTGGACATTGGAAGACAAGAAAATGTTCCACAGACTAAGAGCTTAGTGATGATCCTGTTTTGACATGAGTTAATAATATTTCAAGAAGAGCTTATCTCCCTACCACTTTAACCTCATTTGATAGTTAGCTGTATTCTCTCTTGAGGTTACAATATGTATTAGGAGTTCAATCTAAAAGTCTATGATCACCTCACTTCCACTAGGGGGTTCTATCTACCAGTGTAGTTAATCTCAATAACTCAGGTGCTGCTTAATTCCACTTTGAGCAAATCTGTGCCACAAGGCTAGCCTTGAGGTCAGAACTCTATGCTTTCAAGGAGTTCTAGTACTTAGGCTCAGAAACCCCAGCCCAGCACAAAAATGGAGTGCTCAAGTCATTCCGAGGCTGCAGTAGTAGACGGAGGGTTTGTTTTGTTTTGTTTTGTTTTGCCTAATGCATACAAAACCAACATCTCTTCAATGTTCCCCATTTCATTTATAGCTGCCCTAGTTTCAAGGCTGAATATGTATCAACTGCATCCATTTTTGTAAATAAGTAAAGCTTTTAAACTTCTGACCCCAGAGACTCCTCTGCCCATTTCTATACTCTGCAAAATATAATCTGAATACCAGAACTGCCACCTTTTTCCAACAGCAATCTTAACTTGGGCCACATGGGCCGGTCCTGGTCATCACCAGAGCTGTTTCGGGGGGTCTCTCGTTATTCCATCCAGATATTGACAGGCAAAACCAACCAGTTCGATTGGTCAGATTTAGAATCCACTGTTCTTGTGCCTCATTTCTGATCCAATTAATTGCAAACCACAAATAACCGGTGGTTAATTTTAGTCAAGAAATGATCCACCACCTTCAAGTAGATGCCTAATAAAGAGAACAGTTCAGTTAGAATATAGGCCATTACCAGGAATATGGGTAAATCCTAATTTTTTTTTAACACTATCTCACGGACTATGGCTTCAAAACTATCATCTAGGGATGAAGTGTGTGTGAATTAAAGGTCGATTTTCCCAGAAAATAATTAGTAAGATATTTCTTAAATTCAGGAAAGCCACCAGGGAGATATATGTCTGGCACAAACAGATTTCAAGCCCTTATTTTAAAAACAGCTCCCGGTTTTTTGTTTTTTTTTAAAAATAAAATCAGAGCACCAAATTCCCTTTCTGTTCCCTTTCTACAAGTCCAAGTAGAATTCCCTGGAGTAGAGGCTAGTTCACACTCTCCCTCTCTTTTTCTTTCTCTTTCTTTCTTTCTTTCTTTTTTTTTTTTTTTATTGTGGTAGTTTTTGGAAAATGGGCTTCAGCCATTACATTCCAGTTTTCAAGGCAAAAGAAGTCATGTGACCATTACCCTAGGGGCATCAGAGACTTGGGGCACGTGATGCCAATCAGCAAGTGTGGGACTTAGGCCACTTCGCTGGAATTCACTGGAAACCACATCTCCAGGATCCAATTGAGGCTCCCAAACACATTGTGACATCATTAAAGTGGCCCGAGTGCTTACTTCTCAGGAGCTTGCCGTTTCACTTCACGTTTTCTACCTGCTGTGGGGCTAGCCCGGCTCTTTTCCCCATCCCACCCCTTCCCTCCTAACAGGTCGGGCACCCCCAGCATCCCCTCCATCGGATCCTAAATGGCGAGGCTCTCCAAGAGTTAGTTCTAAGCCCAACCTGCACCCCTGGGGATGGTGTGTGCAGATCCCGCGGGGAGCAAGAAGCCGCGAGCGCGTCGGGCAAATGTCAGATAGCATTAACCCCACTCCACCTCCCAGCCTGGGATCCTCTGCAGTCCTGGAGCCGGGCCGGTGGAGCCGCCAGCGCGCTACCAGCAGTAGCGGCGGCGGCGGCAACTTTGGGACTGGAAGGAAGCCAGGGCGGGGGTGGTCAGCGTCCCCCCGCCTCTTATTGGAGCGCTTAAGTACTGCGGGTGGAGGAAAGTAAACAGCGGCAAGTGCAGCTGGGGGGCGGGGGCAGGAGAGATCACCCCCCTCCCACCGCCCCTGCCGCCCTGGTACCCGGGAGCCCCGAGAGGTCCCGGGCTGCCACGGCCCCGACCGCGCGCTCGGAGCTGCAAAGCCAGAAAAGCCGAGCAGGGAGTGGACAGAGGGGTCCAGGGATATGGGGAACCGAGAGGTTCTGCCCCAGTGGCCCGGAGATGTTGTGCTACTGAAAGGGAAAAAAGTGCTTACTCATAGGGAGACGCGGTGCAATCGCTGCGCTCTCGCTAATGGCCAGGGAAGCAAGCGGGAGGCCGGCAGCCGGAGCCCGCCCGGCTCCTTCCCTGGGCCAAGGCAGCGGCTCAGAGCCCCGGAACTGGCGTGTGCCCGAGAGGTCACCCGAGGCGGGCGAGCGGGGGCCGGAGGCGTCGCAGGCTGCCGGCTCCGGGATTTCCTGAGTCCGGGGCGGGAGAGGGCGGGGGGCTGAGGGGAGGGTAGCAGTAGCTGGGGAAGGACGACACAGGGAAGTTAGGCGCTCGGTTTCCACTTCGGGGCCGCCGCCACGAAAGGGGAGAAGGACAAGGGTTGGCGTCAAGGACTGCAGCCTCAGGTAAGCAACAAGTTACGAGCAACTAGCGAGAAAGCACCATCCCGGTGGTTAAGAGCAGAAAACGTGTTTGCGGCGGGTGGTCGTGGGGACACTGTCACTCCCACCCATCCTGGATGCCAACGACCCGCTTTAGCGCCGAAGGTGCCAGGACCGAAATTTCTGCAGCCCCCTCTCCGCTCCGCGTCCCCCCGCGCGGGGCACGTTCCGGCTGAGGTTCCCGGAGATGCTCTCCGCTGGACCCACGCCTGCCCACGCCCCAGGAATCCGCTCCCGTCGTGCCCTGGCGTGCCCACAAAGCACTTACATAAAGTCGCAGAGTCCCGGATCTGGCCCGACAGCCTCCGACCGACGCACCCAGACAACTTCTGCCTCTTGGAATCTTTGCGGCAGTGGTTCTAAAGCCAGCGCTCCCTCCCTCCCGCCTGCCCCCTCCGCCCCTCGGCCGCCGCCATTGGCTCGGGTGGTGCTCACAGTCGGCCTGGGAACCTGGAAGGGGATTGGGCCGCGAGCCTGTCACATCAACTGGGTGGGGAGCCCGGAGAGGAATCGACAGGCACCCTGGAGGGATGGGGGCTCTAACTCTGCCTCAGGGAGCGGAGACCCGTCCCTCGCGCCTGCTTCTCCCTCTCCCTGGCTAAAAAGTACGAGATTAGAAGTCCACGGTGCCTGGCTCAGAATCATACGCAATAATAAAACAAAATAAAGTGGAATAAATGGAAAGGTAGGAATGTTGGGAATGGGCGTTTGAAAGTCACCAAGCCCCTATTTAAATCCGAGGGTACAGTTTCTCCCCGGAATGGTAAAGAGAGTCTCGGCCAAGAAGGACCATTTACTAGCAGTTTCGTCTGCGTGGATCAGCCCAGGTGTGAAACCTTAGCAATTTTCCCTTTTCCCTTCGGAGGTCTAGGGAGCAGAATATGGGCAGGACCGGGCTCTCGGGTCTTTGGCTTGGTGCCAAGTGAATTGTTGACCAAAATCACCTGTCAGTTAGGGTTGTCCATGCGGAAAGCGGTGAGAGGTCGAGGTGGGAAGGAATGGTGGGAGTAACGTCGTTCCATTCGTTGGGAAATGGATGTCAATTCTCATCAATCTCCTTCCACCAGAGAAAATTTGGAGACATGCTCCTGCTTCCCAGAATACCTTTTCTGTTCCCCAGAGTCCCTTTTCTTCTTTACCCATGAGATTGCCTCCATCCATATCATAGCTAGCTTCTTGCGTTAATACACGGGGAGGTTTCCCCTGCGTATCTGCATTCCAATCCTTTGGCTCACTCCAGGTCAGCTCGGAGGACCAGAGTTGGAGGGATTCTCCAGGGTCAGGACAAGTGATTGGCTTGGGACAGCTGTCCAAGAGAAAGTCTAAGCCCTTTCCCTTTCCAGTCGTAACTATTTGGTTCAAGAAATGCGTACTTGGATTTTTTTTTTTTTACAAATTTAAAATTGGTTCAAATATATACCATTTCCCACGCATTTTGGGAAAAATGCTAAATTAAGAGTGACCTGAAAAATTGAATGCTCTTGTAAAGAAACCCCCACTTGATCTGCTATTATGAACTTCCCTAAAGAAATTAACCTGTAGTGAGTACCCGGACTTAAATGGGAAGGCGCTGAGGAGTCCATAGACTACCTAAAATCTAGATAAGCGGAGAAGGATTTGGCATTGGCAAAAAAGCCTCGTTAAATATTTATTAATGATTAACCAACCAGAAGGACTTATGAAAGGCACAGGAAGGTGAAAAAGAAATGAGAGGACAACAGTGCTTTCAGAAACATTACATTTCTGTTACGAGAGATTTCATACCAGGTCAGGTTGGGGTCGCCGCAAAAATACATATTCCAACATGTTGCTGTTAGCCTGACCCACACACATTGACAATAGGCTCCAGAATGAGATTTCTGACTTCCAATAATTGTCCGGAGGTTTGCTATGGTTTCTGGAATTCTTTGCACAGAATTTCTAGACACAGTAAATATGGTACTTTTTTTTTTTTTTTAGAAAAGATTTTATTTATTTATTTGACAGACATAACACAAGTAGGCAGAGAGGCAGGCAGAGAGAGAGAAGCAGGCTCTCGCAGATTCTGTGAATCAACAGCCTGTAAGTTTTCACCCTTTCCTTCCATCTACAATTTTTAATTCCACAGGCCTTTAAAATAAATAGCTTCAAATCAATATCACAAAATTTTGAAAACTGTTTCTTTTTTCCTGTATTTTTTTCGACATCAGACGAGGCTCTGGTCTCACTCTTAGGTTTTATCTCTGTCCAATGTATCTTTCCTCCTTTCCACAAGCATACCTTCCTTTTCTTTGCTCTGCTTTCTGTATATCTTCCCAACGCTCTCACCAGTCCAGTTCACAATTTATTATTTGCACATATTCTGGGGTTTTTTCCCTGACAATTTCTTAGGGTAAATTCTCTGTTTCCCCTTTACCCATTTTTTTAAGCCTTCTTTCTATAGCCCATTAAAAGGTGATTTTGCTACACAACCATTATTTGATAGAAGAAATCAAGAATCTCGATCAGTTCAATACATTTCTTCTGATTCATTATTGTTTTCTCACTGTCTAAATGTGTAATTGTGTACCAATCTATTTTAGTTAATTTATTCTTGATTTAGCTGTTCATTTCCAGGAACCAATATATTTTGATTTCATCTTATGTTTTAGTATGATAATTCAATTCCATGTTATGGTATTTTAGGTTCTTGGATTGATCCTTGATTCCTCTTTTTATTCAACATGTTGTATCTGGTTAAAAATACAGCTTATATAAAAAAAGAAAAAATATATAGCTTATATGATAATATCCATAGTGAATAGTGACATATAATTTCTTTAATAAGTGTGATTTTTAAGATTTCTCTTATCCTTAAATATTAGGCATGGAGGTGGATCTTGGTAGACCTGTAAACTTCTTAAAATTTTTTGACTCAGAATATAATAATTGCAAGTTATTTCCATTGTTTACTAAGTGAAGGTGGTTTTCATGTTTCCAACTCAAAACCCATGAATGTTAATTCCTTGAATAGGCATTTTCAAATATTTCTCAAGTCTCAGCAGTTCCTATCAATTATCAATCTGAATGTCTGTTGAAACCTTCCAATTTTCTTCTAAGCACATTTTCATAAAGAAATTATTGTGACATGTCCAAGAGTGTTTACACATTTTCACTTGTTAAAAAGAAGAACAAAAGACCAAAAAAGTCAAATGAAATGTCTTTACTAGGATTAGGATATATTTGATCAACTTTAACCTTCTATTATGTAGACCCAATAACGGTCACTATCCATCCTTGGAAATGCTCAGAATTAAACTGTTACCTTCAGGTTTCCTGTCAAATATATCATTAATGGACAATATTCTTTTAAATGACTATTATGTTCTTGGCATTGAATTAAATTTTATGGGGCGTCGGGGTGACGCAGTCGGTTAAGCATCTGACTCTTGGTTTTCGCTCAGGTCATGATCTCAGGGTCCTGGGATCCCCAGCCCCACTTTGGACTCCACACTCAGTGCAGAGTCTGCTTAAGTTTCTCTCTCCCCCTGCCCCTCTCCGCTCAATTAAAAATTATAAGCAACACAGAAAAAGTCAATTAAATATTATAAGCAACACAGAAAAAGTATGGTCCAACACACCTGGAATTAATAGTCAAAGAAATCAATAGCAAAACCAATGTAGATGAAATACTGAGACAATAATGCAAGATAGAATATACAAGCGATGCTGTAGGAATTCTGGAGAAAATGGGAATGATTAGGCCGAAACAGTCCGAAAGGCATCTTTGGTGCAATGGGACTTGAGTTTGGTTTTAAAAGATGCATAAGACTTGATAAGTCTGAGTGGAAATGAAAGGCATTCCACTTCTAGGAGAAATGCAAAAGGACAGCTTTGGGTGAGTTTCTGGGATTGGGCTTCCTTTATAGGTTTCCACTTCGCCATCTGCAAAACAAAAGCTTTGAATTTGCCTGTTTTAAAGGTCCAGTGATAACATCAGTTAAATCAGGAAAATCAGTCAGTTAAATCAGGAAAAAGGGTGGCTTGACATCTCATCTATTTAATCCACTTCAAAGATAAAATATTTGTTATATTTCCTTTAGAGACAGACTTCTGAATCTTGTTTTATAATGATCAAAATTGCAAATTACAGAAGATCTTGCCTTTTTTAAAAAAAGGATTTTATTTACTTATTTGACAGAGATCACAAGTAGGCAGAGAGGCAGGCAAAGACAAAGGAAGGAAATCAGACCCCCTGCTGAGCAGAGAGCCTGATGCGGGGCTTGATTCCAGGACCCTGAGAGCATGACCTGAGCCAAAGGCAGAGGCTTTAACCCACTGAGCCACCCAGGCATCCCAGATCTTGACTTTGGTTACAGCAATTTTGACATTTTAGATAATGCCCTGTTAGTCCCTCCTGTGAAGTTTACATAACTAATTAGCACATGTCACAGTTTAGTTCTGGAGGAAAAACGAACATGCCTGTAAATTACGGGGCAGGGTAGGTGGGTACACTAGCTCCTGTACATATCTTGACTTCACTATTTTGCATCTCTGGGTTATAAGAGCATTCTTTTGGATGAAATATTCAACCTAACCCTGCATCAGAACATAATTTCAAATACTGAAGGTTTTCCTATGAGAAGGGTCTGTTAAAGATATACTACAGACTTTCAGAATAAGTTGTAGAGCATATTTCAAAATTCATATCCATAGATTTCCAAACCACTAATCGGGATCCTCAAGAAACAGTCCTGTCTAGCCTATTATGTTTGGTGGTTTAATTCTCAACTGTTAGGCTAGATTTTGGTGAATTTAGGAGTGTCTCTGTGTGTGAGTGCGTGTGTACATTTGTTTGTGTGGTTGTGTGTCTGTGTGTGTGAATGTGAGAGAGAGAATATAATCAGATTTTAAAATGCTGTAAATAGGGGCGCCTGGGTGGCTCAGTGGGTTAAAGCCTCTGCCTTCGGCTCAGGTCAAGATGGAGCCCACATCGGGCTCTCTGCTCAGTGGGGAGCCTGCTTCCTCCTCTCTCTCTGCTGCCTCTCTGCCTACTTGTGATCTCTGTCTGTCAAATAAATAAATAAAATCTTTTTAAAAAAATGCTATAAATATTTGAGTCTGTGTCTACTAAGTATGCAAAATGTGACTTTGAAAAGAGATTGACAGTGTTGCAAGATGGATGAACTTTGAGAACATGGTAAATGAAAGAATCCAGTTACAAAAGACCACATACTTATGTGATTCCATTTATATGAAATGTACAAGAAGGGAACATTCATAGAGATATCCATGGAGGAAAATGGGGGAGTTACTGCCTATGGGGTTCCTTCTTGCGTTCATGAAAATGTTCTAAAATAGATTGTGATAATGGTTGTACAACTCTGTAAATAACACTAAAAACCATTGATCTGTACTATTTAAGCAGGAGAATTGAATGGTACTGGAATTACATCTCAGTAAAGCTAGTATTAAAAAAGAAATTGACACAATTAAGCTGCTTCAACACAGGAAAACCATATTAACGAGGATATGATGTGTGAGAGCAAAAAACACTATTATATAGATCCGTATTGCAAGAGACAAGCTACACTCATAAATCAAAAGTATTTTGGAATATAAAGGATTCGATGTCCTGGTCAAGTGTGAGCTCTTGTTTGCCACTGTCATTGAAAGAAGGACAAAGTGCTTCGATATACCACAAAAGAGATTTCAATGTTGCAAACACATTTTAAGCCAACCAAATAAGCCAGAGTCAGAACTCAGACAGTGAAAGATGATGTATTTCTTTTGATATTTTTAGAAAAGTTTAATTATGTGACTGTATTGGTTTAAAGATTTAAATTGTGCCAAGATTTTCATAACAAATTGCAGTTAGAAGATCTGGTCTAAATAACCAAGAGGTTCCTTAGAAAGTGTCACAGAAGTTTCATTTTGAATCAGCAAACATCTATGATGATTCAGAATCAAGAATGCATTCACTGTTTGTTTTCTTATAAATGCCATAGGATCACCTGGACAAGGGTGTAAACGGAATATCAAGTTGTCCATTCAGAGAAGCATTCCTGTTCACACACTAGGCAACATTATAGGAAAATATATCTCATTTAGGGGATGGAATGGGGATGGAATTAGGTCTATAATTAACTAAACTTAACTACGCTTTTAAAAAAGTTTGAAATATGTGGGAGTCCTCCGGAAAGGACATCATGTGAAATGAGATCAAACTCTTAAGGAACATTGTAGCTCAAGTATCAACAAACATTCATTATCTATAAAGGACCAGATAGTAAATACTTTTGGCATATAGTTCCTACAGTCTTTGTTGGAGCTACCGGATTCTGCTGTTGTAGTAGAAAAAGAGCCACAACCAGTAAATAAATGGGCATGCTGGTGTGCCAATAAAACTTTATTTCAGTAGATTGGGCTGGTTTGCCAGGAGACCCCTGTCTGGGTTTCTGTGTTTCCTCCAATATGGATTTGGCATCTGTATGAATTTGTGTTCTTAAAGGGATATTTAAGTAAGAGTTAATTTATGGGGCACCTGGGTGGCTTAGTTGGTTGAACTTCTGACTCTTGATTTCCACTCAGATGGTGATCTCAGGGTCATGGGATCAAGTCCTGTGTCCAGCTCTGCGCTCAGTGTGGAGTCTGCTTGTCCTTCTCCCTCTACTCCTCCTGCTCATTCTCTCCCTCTCTCTCAAATAAGTAAATGAATAAAATCTTAAGAAAAAAAAAAAAAGAAGGGTTGGCAACTGGACATAGGAAATGTTTAGAAATTAGCACCCGTCCCTCATTACAATCTTAGGTCTTCACAATCTTTAATCCCAAGCAATAAGCAGATGGTTATATTCTACTCATTTCTTTTTCAGCTTTCAAATTTTAATATAATCACAATGACAAAATTGTACCAAGGGGGAAAAAAAGGACAAATCTACAGTGATCCCTTATTGAGCTCTTCAATGTGGCGGGACTTGCACTCAGAACTTGATGTATATTTCCTCATTCCACCAATGGACATAGTATTATCCCCATTTTCAGATGAGAAAGCTAAGGCTTACAGAGTAAGTAAACTTTTACACAAGGTCATTTGGCTTGTAATACAGGAGCGGAGTGGGGTACAGGAGTGGGGAAGAGAGAATTACAGGCAATGTTCGCTACTTTATCCCAAGAAATAAAGCACAGGAACTGTTTGTTAAACATCAGCCCAACTTCCAACCTTGACTCAGCTTCAAGCTACCAGGACACAGGCCCCACTCCTCCCCCCGACCCTGTATTTTCTCAGCATGTCTACTGAAGAATTTGGCCTTCACGATGACAGGCTGTTTGGGAAGCTTTCCCTTCCCCAAAACTTTGTAGTAGCCCGATTGCACCACATCAGTGATAGGAGCTGCCCCCGTCGTGGTTTTGGCAGCATTTCCCCGTGTCTGCTCCCTGACCAAGGTCCACAGTTTATCAAGGTTGACGGTAGGGCAGAAGCTCCCATTCCTCTTTACGTGGTCTTGATACCTCAGACCAGCTTTGCCAGAGGAGCCTGGGTGATATTTATGGAAGCTGATCCTGGGTGACACTTGCTGCCAACATCCCCCTAGCCTCCTGGGTGCTTCCGGAGCTTGCCCATGGGGCAGTGGCTGTGGCTCCTGTGCCCCTCCTGGCTACCCTGGTTCCCGTGGCCCCAATGATTCCAGGTCTTCCTGAGTCTGGATGGCATATCCGCAGCCCCGATGAAAGAGCTAGGGTGGCATTTTGAGGATTATAATTTTCTTTCTAAGTAATTTTCTTTCTTTCTTTCTTTAAGTGTGGATTTGCAGATATGTTAGGCATTGCCATAACTTGTGCCATAGAGCCGACTGGGGTCCCTTCCAGCTGCTAGTTTCCTGGACCAGGGAAGCCAACCAGAGGGTAGAGGCTAAAGTCAAATAGCGTGTGGGGTATAAGTGCGTCACCAGAGCCTTGCACCTTACAGAGCAAAACTAGGGCCAGGACTGACGGAGACCAGGAACTCTGTCAACCGAAAGAAATGCAAAATCCAAGCTTTAAGAACCTCATCTGAGGGGCACCTGGGTGGCTCAGTGGGTTAAGCCTCTGCCTTTGGCTCAGGTCATGATCCCAGGGTCCTGGGATCGAGCCTCGCATCGGGCTCTCTGTTCAGTGGGGAACCTGCTTCCTCCTCTCTCTCTCTGCCTGCCTCTCTGCCTACTTGTGATCTGTCTGTCAAATAAATAAATAAAAATCTTAAAAAAAAAAAAAAAGAAAAAACCTCATCTGAGATGAGCACTTGACAAGAAGGCCAGGTAAGGTAAAGGAAACCTGACTAGTAACTAAGCAGAGAGCTAATTTGGACTGCGATTTGAGTCTTCTGATTAATTACCCTGATTTTAAGAGGCGTGGAAGGAACTGCATTATTCCTTGGGAAGCTGGAGGGAATTATTTACATCATTAGAAGCAAGTCAGTGTCTGCAAAGAGGTCGTGTGTCAGGTCATTTGGCCACACAATGGAAAGACTTCATCTAGTTTACTGCCTTGGTTCCCTTCTCTTCCCTACCTTACTGTTGACTATACAAAATTCTTTCCCTTCTGTAAACGGACAATGAAGCTCTTTGTCTTCATCAAATCTGTGAATGAGATTCTGTTTCATTCTTCCCAATTTCTTCTTTCTTTCTTTCTTTCCTTCTTTCTTTTCTTTTCTTTTCTTTTTTTTTTTTTACCTTGATTGAAGCAGGTACCACTCATTAAAAGGGCATCATCATTCTGAGTCATTAGAATGTACAGCTTTAGCAGAGCAGAAAACCCCAAAGAGAGAGGTAGAGGTAACAGATTGCAAAAAAAAAAAAAAAAAAAAAAATTGGAATTACTTCCTTTCAACCCAGCTATGAATACCAGTCTCTCCGACCTGCCAGCGACATATGATTATGTGTTGGAGCTCCCCAGGTGCACAGAATAGATGTGCAAGACTCAAACCATTTGTTCAAGATGTTTTCTTCTATAAAACTTATCTTGGGATATTTAAAATAGTAATATACATCATTCTTTTTACCAGAAGTGACTCAGAACATTAAGGTCGTTCCTATACTTTATTTTCCATTTTGAATCAAATATAAATTTTTCAAAAGTGAATCAATACTGCCATTAATATTTATATCAACCCAGTTTGTGTGTGTGTGTGTGTGTGTAGAAAAGAAAATCCTCTGAAGGATGGAACAGCTCAGCCTCCAAAGTGCAGGTCAGAAAATCAGGCTAATTGAGTGCTTATCGGTAGTAGTATCATTTTTCCCAAATGTCTCATAGCATTTTGTAAATAATTAGAAATACAATTTCAGCTTCTAAAAAGGAAACTGGTGCATAATTTATAACAATGTTTATGATGTGTATGAAAACATGAAATGTTATATAAATACAAGAAATATCTAACTATTAGTAGGATTTTTCCAATTACTTTATCTAAAATGAAAGTGCAGTGCTCGGAGCTAATTTCTCTGTTTTTGGTTATTCCAATTAAAGGGCCTTTAATTATAATGCTTTGGTGCTCCACAAAAGCATATGCTTCTATATAAAATAGAAGTATATGAAATATATGCTTAAACATTTAATGTCTAAAAACGTAAATTTAACATCTTTAACCTCAACCCTGGGTGCAATTCTTTTCTGTGACCCCTGAGATCGGTCAATACAATTATTGCCCTGAAGGCAAAACAGAAGTCTCGTGAAGTGACTATAGGTTTGCACTACTCAGCAACTCAATCTTTCTTTAAAAAAAATTATTTAAAATCAATTAATTAACATGTAGAGTATTATCAGCAACTCAATCTTTGTTGCCAAACATTTTCTTTTATTTTCTAGCACAACTTAACCTATTTTTAGATCGTTTAATGAGATGTAATTTTTTGAGAAACACGTGTCAAGGTATATGCAGATCTTGGCAATGTTTTTTGGGATATGTAAATATGCAACTACATAAACACAATACAGTGGTGATGCAAAGTCAAGGTTATTTGGTACTTCTCTCCATATTTGCTTCAGATAGCTATTCTCTTATCATTGCTTGAATTCTGGCATATTGTCTGGAAAGTTGAGTGACAAATATTCATGATATTTTAAAGTAATTACAAGTAAAAAATGGTTGCACTGAGAGTCTTTTTTTTTTTTTTTTTTTCCCCTGAGAGTCAATTTTAATTCCTTCTTGGATTTTCTTCCCTCTTAACATGGTGGGGTCATAAGTTTCTAAAAACTTTAAAAAGTTATTATTGTACCTGTTCCAGGACCTTCTTGGAAAGGCATAAAAAAGGAATGATTTCTCCTTTTCTAAAATCAAACGCAAATGATCAGATATGTAAACCTTAACATGCAAATTAGTGAAACATTCCACAAATTTTCTGCTGCCACTTCCCACCCCCTCCCCACATTCTCTTATATCCTAGCCAAACCAGAAATTTCATCATTTCCCAAATATGCCTGTATACCTATACAATCCAGTTTGAGGGGTGGAATGGAAAACATGTGTGCTTAGGAGAGAGTCAGAACTTGGTTTGAATCTGCCTCTTACTATCTGTATGGCTTCAGAAAAATCACTTAGTCTCCATGTGCCTTATGAAAATTCAGAGAATTTGTACTTCCGCACAATGCTAAATCCGGAGCCATTTAAGTCCCGCATCAAATGACATGTCTTTGGAGATGATTTCTCCAGCCCCTCCAGGCTGACCAAATGGTTCTAGCTCCACATTTCCATAGCATCTTACACCTACCTCTCAGAACATTGTGTTGCCATTGGTATTTTATTTATTTCCCCAACTATGTTTAAGGAAGCTCTTTTTGGGCCATGATTTTACCTTATTGGGCTTTGTGTTTCTATTTTCTGAGTTCCAAGTATATGATAGAACGACTAAATGTTTGTTGAAAAATGAAGAGATTGAGTTGTCTGTCAAAGCTTTTCTAGAATGTAGGATTTGACCATACCTTTTTTTTTTTTTAAAGTAATCTCTACACCCAACATGGGGCTCGAACTCATGACCTTGAGATCAAGAGTTGCATGCTCTACCAACTGAGCCAGCCAGGTGCCCCTTGACTATACTTTTTAAATCACATATTTTCCCCACTAGACCATGAAATCTAAGAGAAGCCCTCTTTCCTTGTATTCATAGCAGTGACACAGTGCCTGAATTAATAAATGTTGAATTAATGTAGGCAAGATCTGTCGTTAGGGCTCTTCCTCCTATTTTTTTTTTTAAGATTCTATTTATTTATTTGACAGAGCAAGAGAGCATAAACAGGGGAGTGACAGAGGGAGAAGCAGGCTCCCCGCTGAGCTGGGAGCCCAGTTATGATTATGGGCTCAATCCCAAGACCCTGGGATCATGACCTGAGTGGAAGGAAGACGCTTAACCACTTAACGGACTGAGCTACCCAGGCGCCCCCCTCCCCTACCTATTCTGTATTTGATTAACTCTCCTCCTCCTACTTTAGGAACTCCTCCCACTACAGGATCCTTTCAATATATGACTTTCCATGTTCTCAGTTTCTGCTTTCTTTTGCTAGTACCGAAGGATAGGTTTAAATTAGGTAAACTCATCTGTGCTACTGTTTCAATAGCTAACTCCTTGCTCTCTTTCCCAATCAGTGCCTCAGTGCAGCTGTACTGTAAATGTCCTGGCAAATGACGGTGTATCTGGCTTCATCACAGCCTGTTTGGGAGGAAGGGGTGATTTGGAAGCATAGTCCTCAAAATATCTTCCAAATTCCATTGTATATGGTGGCTATCCAGTGTGTTAGTTGGCATGTCTAGCCCTGGGCAGAGAGATGTGATAAGTTAGAGATAGTGCACCAACCTGTGAAATATCTTGGTTTTTTTTTGAACTTGTCCTTTTACATAGAGCTTTAATTAGAGAATTAACCTCATCATGTCTAATTGCCCGCTCAATTTTGGGAATGCTCAAGTCATGACCTCCCATGGAACTAGGAGAAAAATTTTAGTTCTACCTCCCTTCCAGATTATCTAATGTGACCCCCAGTTCATTTTGTTTGCCCAGCAACCAAGAAGGGATCATCTTCCGTGCTGATTTTCATGTGAAGAAATTTGTGTTCTGGGTGGGTATTCAGCTAACAAGTAGTACACTAGAATTAGCTGCTTTAGGAGTCTGTTTAAGCTGACTGATGCAAAGTTGACCGTGACCAATACAAAATTAATATGGATGCCTACGTTTCCTTAGTATTGTCTCATGCAAAGCTGGTCTTCAGTTGGTCTAGCCTGTGTCATCAAGAAAGGAGTAAGACATTTCCCTTACGATTACAATTTTAAATTTTTGAAGGAAAGCCTTTTCTATTAAAATAAAAAAACCCTCATAAATATTAATGGTGTTATGTTGATCAATTGATGTATCAGATTGTACAAGGAGAAACGTTTTTAGTCTCAGAGTCTTAAATGAGAATGTAGCTAGACTAAGGATTGTTAGTAAAATTTTCCTTTTACTTTATCCCGATACTTGCCTTATCTCCCTTCAGACATGTGTTCTCGGAGACTGTTGTCTTTACTCCATATCCCCGTCTTTCAATTAGGGAGACAGATAAGCAGTTGTCTTGAGAATATAAGGTCACTGACATTCCATAAGAGGATTCCAGTGTCTTCTATAGAAACAAGTGGTGAGTGTTCTCTGTCACTTGCAAACTATAAATTCATTAAGTTGACAACTTTTCCTTCTTTATGTTATGCTCTCAGAAGGACTTTTGAAATACCATTTGTTGATAGTTTCTGACTGTAATATAACATATGATCATTGTAGAGATTGGTAGGACAGAAAAGAGAAGAATAAAAATCTCGACCCCTAGAGATAACAGATGTTAGCATTTTGATGTATTTATTTACAGTTTCTAATGTGTGTATAACATATTTTTATTAGGATTCTATTAGATATAAAGTGCTACATCTTGGGTTTTCAAAGTGTCCTTACATCTGAAACATTTTCAAGTACCATTAAGTATTTGAAAACATTTCAAACTGTTAGATAACATTTTGTCACGACTGTACCATACGTTGTTTATTAAAAAGAATATCCTTTTATTGTTGGACATTCAGTTTGATTCCAATTTTTCCATCTTAAAAATAATTCTGGACTTTATATTTGTCTTAATTTCTGATTGCTTCATTAGACTAGAATCCTACAAAGGAAATTACTTGGTCTAAGTGTGTGAATTTTTTTTTTTTTAAAAACACTCATGAGGGGTGTCTGGCTGGCTCAGTGGGAAGAGCATGCCACTCTTGAACTTGGGGTAATAAGTTTGAGCCCCACATTGGGGGTACAGTTTACTTTAAAAAATATATACAGGGGCCCCTGGGTGGCTCAGTGGGTTAAGCCTCTGCCTTCAGCTCAGGTCATGATCTCAGGGTCCTGGGATTGAGCCCTGCTCTATACTCAGCAGGAAGCCTGCTTCTCCCTCTCCCATTCCTCCTGCTTGTGTTCCCTCTCTCTGTCTCTGTCTCTCTGTCAAATAAATAAATAAAATCTTTAAAATATATGGGGTGCCTGGGTGGCTCAGTGAGTTAAGCCTCTGCCTTCAGCTCAGGTCATGTTCCCAGGGTCCTGGGATCGAGCCCCACATCAGACTCTGCTCAGCAGGGAGCTTGCTTTCTCTTCTCTCTTTCTCTCTCTGCCTGCCTCTCTGCCTACTTGTGATCTCTATCTGTCAAATAAATAAATAAAAATAAAAATACATATATATACACATACATGATAATAATTTTCAAATTGTTTAAAGAAAGATTGTATCAATTTACCTGCCCACCAGCAGTATTTGAAGGTGCCTGTCCATTTCACTGATGTCTCTCCCAAATAATTATTTGAAAGTTCTTAATTTCATGGACAAAAATGATATATATCACAGTATTTTATTTTATTATTTGATTTTAAGTATGCTGTATGTCCAATGTGGGGCTTGAACCCATGACCCTGAAATTAAGAGGCACAGGAGCTTGACTGATTGAGCCAGCCAGACGTCCCTATCACTGGTATTTTTAAATATTGAACCTTCCAAAATATGTATTCACCAGGTTCTTGAACTTGTGTCCTGTGTATTTATCCCTGTTCCTGTTCTTTAGCCATTTTCCATTTTGATTTTTGTGAGCTTTTTAATACTTCAAATCTATCATCACTTTTTAGAGTCTGTTGCAAATATTTTCCCTAGCCCGTGTGGCTGGTGTCTTAGGTTTTCTTATTTAGTAATGGCTTTTGAGCTTCCATTTTTTCCATTTTTGTGTAGTCCCAATCTATTGATTTTTCCATTTGTGGTTAAAAATTCCATTCTTATTCAGTAGATTTTTTGGGTTAGCTTTAATTAGTCAGATTTATAATTTTGAAGGCAATGGATTTGTTCTACACAACTGCAAATATAGATGTTGCCACTCTTTGTTCTTTTTAAATATTTTATACACAGACTTGGAAGTGTTAGTTACAAAAGTAGGAGCAGCTGTAATTCCTTTTGAACAGGATTGTGTCTGAAAAGAGGGATTCTTAAGAAGTCTTTTGAAAAAAAAAAAAAGACTTGAAATGTTGACATTTTATCGCAGTGAACAACTGTGTTGATTGAATGTTCCACATTATTCACTTCCCATTGTTTAAGGGCTCCGTAACTCAAGGCAACACAACACTCAAACTGAAGACTCCCCCAGCAATTTTCATGTCGAGGATTATCTTATTTCTGAATACCTACAACCGCGCTTCTCAAAGGGTGGTCTTTGGACTCCTTTTCGAAATGGAGATTCCTGTGTCCTCCCTCCAAACATAACAAATCAGATCCATCGAGGTTGAGGTCTTAGAATCAAGCATCCCAGGTGATTCTTGTGCCCACTAAAGTTTGAGAATCTCTGGGCTAGGAAGGAATATTAGTTTAAGAAATGTGGGGGCACTTGGGTGGCTCCGTGGGGGCACTTGGGTGGCTCAGTTGGTTGAGCACCTGCCTTCGGCTCAGGTCATGATCTCAGCATCCTGGGATCGAGCCCCCTATCAGGTGCCCTGCTACTAGGTGGGGAGTCTGCTTCTCCCTCTCTCCCTGATCTTCCTCCCTGCTTGTGTTCTCTCTCTGTCTCAAATAAATAAATAAAACATTTTTTTTTTTAAAGGTAGGTTAAAAAAAAAAAATGAGGATAAGAAGTACTTGTGCCCAACCATACAAGATGGTGAAGTCTGGGGGAAATATGAATTTAAGTGTCTTGCAAAATTCGTAGGCATTATTGTTAGTGATAGAATCAGAGGAAGTACTGGTGGTGGTCAGCACTCAGATGATGTGGCCCCAGGTACACAGACTCAGTGTTGACAAGTGTAGAGTTCAGGGTCAAGAAATCCTGTCCCCGGAAGGACTTGAAGTCAGGGTGGCGGGTTGGGGGGGTAAGGTGTTGGAGGCGGGAGGGGGGGGTGTTGGAAGCAGGGCGGGAGGGGGTTGTGAGTGGGGGGAGAGGGCAATACATCCCCAGAAACTCAGCTGGCTTTGTGAGACTGAAATATTTGGTCAGTCAGTGAGGAAAATGCATCACATGAGGTATTCAGCCTGGAGGAATCGCTCCCTTTTCTGGAGATGCATTCTCTTTCATTTGTACCCTGCACACGACATTCATCCCTTTATGCTTTACTATCGGCTGACCCACATTGGAAGGAACAAAGCTGTCAGGCTCTTTCAAGGGTCTCAGTCTTACTGAGCGATGTGACTAACAGCCACCAAGTTCTTTCATCACTCCCCTTCCCCATTCAGAACCAGGATCATGTCAGGGTATGAGGTTACGGGACACCCAGAAGAGGTTCATAGAATTAGAGGATTGGGCGCTCTGGGGCTGGAGGGAAGGTGGAAGGATTCCAAAAAAGTGTGTACTGTTTTTTTGTTGTGACAGCCTCAGGAAATGGGAGGTATGCTGCCCCCTGAACAATCTGATTTCCTTTTTGACTTCTTTTCCCCATAGGATTTCAGTTGCCTTTATTGCAAAGTTAATACATTCCAGAGTGATTAAGTCTCAGTGGGTAATAGACGATATAGCAGTAAATAAAGATACACATAGTTATTTGAACCAGCCTGTTGTAAACTATTCATTAAGTCTAGTGGAAAGAGATGGGCTTCAGTCTGTTGGGAGCTACCTGAGTTATTTCTGAGTTAGAATTCCCTGTCAATTTCTTACTGTTTGATCTTGAATAGGATGTCTATGGGCCATCATCCTATACTTCTAGAAAAGAAAGATAACATTGTCTACTCAAATAGTTATTTGAGAACTCAATCGGATATAACAGTAAAAGAACCCGGTGTATTGACTGGTTCACAGTAAGGGTGCAGTGTCCTTTTTTAGTTGGTTAATCAAATTTCAACCACTGTTTTTTTTTCAATTTCCATACTCCTTATCTGATTTTCTTTTTTTTTTAAATTTTATTTATTTATTTGACAGACAGAGATCACAAGTAGGTAGAGAGGCAGGCAGAGAGAGAGGGGGAAACAGGCTTCCTGCTGAGCAGAAAGCCGGATGTGGGGCTCCATTCCAGGACCCTGGAATCACGACCTGAGCTGAAGGCAGAGGCTTTAACCCACTGAGCCACCCAGGTGTCCCTCTGATTTTCTATATAGTACCTCAACTCCTTGCTATAGCCCTCATCCTCTGGGGTCTGCTTCCTTCCTGGTTTCAGCTTTCTTTGCAGCATCCAGCCCAGCTCTTCCTTCTCTTTCTCTTTCCCTTTCATGTTTCCTCCGTCCTTCCCCCTTTCTAAGGAAGTGAGGTTCTTTTTGTTCTGGAATCCAGGACCCCTTCTCTCTAGGTGGAAAATTCTGTTCTCAGTCTCCTGAATACTGAATATATTCTTTCAGTCTTCTGCTCAGAGGAATCTCTTTCAACTAGCCTCCCACAGTTTTTCCCGGCCCCTTCTCAAACTTGTTCATTTTGCATCATTTATCCTGCATTTTTTTTTTAAGATTTTATTTATTTAATTGGGGGTGGGGTGGGGAGAGAGCACAGAGGGAGAATGAGGAGGAGAAGCAGAATCTCCACTGAGCAGAGAGCCCAATGTGGGACTCAATCCCAGGAACCTGAGATCATGACCTGAGCCGAAGGCCGTCCCTTAACCAATTGAGCCCCCCGGTGCCTTATCGGGCTTTTGTATCTCAGGTTTTTGAAAATCTCCTCCCATCCCCCCACCCTTACTCTGGAGTAAATTATTGTAGCCTTCATGTTTTGTCATCCTCTTCTGGCTACATCCGAGTCTTCCCATAACTATGTAAGAACAGGCTGACCAAAAGCCTGACTAATGATGAATGATATCCCAACCAGGCTAGGGCTTTCACCACTTGATTTTGAGCGTATGACAAGAGACCTGTTCTACGACTCCAGAAGACACTGCACTGTGGTCAGTACTCACTTCAGCTAAACCTCTCTGTTGACCCACAGGGGACCAAGGAGTTACAGACCCAGCTGTGCTGAGCACTACTTACTTTTTAGACGTTGTCAGTGGGGGAAACTCGCAAAACCTCTCTCTCCTCTTTCTCTCTGCTTTCAAGTAGCTCCCAATAATAGACATGTAAAGTCTTTTGAGTTAGTGAGACAGGAAAAAACTCCTTTCTGAGATATTTGCTTGGAAGCCCCACACATCTGGGTACGATGGGGCTGGAGTTTAGTACAACTTAAAAACAGTTCCTACATTCACTCATTTAACAAATATTTATCGAGAACTTAGGATATCCAGTGTGAAGTTCTGGATGGGAGGATGAAATGAGTTAAATTAAGTAATTAAATTCTGCTGAGATCTCACAGAGTTGGGAAAGGAAGGCGAGCCACAGGCCGCCAAGTTATACAGCATAAAGGGATGAATGTCGTGTTCGAGGTACAAATGAAAGAGAATGCATCTTTATTTATTTATTTTTTTAAAAGATTTTATTTATTTATTTCACAGAGAGAGATCACAAGTAGACAGAGAGGCAGAGAGAGAGAGAGAGGGAAGCAGGCTCCCTGCTGAGCAGAGAACCCGATGCGGGACTCGATCCCAGGACCCTGAGATCATGACCTGAGCCGAAGGCAGCGGCTTAACCCACTGAGCCACCCAGGCGCCCGAGAATGCATCTTTAGAGAAGAGAGGGATTCCTCCAGGCTGAATACCTCATGTGATGCATTTCCCTCACTGACCAAATATTTCAGTCTCATGAAACCAGCGGAGCTTCAGTAACAAGATCTTGAAATATTTCAACTCAATGTAAGGAAAAAAAAAAATGAAATTCAATTGTCCCAACAATGAGCATAGTGTCACTGGATGAGGGCAGCCCGTGGGCACCAGAAGACCTGACAATTGCTGTGCTTCATCTGTGAAGCCTTCTTTCTTTTCCTCAGGTTGTGGAAATAAAATAAAACAGTCCTCCAAAGAGCGAAGTTGAGAATTTCCAATTTTGTCCTCTAATAAACGGTTTGTTGGCATTGAATAGAAGGAAAATAATGATAGGTCTTTTGGCACCAAAGCATAATGACCCTTGTGGCCTTTCTCTTCACTCTGTACCCTGTACTTTAGATGGTAAACAGCAATTTGAGTGGCAATATTGAAAAAGATTTTAACTCTCTGTTGCTCAGCAAGCATGAAGCCGACACAGAGCCCACATTGTGCTCACTGAGCCAGGACAAATAGCAAAGGAGTGGTTCTCGAATTTCCCCCTGTTCTTCAAGTTCACTGAAATAGAAAGCCTGGTATCAATAGATATAGGGCCTTGATTGAAAAGGATGAGAAGCCACGCGTAGCCAGAAAACTTATAAACCTAGAATTTACTGTGACATTGATATTGAAACTGCATAGAACTTAGGCTCTAATTTCTATAGGTGAAATTATTACCATCCTAACCTTTAGAAAAGTAATTGGACAGCCAGAGTTCAAATTTTCTTTACAGTCAAGGGAAAAAAAGTTTTTTCTCCACATAGCTGTGTAAAAAGTCTTTATCCTTTAAAGAGTGTTCCATTATATAACCTGACTCCCAATTTCAAATGCCACAGTTGTGATGGAGTAGCACCTTAATAGGGTTGCCAGAGTTAGCAGAAATCAACCAACAAACCAACCCTCACAAAACTACAGGATACTGAGTTAAATCTGAATTTGAGATAAACAACAAATAATTTTTTAGGATAAGTATGACCCATGGAATATCTTGCAACCCTAACCTGAGGGGGCATTGCCTGATCATATGACATTCCAGTGGGCTGGTTAAATTTTGGAGGCAGGTTTGCTTTAAGAAAGAGTATGTAAGTGAGAGAGAGATGGGGGGAGAGGATCTTCAAGCAGACTCCCCACTGAGCGGGAGAGCCTGACACAGGAATCAATCTCCAGTCTCCGAGATCATGACCTGAGCTAAAACAGAGTCTGATGCTTAACCGACTGAGCCACCCAGGTGCCCCCAGGTTTGCTTTTAAACCCCAGTGTTCATCTTTCCCTTGTCCTACATGCCTCCTCAACATACAAGATTTGAATGAATGGAAAGATCTTCTCTGAAGACCATTCATTTCATAAATGAATTATTTTAATGCCTTCTACCGTTCTGCAAAAAAAAAAAATTTTTTTAAAGTGAACAAAAAGCCTCTTTTTTTTGGTCCACTTTTTGTGCTGTCCCAATGGCTCTTCACTTGTTGATCTGAGTTGCATCATTTAGAGCAAGTCCCTCAACTCTAAGTGTTTAGTTTTCTGTTGTTCTTGGTCTGAAGGCTCAACCAGATGGAGGTTGGGCTGAGGTGGGGGAAGGCGAGAGTCTAGGAACTGAGTCAAAAAAGTAGAACTAATTAAAAAAAATTTTTAGATTTTATTTTTAAGTAATCTCTATACCCTACATGAGGTTCAGACTTACAACCCTGAGATCAAGAGTCTCACGCTCTTCTAACTGAGCCAGTCAGGTGTCCCAAAGTTGAACTATTTTAAGTGAGAATTTGGAGAACACCCAAAAGGAACATTTAGTGAGCCAAAATGTAGACCTCAACATGAGATTTTCCTTTAACTAAAGAATCTCACCTCCCCAGATAGTAACTCTTGTCTGATCATTTCAGTGAACATTCAATTCACACCTCCATCAGAAAGTTTAAAAAAATGTATGAAAAATTGATGATTCTGCATTTAGTTCTTATTAATTTTGCAAGTAAAAATGCATCTTCTTCACAGTTGAATACTTTGATGTCAGCTTTCAGGAATCCTTAATTTCTCCTTATCTCAAAAGGATACTGGGGGGCACCTGACTGGCTCAGTTGGTAGAACATATGACTCTTGATCACGAGGCTGTGAGTTCAAGCCCCACAATGGGTATAGAGTTACTTAAAAAGAATAAAGGAGGTTGGTTCCCTGCACCTCAGGCTATCCCTGAAGGCAGATTCTAAGTAGACAAGTTGTCTGAATGAATATGAATAAGACAGGCTCATCTCTAAATTTATAACAATTTTGGGAGGGGCATCAAATTATCAAACAAAAACTGTAAGAAAGATTATAGACTTTCAGTAGTTGCTTAACTCTATCATAAGAAACCTTTTTTATGAAACCCTGAGACAGCTTATCAAAGTTTTAAATCTATTAAACACACACACATTACATATCAATATGCTGATCATAGAACATTCTTTTCAATAAAAAATCTTGATAGAGCTTTGCATGGAAAATTCATTAGCTTGGTTTAGTGTACATCCTCAAAGATAAAGAACCACATATTTTAACATACCGGAAGTTCTAGTCAGACAAAACTGGGTGACAAGATGAAATTTGGAAAGGTAGAAATAAAGTTATCGGCATTTGCAGATTACATGACCATATATGTAGGAAGTCCTAAAGAATCTACCAAAAAAAAGTTAGTTAATAAGTGAATTCAGTGACCTATGTGTTTTATTTGGGTTCAGGACCTATTGTCTTGATGATTACAGCTATGGTACTGGCACAAAAACAGACACATAGATCAGTGGAATAGAACAGAGAACTGAGAAATGGACCCTCAACTCTATGGTCAACTAGTCTTCAACAAAGCAGGAAAGACTGCCCAATGGAAAAAAGACAGTCTCTTGAACAATGATGTTGGGAAAACTGGGCAGCCACATGCAGAAGAATGAAACTGGATCATTTTCTTACACCACACACAAAAACAGACTCAAAATGGATGAAAGACCTCAATGTGAGACAGGAATCCATCAAAATCCTTGAGGAGAACACAGCAACTTCTTTGACCTCAGCCACAGCAACTTCTTGCTAGAGAGATTGCCAAAGGCAAGGGAAACAAAGGCAAAAATGAACGATTGGGACTTCACCAAGATAAAAAGTTTTTGCACAGCAAAGGAAATTGGTCAACAAAACCAAGAGACAACTGACAGAATGGGAGAAGACATTTGAAAATGACATATCAGATAAAGGACTAGTATTCAAAATCTATAAAGAATTTATCAAACTCAACACCCAAAGAACAAATAATCCAATCAAGAAATGGGCAGAAGACATGAACAGACATTTCTGCAAAGAAGACATCCAGATGGCCAACAAACATATGAAGAATTGCTCCACATCACTCAGCAGCAGGGAAATACAAATCAAAACCTCAGTGAGATACCACCTCCTATCAGTCAGAATGGCTAAAATTAACAAGTCAGGAAAAGACAGATGTTGGTGAGGATGTGGAGAAAGGGAAACCCTCTTACACTGTTGGTGGGAATGCAAGCTGGTGCAGCCGCTCTGGAAAACAGTATGGAGTTTCCTCAAAAAGTTGAGAATAGAACTACCCTATGACCCAGCATTTACACTAGTAGGTATTTGCCCCCAAGATACCAGAGTAGTGATTCAAAAAGGCACGTGAACCCCAACGTTTACAACAACAATATCCACAATGGCCAAACTATGGAAAGAGTCTAGATGTCCATCAACAGACGAAATAATAAAGAAGATGTGGTATATACATGCAATGAAATACTATGCAGCCATCAAAAAATGAATTCTTGCCATTTGCAATGACATGGATGGAACTAGAGGGTATTATGCTAAGCAAAATAAGTTAATCAGAGAAAGACTATTATTATATGATCTCATTCATATGTGGAATTTAAGAAACAAGGCAGAGGATCACAGGGGAAGAGGAAAAAATGAAACAAGATAAAACCAGAAAGGGAGGCAAACCATAAGAGACTTAATCTTAGGAAACAAAGTGAGCATTGTTGGAGTAAAGGGGGGTGGAGGGATGGGGTAAGTGGGTGATGGGCATTGGGGAGGGTATGTGTAGTAATTAGTACTGTGTGTTATATAAGACTGATGAGCCACAGATCTGTAGCCCTGAAACAAATAATACATTATATGTTAGGCCCACCTGGGCCCCTAATGACTGGGTCGCTCAGTCATTTAAAGTGTCTACCTTTGGCTCAGTTCATGATCCCAGGGTTCTGGGATTGAGCCCCACAAAAGTTTCCCTATTCAGTCTGCTTCTCCCCTTTCTCCCCACTCATGCTATCTCTGTCTCTCTCTCTCTCTCAAATAAATGAATAAAATCTTTAAAAAATACATTATATGTTAATTAATGGAATTTAAATTTAAAAAAATAATAAAAATTTTAAAATAAGGGAATTCAGCAGACTTACAGGATATGAGGTCAACATGCCAAAATTAATTGCATTTCTGTACACTAGCAATGAACAATCCAGAAAGGGAATTAAGAATTCCATTTACAAAAGTACCAACATGGATAAAATTCAGAGTAGATTTAACCAAGGAGATAAGGACTGTACTCAGAAAACTACAAAACACTTTAAAAAAAAAAGGCTTTATTTATTTATTTGACATAGAGAGAGACACAGCGAGAGTGGGAACACAAGCAACGGGAGTGGGAGAGGGAGAAGCAGGCCTCCCGCGGAACAGGAAGCCCTATGCAGGGCTCAATCCCAGGACCCCAGGATCATGACCCGAGCTGAAGGCCATGGACTGAGTCACCCAAGTGTCCCTACAAAACACTTCTGAAAGAAATGAAAGAAGCCCTAAATAAATGAAAAGCCATCTTATGTTGATGGTTCAGAAAACTTAATATTAAGATGGCAATTTTCCTAAAAATGATCTACAGATTCCATGCAACCTCTACCAAAATTTCAATGTTTTCTGTTTTGTTTTGTTTTTTTAGAAATGTAAAAATTTCCTCAATTCATAGGGATTTGCAAGGGGTCCCAAATAGCCAAAACAACCTTGAAAAGGAACACTTTTGGAGACTCACACTTCAGATTTTAAAACTTAATACAAAGCTACATTAATCAAGAATGTTGTACTGACATGAGGATGAATGTGTAGATTGGTCAGCAGAATAGAGGGTCCAGAAATAAACCCTCACATTTATGGTCAATTGATTTTCCACAAAGATGCAAGAACATTATTCAATGGGGAAAGAAGAATCTTGAACAAATGATGTTGGGGCAACTAGATATTCACATATAAAGGAATAAAATTGGATCTTTATCTCATATTATATTTAAAAAATTACCTCAAAATGGATCAAAGACCTAAATGTAAAAAATAAAACTATAAAACTTTTAGAAGAAAACAAATAAACGAAATCTTCATGACCTTTGATTTGGTGATGGTTTCTGAAAATATGACACCAAAAGAATAAGAAACAAAAGCAAAAGCATATAAATTGTATTTCATAGAATCTTTTGTGCATCAGAGGACACTATCACTTGGGTCGCTCAGTGGGTTAAGTGTCCGACTCTTGGTTTCAGCTTAGGTCGTGATCTCAAGGTCCTGAGATTGAGCCTTATGTCAGGCTCCCTGCTCAGCGGGAGTCTGCTTCCCCACTCCCTCTGCCCCTTCCCTGCATTCGCTCTCTCTTCTCTGAAATAATTATATAAAATCTTTTAAAAAAGCAAAGCAAAACAAAACAAAAAATAAAGGGCACTATCACGAGTTTGAAAAGACAAGGCACAGAGTGCGAAGACATATTTGCCAATCACATTTCTGATATGGGTCCAGTAATCAGAAATTAAAAGTAACTGTTACCACTTAACAACAAGGATGTCCATTCCTTACAAAATACTAGAATACTAGGAATAAAAAGAAACTCAATTTGACAAAAGGCATCCACAAACTGTAGATAACATTATGCTTAATGGTAAAAAATGGAAAGTTTTTGCTGAAGATTAGAACAAGATGAGGCCTGCTCTTTCCACTTTCTCTTCAATGTACTGGGTGTTCTAGCAAGTGTAATCAGGCAAGAAACAAAGGGCATTCAGACAGGAAGGAAAGAAGTAAGACTATCTTCATTCATATGCAACATGACCATCTGTGTAAGATATGGAAACTACAAAAAGTATATTAAGTACAATAAGTGAATTTAACAAGGTTGCCGGATATAAGATAAAAATAGAACATCGATGTTCTTTCTGTATACTAGCTACTAACAATTGAAAATTGTGATTCAATGAAATACCATTGATAATAGCCTCAAAAAAGTGTAAATCTAACAAAAGACATTCAAGATCAGACTGCTGAAAACTATGAAACACTACTGAAAAAAATTAAATTACAAATAGAGATATATGGTATCCACAGATCATCCACAGAAGACTCAATTTGGTCATTTTGTCCATTTTCTCCAAATTAAATATATAGAGCCACATAGAGTCACATTCATAGGGAAATACAAAGGATCTAGAATAGCTAAAAGAATCTGGGGAAAACAGTACAAAGTTGGAGCAGGAAGAATATCTGTTTTCAGGGGCGCCTGGGTGGCTCAGTTGGTTAAGCATCTGCCTTTGGTTAGGGTCATGATCCCAGGGTCCTGGGATTGAGCCCTGCTTCTGGCTTTCTGCTCTCCCTCTCCTTCTGCCTCCAATTTCACCTGCTTGTGCTCTCTTGCTCTCTCTCTGTCAAATAAATAAATAAAATCTTTTTAAAAAAGAATACCTGTTTTCAGAACTCATTATTAATCTATAGTAACCAAAACCCCAAGGTACTAGTATCTTTACAGTGGTTATTTTTAGAAACATGCAGACCAATGAACAGAAGAGAGGGTTCAGATAAGCCCACACGTATATGGACAGCTGATTTTTTAACAACCCATCAAATGCAATTCAGTGGAGAAAAGATAGCATTTTCCACAAACTATGCCAGAATAATTAGATATCCATACGTGAAAATATAAATGTGGGTTCATACCTATTTTTATATGTGAAAGTTAACTCAAAATGGACCTAGACCTGAATGTAAAATCTGCATATATAAAACTCCTAGCAGAAAATAGAAGAGAAAATTTTGTGTCCTTGGATTCAGCAAAGATTTTTTTAGCCAAATGTACAATCCACACAAATGAGAAGTTGATAGAATGGACTTCATCAAAATTATAAAATTCTGCTCTTTGAAAGATACTCTTAAGAGAATGTAAAGACTAGTCACTGGGTGAAAATGTTTGCATTATAGACAATAAAGACTTGCCTGCAGAACTCATAAGGAGAAAAAAAAGAAAAAGAAAAAAAATACATAAAGAACTCTCAAAACTGAATTGTAAGAAAACAACCCAATTTAAACAATGGGCAAAATTTGAACAGACAATTCACCAAAGGAAATACATGAATGGCAAATAAACACATGAAAAGATGTTTATCATTAGTAATTAAAGAAATAAAAATTAAAAACACAATAAGATACCAGTATATAGCTATTCAAAGGGAAAAATGAAAATGACCAACCATACCAAATGGTGGCAAGAATGTGGAAGATCTGGAATGTTCATATACTGTTTGTGGGAATGTAAAAGGGTACAACCACTTTGGCAACCAGTTTGGCAGCTTCTCAAAAAGTTAAACATACGCACACTGTATGATATACCTATCCAACTCCTAAGCAATTATTTCAGAAAAATCAGGGACACTTGGTTGGCTCAGTTGGTTGGGCATCTGCCTTCAGCTCCGGTCCTGATTCTAGGGTCCTGGGATTGAGTCCCGAACCTGCTCCCTGCTCAGTGGGGAGCCTGCTTCTCTCACTCTGGCCCTGCCCCTCCCCCTTCCCCTCCCCCTCCCCCTGCTTGGTCTCTCTCTCTCTCTCTCTCTCTCTGGCAAATAAATAAATAAAATCTTAAAAAAATAAAATACAATAAAATAAAAGTATATGTCCATACAAAGACTTGTATGTAAATGTTCAAGACATCTTTATTTGTAAAATAGCCCCATCCAGGAAACATCCCAAATAGCCGTGGACAACAAAATGATAAACAAATTGTGAAATATGTACCCAATAGAGGGCTACTCAGCACTAAAAAGAAATGAACTTTTGATACATGCAAAGAAATTTTTTTAAAGAAGATTTTATTCATTTATTTGAGAGAGAGAGAGTGAGCATGCAGGTGCACGTGGAGGGGGAGTAGGGGCGGAGAGAGAGGGAGAAGCCGACTCTGTGATGAGCAGGGAGCCCAATGCGGGGCTCAATCTCAGGACCCCAGGATCATGACCTGAGCTGAAGGAAGACGCTTAAATGACTGAGCCCCCCTGCCAGGGACCCCACAATAAAAATTTGGACGAATCTCAAAATCATTGTGTTGAGTGAAATGAAGTAGACAAAAAAAGAGTTCAGACTATATGATTCTATGTATACATAAAGTATTAGCATATGCAAATGGATCTATAATGACAGAAAGCAGATCGGTGATTGTCTGGGAATGTGGAAGGTGGGCACTGAACATGGGGAAAGGATTCCCATAGGGCACAGGGAACTTTTGGGGGGTGTTAGATTTGTTCATTGTGTTGATTGTGATGACAATTTTGTATATATATGCGTGTGTCAAAACTTATTAAATTGTACAATTTAAATGTATTCAGTTTATTGAATGTCAAATTATATCCTAATAAAGTTGCTAAAAAATTAAACATCAGCTTATGATATTCTTTCCTGAAAAGCTTTCACAGTGAATGTCAAATAACCATCTTGCTGGCATTTCTATGTTAATTTGAAGCCAAATGACAGGCTTCCCTGGGTGAACACATTGTACTTTCCCTGAATTTTACTAGTTATCATTTCATATTTTTAAAATTTTTTAAAAATTTAAGTTCTATTTAGTTAACATATAGTATATTATTAGTTTCAGGGATAGAACGTAGTGATTCATCAGTCGCATTTCGCACCCAGTGCTCGTTACCTCAAGTGCCCTCCTTCATGCCCATCACCTGGTTGCCCCATCCCCCCACCCACCTCCCTCCAGCAACCCTCAGTCTGTTCCCTATAGTAAAGAATCTCTTATGGGTTGTCCTCCTCTCTGTTTTTATCTTATTTTGTTAAAAACAAAACAAAACAATGAGAGCAGAATGGCATACCTGGTGTTCTGAAAAGCTGAAATAATTAGAGGGCAAGGAAAATGATCAGAGAGAAATGGCTTTACTTGGCTGGTAAAAGAAGTCAGATATTGTCTCAAACAACAAATGGAGAGCTATACCATGTTCATTGGTTGGAAAACTCAATATTGTGATGATATCCATTCTCCCAAATAATATAAGGTAGATAACAAGGAGAGAGGCCCCCTACCAGGCACTCAGTGAATTGTTACTCTTGCTATCACTTGAAAATCAAAAAGTTCTATAAAACAGAAATCATTATATACTTTTGGCAGTAACCAATTAAAACTTGAGACAGGGGCGCCTGGGTGGCTCAATGGGTTAAATAAAGCCTCTGCCTTCGGCTCAGGTCATGATCCCAGGGTCCTGGGATGAAGCCCTGCATGGGGCTCTCTGCTCAGTGGGGGGCCTGCTTCCTCCTCTCTCTGCCTGCCTCTCTGCCTACTTGTGATCTCTGTCTGTCAAATAAATAGATAGAATCTTTAAAAAAATAAAAAAATAAAACTTGAGATAGTCTTTTGAAATCGGAAGTACTCTAGACTGGAAAACTGGAGACCTACTTGGGTTCTAACAGGTCAGCATTTAGTTTTGTGATATTAAACAAGTCATTTTCCCTCTCTGGGCTTAAGTTCCCCATGCATGAAATACGATTGTTAGTAGACGCTCACTCCTGTTCCATTTCTAATTCTTACCTAAATCATTGAGGGTTTAACATTAAATTTATTACAAAAAATTTAAGATACTACCTCACTAGTGCAAATAGCAACATTGAAGAACAGAATAAAATGCTTTATAAATGCAGGCAAGAGTGAACTTTTTATCTGAATCATTTCAGATAATTGTCTTAATTGTCCATTGCTATAGATTTATCCACAGCGTGTTAGTGTGCTAGTCATAAAAAAATCAAATAAATTCCCCCAAATTTTGCACTTCCCCAAACAAAATGATTAAGAGTAATCAAAGTACTAGTCTTTATGGTCTGATTAGATTTTTAAGGCTTTCATAAGGCAGACTACAAATTGATCATTGCAAGGCATTTCAAGTAGCATTTAAAACAAAAAAAATGTGCAGTTTTATTCTTATGCTAACTATTTCGACTCTCTTTTGAGGACACATATAGCTTTATATGCAACCAAGTACATAACCAAATTGTCTGTTTATGTGTCTTATCAATAATGTTATTTTCATTTCCCTATACTGATTTCTTTAGCACATTCAGGTGGTGATGTCTAAAATCATGAATCTTTTCTTTGAATATGTCTATATTTTTTTCAAAAGAACAAAAAGTTCCCACCAACAGTGCATGAAGATTTCTTTTTCTCCATTTCCTCACCAACACTTGTTATTTCTTTTCATTCTGATTTTAGTCAATCTGACCAGTATAAGGCGATATCTCCTTGTGGTTTTGATTTGCATTTCCCTGATGATATGTGACTTTGAGCATCTTCTTATGTGTCTGCTGGCTATCTGTATTTCTTCTTTGGGAAAATGTCCATTCAGGTCCTCTGCCCATGTTTCAGTTGGATTGTTTGTTTGTTTGTTTTTGGTGTTGAGTTGTGTAAGTTCTTTATATTTTTTGGATAATAACCCCCAATCAGATATATCTTCTTCCGTTGTAGGTTGTCTTTTAGTTTTGTTGATTATTCCCTTCGCTGTGCAAAAGCTTTTTGTTTTGATGTAGGCCCAATAGCTTATTTTTGCTTTTGTTTCCCTCGCCTTAGGAGGCATAGTTAGAAAAATGTAGCTATGGCTGATGTTGGAATAATTACTGCCTCTATTTTCTTCTAGGATTTTTATGGTTCCAGGTCTCTCATTTAGGTTTTTCATCCATTTTGATTTCATTTTTGTGTGTGGTGTTAGAAAGTGGTTCGGTTTCATCCTTTTGCGTGTAGCTGTCCAGTTTTCCCAGCACCATTTGCTGAAGAGACTGTTTTTTCCCTATTGTACATTCTTAGCTCCTTTGTGGGAGATTAATTGACCATGTTAGTGTGGGTTTATTTCTGGGCTCTCTATTCTGTTCCATTGATCATTGTGTTCATTTTTTTTCTGACCAGTACCATACTGTTTTGGTTTCTACAGCTTTGTAGTAGATCTTGAAATATGGAATTGTGAAATCTCCATCTTTGTTCTTCTTTCTCCAGATTACATTGTTTATTCAGGTTTTTTTTTTCTTTTTTGGTTGTTGTTGTTCCATACAAATTTTAGTTCCATTTGTTCTAGTCCTGTGAAAAATGCTATTGGTATTTTTATAAGGATTGCATTGAATCTATAGATTGCTTTGGGTATTATGGACATTTTAACAATATTTGTTCTTCCAATCCATGAGCATGGAATGTAAACTGGTGCAGCCACTGTGGAAAACAGTATGGAGGTTCCTCAAAAAATTAAAAAATTAAAAATAGAAACACCATAGGATGCAATAATTCCACTAATGGGTATTTATTCAAAGAAAGTGATTCAAAGAAAATTTGAAAAGATATATGCCTCCCTATGTTTATTGCAGCATTATTTACAATAGCCAAGGTATGGAAGCAACCTAAGTGTCCATTAATAGAAGAATGGAGGGGCATCTGGGTGTCTCAGCTGACTGAGCGGCCTGCTCTTAGTTTTGGCTCAGGTTGTGATCTCAAGGGTGTGAAATAGATCTTCACGGTCAACCCCATGCTCAGCAGGGGGTCTTCTTGAGATGCCCTCTCTCCCCCTCCCTCTGCCCCTCTTCCTGCTCAGTACTCTCTCTCTCAAATAAGTAAATAAATCTTAAAAAAAAAAAGATGGATAAGGAAGATGTGAGATATATCTCTGTACCTCTCTATATAGATGACTAGATATCTATGTCTCTATCTGTCTCTCTATATAATGGAACTTTATGCAGCCATAAAAAAGGATGAGAGTATGTCATTTGCAACAACATGGATGGGCCGAGAGGGTATTATGCTAAGTGACATAAGTCAGACTGAGAAAGACAAATACCATAAGATTCCACTCCTACATGGAATCTAAAAAACAAAACAAATGAATAAACAAATGAGAACCAGAATCAGATCTGTAAACACAGAGAACAAACAGATGATTGACACAAGAAAGGGGGTTGGGGGATGGGCAAAATGGATGAAGGGGTGTGGGAGATACAGGCTTCCAGTTACAGAATGAAGAGGTCACAAGACTAGAAGGCACAATGTAGGGAATATAGTCAATGGCATTGTATAGTGCTGTGTGGTGACAGAGGGCAGCTACACTTGCGGGGAGCAGAGCGTAATAGAGTGTAATGTAGAGAGAAGTTGAATCGCTATTTTGTGTACCTGAAACTGATGTAATACTGTGTCAGCTCTATTCAATGCAAAAATTTTAAAAAAGAACAGAAAGTGATGTAACATTCACTATTCTATACAGAATATGAGTCTTGGAATTGGTGATGTGCTATATAATCGTCCTTTTGGTAAAATTTAGAATGAAACCTAAACCTTTTTTTCTCATTCACGCATGTCAGTTAACCTGTTCCATTCAGCTACTTATATCCGGTGGCAAAATTTTGTTTATTTTTAGTTAATTTGCTAAATGACTGCTAAGTGATTTAATATCATAGACACCTATAGATAGGGATCTTGTTCCATTTATATTAGGAGAGGTCAAAACTGTTTGGACAGTTAAAATTTCAAGAAATATGAAATACGAAGTATGTTGATTCATTTGTATGTTTTTAGTGAATTTGAAGATTTCATTAAAGTTGACAGTTTTGTATGTGTCTAGGTCTCCTCAGTGTCTTTCTGTGGGTAACAAACTTCTTCATGTATATATATTATTTTTTCCCTCCTCTACAATTTTTACAGAGGCAAATTTCAACTATGGGCCGATGTTGTTTCTGCATTCCAGTTTGATAATGAGCCTTAACATTATGCCATTTCATTCCATTAAAAGAGTAAAAATACCTACTTCCAAAGCAAATGGCTCATAAAGTAATCTGAATGATGGAGAAAGAACAGCTCCCAGGCCAAAATGAAAATATCTTTCATCACAGATGAAGTAGAATCATAGAAGTCCTCCATCTGCTTTTGACAGTTTTCTTAAATAAAAATCCCCTTGGGTCCCTCACAGGATGTTTGACCACTAAGGTTTTAAAGCCTGAAACATGATTAAGCGGGGCAGTCGCAAAAAGAACCCTATACTTTCTTCAGATTGGAGGGAAGTCGGCATTCTATCACACCTACTCCATTGGTTACCCTCAGTCTAATACATTTCTTTATAATAGTACAAACATTTAGATATTTTTCTTTCAAATAAAAACTTTTCTAAAATGTACAGCATACAATTTGTTTTGGGAGGTCAAGGTGGTTGGTCCAAGGGATCCTAAGCAATAATAAAGCAGTCTAGCATGAAATAAGGAGCCAGACTTCAGTCCGAATACGAGCTTCTTGGCACAATTGCTATGTAGTATTGCAAAAAGCCTCTCACTTTTCTGATCAGAGTTGCTGTGAGGGCTGAGCACAAAAATTTGAGGAATACCCCTTTTCACCATACAGCATTATGTAAATAAGAAGTGTTTTCTCGAAATAGTCACCTAAAGGAATGTTCCCGACAAGTTGTGTCTGTTCCAATTGGTTGTCCAAGCCATACCATAGTTCTCTAATTTCCTCCCTTCTCCATCTTTTCAAGCATTTTTAAAAAAGATTTTATTTATTTGAGAGAAAGAGAGAAGCAGACTCCCAGCTGAGCAGAGAGCCCGATGTGGGGCTCAATCCCAGGACCCTGAGATCATGACCTGAGTTAAAGGCAGATGCTTAACGACTGAGCCACCTGGGTGCCCCCAAGCAGGTTTTAAAATGAGAAGTTCTGAGCTGTCACATCGAGTCCAAGGAAACAGGGGGATCAAAAGTCCTTAGAGGAGCGCCTGGGTGGCTCAGTGAGTTAAGCCTCTGCCTTTGGCTCAGGTCATGATCCCAGGGTTTTGGGATCGAGCCCCGCATAAGGCTCTCTGCTCAGCGGGAGCCTGCCTCCTCCTCTCTCTCTGCCTGCCTCTCTGCCTACTTGTGATCTCTCTGTCAAATATAAATAAAATCTTTAAAAAAAGTCTTCAGAGACTGTTCCCTGAGGAGAGCTGCCCAAGTGTTGCTTTGACTAAAATAGTCCGGAAAATGTTGAACATCATTAAGAAAAATAGCAGGAGAAAGAAACCCCAGTAAGCAGTCATCCCACTAATTTGTTCATCCTGGAGCTTGTTTTGGTAGTTCAGGGCTGTGTGTATGACAGGAATAATAGGGTTGGGAAGATGCAGAGAAAAGCAACTCAAATAATGATAGGGATTAGAGAAAGCAAGGCGGGGGTGGGGAGAGGTCACACATAAAATGACAAGTTTCCTTTATGAAGCTGGCTAGGGGAAGTGCCATCCAAGAGCCATGTGGCTGGCGGTCTTTGTGACTGACACCTGGCCAGAGCATGCGTGCTATGGTTTCTCCCTCAAGTGGCCTCAGCCTTGGGGCTGAAGTTTTGTTCTTTCATTTTCCTCTGTGTTGTTCAGCTGAAACGTCCAGAGCTTCCCTTAGCAGGAGTTTCTCATTACAGGATGGGGGAACATCAGGATGTCTTTGTGAACCGGTAAGGGGCAGGTGAACCGTCTTATTTAATGAGCCAGAGAACTCATTATTGTTCATCAAGGTTCTGGTTTGGTTCCCCCTCCAGGACAGTTGACTGACTTTGCAGGCTCCGTGTGTTTCAACCGAGTTACCTACGTCAGAAACCGCCCGGGGGAACGGCGGTGCTATGAATCATTTAGCATTTAATTTATCTATTCTGTAAAATCAGAATGGCCTATGTGTGCTTCTTTAATACAGAAAATGATCGAATAAACAACAAAAATGCATCGGTAAATAGAAAAGTGCTCTTGGTTTTACATTAATTTAAATTTCTCGCACAGAGAGGCATCCTAACGTGGAACAGGCTCAGAGGCCAAGGTTGGCTTTAGTTGGTTGCCAAGAAGCAGAGGCAAATAACCACTTACGTAAGCATCTCCATTAGGCAAGGCCAACCCCATTGTTTACAATCCTGCTTCCGTAGTCTTTATTATTTCCAACACATCGCTTAGTTAGACCCTTTTCACACTAACCTTGTCATTGTACAAATCGCTGCCTATATACAATAGAAAGAAATAAAATGAGATCTTAGCCAGTCACGCTTCCATTCACCTCTTCCCACCCTGTCTCAATATTTTTTCTTACTATTTGCAACCATTACAACTAGTGACTACCACCTCTCCTGCTTATTCCCCTCAACCAGAAAGAGCTGCTGCTGCTAGTCAATTCCGTGCCTTGGTGTAATTTAGGAAAAGACACCCTCAGAACACAGACCCAGCCCACGAAGAACAGAGTGGGGGGTTGGCCATCAGCCCCATTTCCCATTTCATTCTCTCCCGCAGGTGCCCCGGTGATGTGAATAACAGAGCACCTGCGAGACTAGTGGAGCTAAACAAGTTGATTTTTGTGCCAGTGCTAATGAACCGACAGTGGCTGTCTTAAAAAAAAAAAAAAAAAACAACCCATGGTGTTGAGAGGGATTTTGAGGTTGTTTTCAGGCTCAACAGATAAAATGTATTGCAAGCAGTGACGATTTCTCGGGATGGGGAAAATGGCATAGATGTGACAGAAATTGGCTCTGGAAGGACTAGAGGCCTCCAGCCTGTCCTGAAGGGGTCTGAGGCTTGGGATAGGCAGAAGCTGGTATAAAATGTGGGCCTAGACGAGTTCTGTAATTTATAGACTATTAGCTGGCAATGCCCTTGGGATAAAGCATCTGGCTGAGCCAGTGTTTCATTAGAACTCGGCTATACAAAATTACTTCTTGCTTAAATAAATGAATGGCATCTCAGTGTCATTTTATTGTTTATTTTTTTAGATTTTATTTTAGAATAATCTCAACACTCCACATGGGGCTCAAACTTAAAACCTGAGATCAAGAGTCACGTGGTCTACTGACTGAGCCAGCCAGGCGCCCTTCATTTTACTGTTTAATGAAAACTGATTTTTATCACCTTTAGCCATAATTCCAAGAAGAAAGCTTCAGTCTCTCCCTCTTTAAGTCTTAAAACGGATGGTATTGTACAAGGTGTAGCCTTGTCCCTTTACTGAGCTCCCTCTACATGACCGCCAGAGTGACCCTTGTACAAAAGCCACTCTTTTGCTTAAAAATCTCCAGTGGCTGACACTCACAGTAAAAGACAAAGTCCTAGATGCCCAGGTGCCTGGGTGGCCCAGTTGGTTAAGCATTCAACTCTTGATTTTGGCTCAGGTAGTAATCTCAGGGTTGTGAGATCGAGCTCTGTGTCGGGCTCCACGCTGGGCGTGGGGCCTGCTTAAGATTCTCTCTCTCCCTCTGCCACTCTTCCTGATTCTCTCCCTCTCATTTCCCCCACCCACCCGCCACCCCCTTTTCCACCACCAAAAGGGCAAACTCCTGACCTTATTCTGTAAGGCCTCATAAGAAGGCTGTGCATCTCCCTCCCCATGACATTCTCTCCTGTTAATTCCAGTGAGCTTCAGTCACATTGACCTTGCTTTTCCTAGACACAACTAGACTTATCCATGGATGTTCCCTTTGCTGGAATACGTGATACCAGACATAAGCATGATTTTCTTCCTTGCCTATTTAAGGTCCTGCTCAAATGGCACTTTCTTACTGAGGCATTGTCTGAGTTTCTCCTGTCCTCAATTCTTATCTTCCTTTTTTTAAAATAAAGATTTTATTTATTTGAGAGAGTGGCATGTGTGCAATCAGGGGGAAGGGAGAGGGAGAAGCTGACTCCTCCTGAGCACGGAGCCTCATGTGGGGCTGGATCTCAGGACCCCAGGATCATGACCTGAGCTGAAGGCAGAGGCTTAACTGACTGAGCCACCCAGGTGCCCCCCACCTTCCTTCCTTGTCGAATTTTTCTCCGTAGTGCTAACCATTGACTGCCATGCTACATGTTCTCTTCATTTCTTTCTATTTCGTGTGTATCTATTTCACCAACTGAAATCTCAACTCCATGAAGATAGGAGCTTTTCTCTTGAACATACAGTATATGGCACATACAAGGTGCTCGGGATTTATTTTTGGAATGAATTAAAACCACTCTCTCTGCAGCCACTCCCCCAATTTTCGAACTTTTACTTTCCTGTGGAATCCTTTCGGTGCCTCATGAAATATTTCTTCCCCAAGTCCTAACCACCTGAATGACTTTTCCTCAGTGGCAATCTCTTACTTTTGTTCATGTACAATTTTTTGTTTATCTGAAATTCTAATTATTTATTTTTCTGGCAACTCGACTACGATGGACATAGGTATTATTGAAAGGGCATTTGTAAAAGATTTTATTTATTTATTTGACACACAGAGAGAGATCACAAGTAGGCAGAGCGGCAGGCAGAGAAAGAGGGAGAAGCAGGCTCCCCGCTAAGCAGAGAACCCGATGTGGGGCTCGATCCCAGGACCCTGAGATCATGACCTGAGCCGAAGGCAGAGGCTTAACCCATTGAGCCACCCAGGTGCCCCTGAAAGGGCATTTTTAACTGAATTATTTTCTAGAAAAACCCTATCTAAGAGGGAATGTTAGCAAACTCTACAAAGTATAACAAATGAGATACATGTAGACTATCTCACTATCTTCAAGAATACCAGGAATTGGGGAATATTCCCTTGAAACTTAAAGAAGTGGTTTTGAAGTTATTAAGAAATTGAAAAGCTTTGCCCAGTAATAAATATATGGAATTTATTACTCCCAGGAAGAGATCTAGCCAGAAAATTTCTGAAAGAGATGTTTGAAGTTTTAGATGTGTTCATGTACAGTAGTGGAAATCAAATAAAAAATGATAAAACATCCACTATATTCTGGGAATTCACAATCCAGAGTTGAAGATACTGTTCCTGTACTCTACTAATACTACAGATAAAACTCAAAATGACAATATAGTATTTAGAAGGAAAGTAGAAAGGAATAATAGAGTACAATTGCAGTGTGGGGGGAAAGCATGGTTAATTATCTCAACTGGGATAAGATGGGGAGCGTCCAGCTGGCTCAGTCGGTGGAGCGTGCGACTCTTGGTCTCTGGGTTGCAGGTTCGAGCCCATGCTGGGTGTAGAGATTACTTAAAAAATAAAATCTTCAGGGGCACCTGAGTGGCTTAGTCTGTTGCGCGTTTCCCTTCGGCTCAATTCATGATCCCAGGGTCCTGGGATGGAGCCCCACATCGAGCTCCCTGCGCAGCACGGATTCTACTTCTCCCTCTCTCTCTCTCTCTGGCTCGCACCCCCACCCCCCCATGCTCCTGCTTTCTCTCTCTCAAATTTATAAATAAAATCTTTTTTAAAATCTTCAAAAATATAAAGTGGAGGAAGATGAAAAATAAGGGAAAGGTTCTCTAATAGCTGACCCTTGAGCAGGTATAGTTTCTATGTAGTAAAACCCATTTACATACAATTTAGTTTTTATTTTATTTGTATAGATTTACTGAGGTGTAATTCACATACATTAAATTTTAGCCTTTGGAGGTACACAGTCCTATAAATTTTGACAAATTTACTCAGTCATAGAACCACCCCCAGAATCAAGATCTAGAGTATTCAAAAGTTGTTAAGAGAGCACATCTTCGAAGTTCTCACCAGGCAAAAAAAGGTAACTGTGAAATGATGGGTGTATCAGTTGACGTCTTTGTGATCGTCATTTCACTGCTCTTACATCAAATCGTCACATTGTACACCTTAAATATATACAATGCTATATGTTAATTACATTTCAATAAGCCAGAAAAAAATGTCTAAAGAGTATTTTCTCTACCCAAAAGAGTTCCTTCATGCCCTTTTGTATTAGTTCTCTATTGTTGCCAAAAGAAATTGCCACAAACTTAGTGGTTAAAACAATACCTGCTTATTTTCTCACACTTCGGTGTCAGAAGTCTTGGAAGTCTGGGATGGTGTTGGGGGCTGTTTGCTTGGGGTCTCACAAGGCTGATGTCAAAGTGTTGTCCAAGTTAAGTTCCTTTTTGGTCTGAGTGAAAACGTCTTTCAAGTACATTCAGGTGATTGGCATGATTCCTTCCCATGTGGCTCTAGGGCTGACGTCCTTGTTTCTTTGGCATTTGACCCCCTTCACCTTCAAGGCAGCAACAGAGAGTTGAATCCCTCTTGTGCTTTGAATCTCTCTTCCTCTTCCGCTTTTAAAAGCTCATGTGATACATTAGGTCTACCTAGATAATCCAGATATATCTTGTTATTTCCAGGTTAATTGGATAGTAACCTTAATTACATTTGCAAAGTCCTTCCTGCCATTCGTGGGTGTCAAACCAGAGTTGAAGGTCATGGGCATCAAAATTTGGTTTCTTCCAACTTCTTAGTTCCTCCCAACTTCCCTTAGTTCCATTCCAGCTTTTGGCAACCTCTGATATGATTTCTGTCTTAAATGTCTTAAGTTCATAAATGTCTTGTCTTAAATGACATATAAATAGAATCATACAGTATATACTGTAGTCTTTTGAGTCTGGCTTTTTCATACTCTGCATAAAACCCTTGAGATCTCATCACAATATTTTTGCATGGATGAACAGTTCCTTCTTGTTGCTGGTTAGAATTTCATTGTATGGATGAATTTCATTGTATGGATCAGTTTATTTGACCTGTGGTCTTGGCACAAATGCAGTCTAAGACTATGAGGAATGGTTACATTTGGTTTAGGGGAACAGGAAGAAAATAGAAGCTAGGACCCTCTCAGCGATCTCAAATCACCAGTAGATTCACACATTCAGGGGATGACCTGATCCTAGGAAACAGTCTCTAAGAAATAAGAAATTTTGCAAATAAGAAAAGAGAAGTTCCAAGAGTTTAACTAATGGGCTCAAATCACACAGCTGGTCAGTGCCTGAGGCTAGACTTAAACTCATGACCGTCTGACGATAATTCAATTCGTGATTCCCAACTATTTTTCTGACATGATAAAAGCTATGAATCTAATCCCGGAAAAATAAACTTATATGAATGAGTTCCAGCCCCAGTGTAAGAACATCCTGCACTAGGGTGATATTTCTAGCTATGCGGGTACCTTGGATTGATGATTTCTCCTCAAACATAGGACTAGAGATCAGGGAATGTCATTTGTTAATGAAGGCCTCTCCTGAACCCAATGGGATGTTTTAATGGGTTAGCAGTGGTCAATAAACTTTTTCTTAAGGGACTAGAAAATATATATTTTAGGCTGACTTGTATATGGTCTCCATGAGAACTACTCATCTTTGCAGTTGTAGACCATATGTAAGTGAATGAATGAGCCTGGCTGGGTTCCAATAAAACTTTATAAAACTTGGTTGTGGGCTGGGATGTCTGGGTGGCTCAGTCCATTAAGCGTTTGCCTTCTGCTCAGGTCATGATCTATGGGTCCTGGGATCCAGCCCTGTGTCGGGCTCCCTGATCAGTGGGGAATCAGCTTGTCTTTCTCCCTTTGCCCTGCCCCCCACCCCACTAGTGTTCTATGTCTCTCTCTCAAATAAATAAATAAAATCTAAAAAAAAAAAAAACAAAACCCAAACTTGGTTGTGGGCCTTTAGGCCATAGTTTTCTGACCCCCAGATTAGAGAGCGCCCACACTCTGTGAATAAAGCTATAGAATCTAATGTGCATGCTTGTACCTTCTTATGCATTTTTCTCTAATCCCCTAAAGCCAATCATAATCACTCCTAGTGATAAGAGAAATGCACAGAATATTACTGCAGGTGGCATAATTTAAGCAGGAAGACCTTGTTTCAGATTCTGTCATTCACTGCCTTGTGCGACCTTGGTCCTGTTACTTTAACTGAGAGTTAGCAAAATGGAATATAATACCAGTAAAATGAGTATTAATAATGGCACCCTGGCAAGGTTGCCATAAAGCACACGGCATGCACTCAGTGAGGCCTGATAAACTGAACTGCTCGATGAATTCCACCTCCCTGTCCCTATCCCTGTCTTCTGACCATCCCATCAAAACACAGGGCGCCATCTTGAACCTGAATGGGTTTGACTCTAAAAGTCAGGCTCCTCTGGGACAGGCACAGCAGGAGATTTGATAAGGCATTAAACCTTAAGAGGTCTCCAAAGAAATAAGTCATCCAAAGTGAAAAGGGCGCCCTGTAACTTGATGGCCAGTGTTAGGGACAATCATGCTAGATTCTAAGCCCCCTTCCCCGTGGTGCCTGCCACGGATAGCACTGGACCAGGCCCCAGAAACTCATGCCTGAATCCTACAGCAGAGGATCTCTAATAAAAGAACAAGCGAAAATGAAAAGAACTCTACTGTAGTGTGTCAGTGACCTCCGTGCCAACAGTTTGGGCAGCCCCTGAGGTGATCCACCACTGGCTTCTGCGGCATTGGAAGACGGTATTGTTTTTACTGGCCACTGACAGTGTGTGTGTGGACCCTGCTGGCCACCTGTCATACCCTTGGCAGCACCAGGAAGAGTCCTACCATTGCCATTGGCCATGACAGCCTATATAGCAAGGCAGACTGTAGAAAAAAAGAAGAGAATGGGAGCTCTGTGGTGACTGTGAGTACCAGATACCAGAAAGCTTGTGAGATGTCTTTCTGGTTTACCAGAGGGCCGTGTGTGTGTGTGTGTGTGTGTGTGTGTGTGTGTGTGTGTGTGTTTGTGGAAGGGCAGGCCAGAGGACATACAGGAATGTGTGGGTATGGAATGGGGAGCAAAGTTGTTAGAGAGTGCATGGGATTGGAGCCAGAAAACCATTCACTTGTGATTTTCCCTTTTCTGCAAAGCTTGTGTGATCATGGAAACCCCGGTGCAGAACAGTAGTATTTACTCTCCCAGAAGAGTCTGTATTTCATAACCCTCTGACCTTGGGATGTGGATTTTTTTCTCTCAGCAGTATCTTTCCTCATGTGGCTTTCCTTTCTGAAGATGCTAGTCGTTCTCAAACTTGCTCAAGTGTCAGGAGGACTTGGGAGTCACGTTGCTCTCTGTGGGACTCGGACAACTGGCATTTTTTCATCTGATTCTGTCATGTAGCGAGAAGACTAAACTAAGAGCAGTATCCCAGCACTGGCTGTCTGGGGGCACTTACTATGTACCAGGCACTCTGCTAATTCCTTTACCGGCATGGCCTTACTCTCCTCTCCCTATAACCCTATCACCCTATGTCCTGTGTGCTATGTGAAGATGGAGGCTGGGAGACATTCAGAGACTTGACCAGGGTCACACAACCAGGAAGTGACAGAAACCGAATTGGCATCCTGGATTTCAAGTTTGGGTCTACTGCCTCCCCCTATGAATCATCTTGCTAGTAGAGAACACGATTATATGACAACTGGACAGTATAAAACATACCCTCTAGCCTATGGATTCGAGTACACCAATGAGCTGATGAAAACGAATGTTTGGCTGAGGATCCTCTGTCAAATAAATAAAATCCTTTAAAGAGAATACATTATAGCAACAGTTGTCTGGTCCCCTCGGGCTTGTTTACAGTAATTAGCTGTACTTCCTTATCTCTCTGAGGTTCATTTAAAAGCATCAGTTGACACCAAATGATGTATTGTTTGCCCTTAGCTGCTAATATGAGAAAGAAAAGAGAATTGGTGCTCTTAAGGGTGCACGTTCGATTACTTCAAGAAAGTGCTCTTTGAAGAGAAAACTTATTTTTTTTTTGAGAAAACTTATTTTAATCATTCTTTTTCAAATCCCTTCACAAAACTTGAGATCTTCACAGTTTTAAAGAGCAGAGTGTTGGAGATGTTAACTAGAAGGGTGTCTGAGACTTTTAACACACTTTCCTTGGCCAAAATGCCAGGACTACACAAGTAATAGAATATTCCCCCTTTTTTGTCATCATTTCTCATCACCTTTCCTCAGAGGCTGAAGATTTGCTCCTTCTGGCTGTTAGTACCTCTCCTCAGGATTGACTTTTCTGCCTCACCATGAAGGACGCATGAAAAGCCACACTGTGAAAAATCTCAGGTTCCAAACCATAGCCAGGGAAACAAATGATTGTTGTCTAGATAAGTCCAGAGTCAAGCCTAAGTTGTTTTCTTAGTTTCTTTCTTTTCTCTCTCTCTCTCTCTTTCTGAGTGGAGGGAGGGGCAGAGAGAGAGGGAAAGAGAATCTCAAGTAGACTCCTCGCTGAGCAGGGAGCCCAGGGCAGGGCCCCATCTTGCAGCCCCTGACACCATGACCTAAGCTGAAACTAAGAGTCAAATGATTAACCAACTGAGCCACCCAGGTGCCCCCTTGTTGTCTTAGTTTCAACCTCCTTCTCCCTCAAGCCAACCAGGCAACTATGAAGCCCCTGGTAACTGTAGAAAAACAGGTCTTTGTGCTAGGACTTCAGGCATAAGCCCAAGATTCTACACCAGTTTGAGCATAGCATCTGTCCTGACAGCCCAGCTGGACTGGTCTCCTCCAAACACCCTGAATAAAATCTTAGCCTGAACATTTGACCTGGGTTAGGTTCTATGAGCTGTTGGAGTTGATTGCCCAGGTTGGCCATCTTGCTTTTTCTCTGGCCTGTTCTTAATATGTCAGTCCTTTGTCTTCTTGTCTTCTCACAGTTTACACTTGACTCAGAATCCTCTTAAATTCTATGTTGTTTGCACATTTGCATATTACCATCCATGAACCAGCAGCCATATTGCTTGCGTTTTCTCCAACATACAAAAATTGCTTTTCTTTGGGTAAAATGGAGCTCCATAGACAATACAGATGGTTCTTGGGAGGCACTAGTCATCACATCAGTGCCTAATGTCCTTGGTGCATAATATCAAAGAAACAAACCTCTGAGGTCTCTGACCATTTCATGTGCATCAAAGCCCCAAGAAGACAGAAGGGGTGTTATAGGGAATGTATGGCTTTTTTTTTTAAAGATTTTATTTATTTATTTGACAGAGAGAGAAAGAGAAAGCACAGGCAGGGAGAGGGGCAGAGAGAGAAGCAGCTCCCTGCTGAGCAAGGAGCGCAACACGGGGCTCAATCCCGGATCAGGACCTGAGCCAAGGGCAGGTGGTTAACTGATTGAGCCACCCAGGTGCTCTGGGGAATGTCTGTTTTTTAACCCTAACCTTAAAAACAACACTTTAAGAGCACCTGGGCGGCTCAGTCAGTTACATGTCTACCTTCAGCTCAGGTCGTGACCCAGGATCCGGGATAGAGTCCTTCATTGGGCTCCCTGCTTGGCAGGGTGTCTGCTTCTCCCTCTGCCCTTTCCACCTGCTTGTGATTTCTCACTCTCTAATAAATAAGTAATATCTTAAAAAAAAAAAAACCCAGCACTTTAAAAAAAAATGTCAAGCAAAAAATAAATAACTACAAAAATTTTTAAAAATTAAAAAAATTAAAAATCTTGGACGCCTGGGTGGCTCAGTGGGTTAAAACCTCTGCCTTCAGCTCAGGTCATGATCCCAGGGTCCTGGGATCGAGTCCCACATCAGGCTCTCTGCTCGGCGGGGAGCCTGCTTCCCCCCTCTCTGCCTGCCTCTCTGCCTATTTGTGATCTCTCTCTCTCTCTCTGTGTCAAATAAATAAATAAAATCTTTTAAAAAATTAAAAATCTCAAGGAGTGAATTGAAAATCTTATTTTTCAGTGCAAAGATTCTTGTATGGCGGGGTCATAAAATATTGGTTTGAATTATTTCAGGGGAACCTAACTTGACAGAAAAAAAGTATGTGAGAACACAAGCTAATTGAGACATAAGGTTCTCCCAAGGGAAAAGTTAAATACCAATGTCATCGTATCTGGATGGTTCCACACTTGTCAAAGTTGCTGCCGGGTGAGAACGACATTCTTTCACAATGGCTTGCTGCACTGAAGCATCTTTTGTTAAGCTGAAAGTCCTTTACCAAAAAGTTTCCTTTAACTAAAATTTCTAAAAGACCATTCAGAGAAAAAGCAGCTAGACATTTGTGTTTAGCAGTTTTCTTTTTAGATTTTTGAAACTGTGATCAGATGCCTAGGCTTCGTGCCAGATTATGAAGACTGAGCTTCTGTGAATGACAATGTAATCGTAGAATCCCACTCTCTGAAATCCGTATTTGGCCCTGACCTTTCACCTTTTTGCCAGGTCAATGTTTTCAGCTGCCTATAGATGTCTTTATTTGAGTTTCTCAAATTTGAGTCTCCTTGAACCCTTTATTTAAAAATAAAGTAAGCCTCTTGCTAGTTTTCTCTTCCTCTTGATGGTATTCATCTGTATTTCCTACCTTGAAATCTTGGTTTCATCTTAGACACACCTCTTTCCTCCATTACACAGGCACTGATGGAGCATCTACCATGAGCCGAGTACTGTGCACAGTGCTAGGGCTGGGTACCAGCTCTCCAGGGGCTCTATACTCAGATTACTATTTTTTTCTACACCCAGATTCTGAGTTGTACTGTTGCCTGATTTACATGAAGGCACATAGAAAATAATAAATTATAATATTGCCAATGTAGTTTTTTTTTTTTTTAAATAAATGTGTTAGATTCATCTTCTTCTCCACTTTCCACTGTGTAAATCCCGGCTTTTAAAACCTGATGTTTAAGATATTATAATAGCCTTTCCTTGTCTTCAAAGTGCATCAGTGGTTACATGTGATCATTTTAGTCTTGTTATTTAGTCGGCTTGCTGAATTTGCCCATGTTTAGGCATGAATTTATGCAATTTTAGAAACATTATTAGTTCCTTTTGCCTTGTGTCAGTTTCTACAGAAGCAGGGATTCAGTTGTAAATGATGTCAAGGGAATGCTCTTTAGGAAACGCCTGGAAGAGAATGAGAAAAGCAGGACAGGGAAGAGAAAAGAACTAGAAAAAGATGTGGTCTTAGAGAAGTCCAGCCTTGGTCTGATCGACGAGGTTAGGGCTCTGGAGTATAGAGCACACTGCAGAAGAAGTCAGAGTGGGTCAGAAGGGATGGGACACCACCGCCCGTCACGTGGGACATCACTTCCTGGAAGAGGCAACTCTTGACAATCAAGAGGGCAGTTGCGCAGAGAAAGGGGACGTGAGAGGTTTCCGGCCAACTCTTCAGCAGTTGCAACAGGACACCCTGGTGAGCTCTGGCAGGGGTGCTAATGGGGCTGTCTGCAATGGTTGTTTTCAAACTTTAATATCTATCAGATCACTCCGTGGGCATATTAAATCAGAGACTGCTGGGCTCCAAACTTGGGGTTTCTGCTTCATTTAGCTTGCCTGATGTGAACCCAAGAATTTGAATTTGTATCAAGCTCCCAGGTAATATGGATGTTGCTGGTGTCAAGATCACGCTTTGTGAAGCCCTGTTCTACATAGAATAATGTCTTATAATGAACATTCGATCCACCTTGATGAATTTAATTAAATCCTGCACAGAACTGCCGGATAAAATATAGGATGCCCAGTTAAACTTGAATTTCATATAAATAACAAATCATTTATAGTACAAATAGAATTATTATATATATTTACATGTAACATAAGTGTAATATAAATACAAAATGTATATAAATATGTCCCTAATATTGCAAGGGACATACTTATACAAAAATTATTATTTATATGAAATCCCCATTTAAATGTAAAACTATTTGCTAAATCTAGCAACACAAATCCTACTGTTGTAAGTAGAAATGTAGAAAAGTTTTGTTAAATGTTAAGATTGGTGGAATCATGATAAAAATAAAAATAATGAATGCCATCAACAAAATGAAAAACAATCTACGAAATGGGATAAGAGATTTCCAGATGACATATCTGATAAAGGGTTAATATCCAGAATATATAAAGAACTTATACAACTCAACACCCCCAAAAGCAAAAAACAATCTAATCTAAAAATGGAAAGAAGACTTGAATAGAGGGGCACCTGGGTGGCTCAGTCGGTTAAGTGTCTGCCTTTGGCTCAGGTCATGATCCCAGGGTCCTGGAATCGAGCCCTGCATTGGGGGGGGGGGGGTCCCTGCTCAGCAGGAAGCCTGCTTCTCCCTCTCCCACTCCCCCTGCTTGTGTTCCCTCTCTCACTCTCTCTCACTCTGTCAAATAAGTAAATAAAATCTTTAAAAAAGACTTTGAATAGACATTTTTCTTTTTAAAAGACTTTTGAATAGACATACAGATGGCCAAAAGACACATGAAGTGATGCTCAACATCACTAATCATCAGAGAAATGCAGATCAAAACCACAATGAGATATCACCCTACTCCTGCCAGAATGGCCAAAATTAAAACAACAACAAATCACAAGTGCTGGAGAGGATGTGGAAAAAAGGGAAGCCTCACGCACTGTTGGTGGGAATGTAAATCGGTGCAACCACTGTGGGAGACAGTATGCAGGTTCCTCAAAAAATTAAAATAGAGACAGCTTATGGTCCCGTGATTCCTCTACTGGGTATGTGCACAAAGAAAATGAAAAAACTAATTTGAAGATATATGTGCCTCTAGGTTTATTGCAGTATTATTTATAGTAGCCAAGATATGGAAGCAGCCCAAGTGTCCATCAATAAACGAATGGATAAAGAAGTGGTGTATATGTGCAATGGAATATTACTCGGTCATAAAAAAGAATGAGATCTTACCATTTGTGGCAACATGGATGGATCTAGATGGTATTATGTTAAATGAGATAAAAATCAGTTGGGAAAGACAAATACCATACAATTTCACTTATATGTGGAATCTAAAAAACAAAACAAAACAAAAAACCAAACAGACTCATAAATACAGAGATCAAACTGGGTGGTCATCAGGGGAGGTGGGTAGGTAGGTGGATGAATAAAATAGGTGAAGGGGATTAGTAGAGATACACACTTCCACTTATCAAATCAATAAGTCACAGAGATGAAAAGTACAGTATAGGGAATATAGTCAATAATATTTTAATGTTGTATGGTGACCAACGGTGACTAGATTTATCAGCACTGAGGAATCACTATACCATACACCTGAAACTAATATAACATTGTTAACTACAAGGACAAAAATTAAAAATTAAGTGAATTAATGGAATAAGAGAATAAAAAATTTCGAATTGGTGAGAAATGAGTTTGTGATTGGATGACTTCTGTGATAGAAACAACTATGAATGATAAAGAGCAAGTTATGGAAGATGGAAGATGTTCTGTGCTTTTGTGATCCATGAAAATCAGGGAGAGGACCTACAATTTTTTAAAGAGATGATTTCTTTGAGAGACAGAGCAAGCCAGAGCATGGGGGAGGGTTGCAGGTAGGATGAGATGGAGGGGTCCTCCAGCAGACTCCCAGCTGAGCGCGGAGTCTGACAGGATAAGGGGAAGGGGCTCGATCCTATGACCCTGAGATCATGACCTGAGCTGAAACCAAGAGTCAGATGCTTGACTGACTGAGCTTCCCAGGTGCCCCAAGGAGCTGCAAATTAATTGAGGAAATGGAAATCTTGTGAACAAGGGACTAAGGGCCCGGCATTGGTGTCATATGCCTATTAGTGTAATAGTAATTAAGGAGAAGGCTAGTTTAGAGGTTTGTTGAGACCCTCAAAACCTAAACATGGTAAAAATGGTGTGGATGAAAAAAATATTTTTTTTTTTTTGCATCGATTCAATCTGCTGACCCTATTTTAACACTACAGGCCCCATCTCGTACCTTCTGCCCTGGTGCTCCCAATTTCTCTTACCCTGCTTTATCTTTTCTTTTCCTATAGCACATATTTCCTTACAATATATCATATACCTACTTATAATGTTTATTGTCTGTTCCTTGCTGCTAGGATGTAAGCTCCATGAGGGCAAGGATCTTTACTTTGTCCACTGGTGTGTCTATCCTAAGGAGTTCAGAACAGTCTCCGACACATACTAAGTACAGTTGACCCTTGAACCCAGGGCTTAGGTGTTGACCCCTGCCCCCAGCAGTTGAAAATTTGCTCATAATTTTGTACTTCCCCAAAACTACTAATAACCTAATGTTGACCACAAGCCTTACCAATAACACAAACAGTTCATTAACATGTATTTTGTGTATGTAATATATATGGTATTCTTATGATAAAGTAAACTAGAGAAAAGACGATACTATTAAGGGAGTCATAAGAGAAAATACATTTATAGTACTACACTGTATTTTTGTGTTTTTTTTTGTTTTGTTTTGTTTTTTTTTTTGACAGGAAGAAAGAGAGAGAGGGAAGGAGGAAATGAAGAGAGAGAACTTTAAGCAGGCTCCACGCTGGGCATGAGGGGTTTGATCTCATGACCCTGAGATCATGACCTAAGCCAAAGCCAAGAGTCAGATACTTAAGTGACTGAGCCACCCAGGCACCCCTGAGGACTTCAAATTTACACAGGAAGGTGCGATCAGGCCGTGAAGCTAACGCAGTTCCTAGAGTTCTTGCAATCACAGGGGTTTGGTGTTGGGAGAAGGTATTTATCTTAACAGACTTTCAGTGTATTCAAAACTGGCCTGTTTAGGGAAAAGATGCCTGATAGAACATATCAACAACAGGAGACATGTGTGTTTGGTTTCTGAGCCGAGAAGGACAGACCCACACTGACTTGGCCTTCGGCAGAAGGTTCTGGAGCATAAACCACACAGCAGTGTTGTTTGCTATAGAGGCAAGGGAAAAGCCTTTTGAAGGCCTTACCAATCTCTAGCTAGGGGCCAGTTCCAAATGCCGCTGGATTTGTCGCCTTCTTGGTGAGCAGCTCCTATCAGCCCCAGGCAATTCTCCAGAGAACAGAGGCAGCTGTGAGCCCTCAGCCCTCCGACACTCACAGCAGCTGCTTGTAAATGTTCCTAGAAACGGCAATCGTAAGCCTCTCTCTCTTGACTTCTGAATACGGCAACCTATAGCTCTTTTGGATTTATCCTCTCCTTGACTGTGGGAGTATTTGTATTCAGGCAAAGGGAGGAGAGAAGGCTCTGTTGGAAGTATGAGTTAGGAGAGAGGAGGCAGGTGTGGCTGGAGCCCCGAGGGAGTGAAGGGTTAAGGCAGAGACACTGGAGAAGCAGTGGGAAAGATGGTCCTGTGGCTGGCCTGGGTGGAGTTCCTATTTCTGGCTTGCAAATGGACTAAATTGGTGACACAATGGTTCCAGTTTGCTTCATCCTTGGCAAATTTGGGGGCCAAGAACCCCTCCAAGCTGCAGGTGGGTTTGAGCAGCCCCTCATTAATTCTCAATTTTTGACAGTGGCCTTCGAACATTTTCACTTGCGTAGCCTCTACAGGAATTTTGGAAAAACTGTATGCTCTGTAACCTAACGTTTACACCTAACAACTTTTTATGGAGGGATTTATGAAAGTTCAAATATTGTGAATGATGTAATTTCTGGCATATTGCAAATATTGACATTAAAAAAATAAACTGTCACATCCCTCTTTGAAATGTATTAAGCGGAACCAAATACCATAGCGTTTGATATCCTCTATGAATGACTTACACGATACATGAATGAACTCCTTTTGAACAGTCAGAAATTTTATATCTTACCTTTTTCTCTTGAACTTGTTTCATTCTACCCCCACAGAATTGTATCCTAATGCAATATGTTTTTATTCTTCGGAGTCTTTGATCATCACAACCTACTTTCAACCATAAAAGCATGTATAGGGGCGCCTGGGTGGCTCAGTGGGTTAAGCCGCTGCCTTCGGCTCAGGTCATGATCTCAGGGTCCTGGGATCGAGTCCCGCATCGGGCTCTCTTCTCAGCAGGGAGCCTGTTTCCTTCTCTCTCTCTCTCTGCCTGCCTCACAGTGTACTTGTAATTTCTCTCTGTCAAATAAATAAATAAAATCTTAAAAAAAAAAAAAGCATGTATAAACTCACATTGTAAAAAATGCTCATTTCCTGTGACTGTCAGGCTTTTGAGTCTTTGGGACTGTTTTCATTATAACCAGTAGTACACGACTGATTAAGATAACACAAATATAAAACTTAATAATTAATAAACATAAAATAGAGTATTATTGGGAATATATCACTTAAGTGGTAGAAGAGGATTTTTTAAAAAAGATTTTATTTATTTATTTGAGAGTCAGGGACGGAGTGAGAGAGAGCGTGAGAGGGGAGAAGGTCAGAGGGAGAAGCAGACTCCCCATGGAGCTGGGAGCCCGAACCAGGACTCGATTCCGGGACTCCAGGATCATGACCTGAGCCAAAGGCAGTGGCTTAACCGACTGAGCCACCCAGGCACCCTAGAAGAGGATTTTTTAAAAAATGTATTTCATTTATCTGTGGATGTATGTTGCTTATTTTTAGGATGAGACCGAGTTCAGCATTTTTAAAATAAAGATTTTATTTATTTATTTATTTATTTGAGAGAGTGTGTGAGTAAGTGGGGGTGGGGGGGTTATGGCCAGAAGGGGAAGGTGAGGTAGGGGGGAAAAATCTCAAGCAGACTCCATGCTGGGCATGACCCATGACCCTGCAGTCACGACCCGAGTCAAAACCAAGAGTTGGATGCTCAACTGACTGAGCTGCCCAGGTGTCCCCCAGGTTCAGCATTTTTAACAGAGAAAAATGTTGAGAAATCTTTTTTTTTACCTAATTAGATGGCAAAGAATGGAATTTGCTTAAAATAATATCATTCAATTGAGCACTTCTTGAATAATATCTTAAAAAATTACTTACTGATGTATCATCAAAATTATACGTAATGATCTATGAAATGACAACTTGGTTAAGCCCTCCTCTGATTCTGTTGATAGCAAGGCATTAAAAACTACTAGACTTTATAAAAGTATTTTTTAATCTCATCATCAAAGTGATGCATTTCTCAATGTCTACACCAATATTTCTGGTCTCCGGGAGGTTTTTTCACCTTGGGTACCAAGGTAAGCCTTGAGATAAATTAGAGACATGCCTTTCTTTTGTAAAGTGGGACAAGGGAGGGAGGGAAAGTCGAACCATCAGGTATGTTCTCACGGAGATCAAGTTTAGGAAAGAGCACAAGTAGAAGTTACAAATCTGGTAATTGGTTAAAAATAAACACACAAACAAAACCTGCCTATGTGTCTCTTTAAGGTCCGCATGTATCCTAGAAGTATGTGCTGTTTGAACAACTTTGACCCATAAAACAGAATAATATGAAAAGCGGGGGGGGGGGGCGCCTGGGTGGCTCAGTGGGTTAAGCTGCTGCCTTCGGCTCAGGTCATGATCCCAGGGTCCTGGGATCGAGCCCCACATCGGGCTCTCTGCTCAGCAGGGAGCCTGCTTCCTCCTCTCTCTCTGCCTGCCTCTCTTGCCTACTTGTGATCTCTGTCTGTATAAATAAATAAAAAATCTTTAAAAAAAAAAAAGCAGGGGACTGGAGTAAGAAGAAAGGCATTATCCCTATTGACCCCATCCAGACACTATAATATACACTTTTTTTTTTTTAAAGATTTTATTTATTTATTTCACAGAGAGAGATCACAAGTAGACAGAGAGGCAGAGAGAGAGAGAGAGGGAAGCAGGCTCCCTGCTGAGCAGAGAACCCGATGCGGGACTCGATCCCAGGACCCTGAGATCATGACCTGAGCCGAAGGCAGCGGCTTAACCCACTGAGCCACCCAGGCACCCTATAATATACACTTTTAAAAGAGTCAGTGTTGGGGTGCTTGGATGGCTCAGTCAGTTAAGCGACTGCCTTTCGCTCAGGTCATGATCCTGGGGTCCTGGGATTGAGCCCCACATCAGGTTCCCTGCTCAGCGGGAAGTCAGTCTGCTTCTCCCTCTCCCTCTTCTGCTCCCCCTTCTTGTGCTTGCTCTGTCAAATACATAAATAAATAAATATTTAAAAAATAAATATTTTTATTTAAAAATATATATATTTTTTTAAATAAAAGAGTCAGTGTTGAAAGGTGCCTGGGTGGCTCAGTTGGTTAAGCATCCAACTCTTGGTTTCAGCTCAGGCCATGATCTCAGGGTCGTGAGATCGAGCCTTACTTTGGGCTCCATGCTGAGCGTGGAATCTGCTGAAGTTTCTCTCTCTCTCTGCCCCTTCCCACCTCTCTCTCTCAAATAAACAAATGCATCTTTTTTAAAAAAAGAATCGGTGTTGAGTCATTGTGATATGGAACCCCAAAACTCATACTCAGCCTGAACTCAATCTGCCTACATTACTCGTATCCTTGGGACAAGGGGTTCATTTACTTATATTCAGACTAACGTGTAGAGGACTGGTACAGAGGTAGGGGAGGACTGCAGAAATGTGAGTGACCCTTCGGACCAAGGAACTCAGTAAAGAGAAGATGAGTATCATAACTGAAGTTAGCCATTTCCATGTTTTCCCAGATTCTTCATAACCGAAGGCGTAGATACGTCTCTTTGAAGTGCTTTAGATGGTTGGTACCTGGTGCAGAACTTGGATTCAGGGAACAACAGGCCTACATCAGGCAGCTCATGTCACTCTTCTTTATGTGGTCTAATGATTCAGTGATCTGGGCTTCCATAGACTAAGTTCTGCCCCAGCAAGTTTTTAACTGGGGTTCTGTAAGGATGATAGGTCAGCATGCTTCAGAGTTCTGCAAACTATGACATATTTTGTCAAAATATTTAAACTGCCTGAGGTATCAAGTCATCATGTCTGTTTTAAACATTAAGCTTTAGAGAAAGATTTAGTTGGCAAAAAGTGCTTTTTTGCTGAACACACACACACACACACACACACACACGTGCATACATGTGTACCAGTCAAGCCATTCACTGAACACACACTTTGACTCATTTGTGCCCTTGTACATGTTGTTTCTTCTGCCTGGGAACATGAGAGCTTATCTTCTCATTAGATCTAACCTTTCCGGAAAATGTTTGCTATCTATTTTATTTTATATATTTTTTAAGATTTAAAAAATTTATTTGAGAGAGAGAGACAGAGATAGTGAGAGAGAAAACACAAGCAGGGAGGAGAGGGAGAAGCAGGCTCCCCACTGAGCAGGAAGCCCAATGTGGGCCCTGATCCCAGGACGCAGGCTGGGACCATGACCTGAACTGAAGGCAGACGCTTAACTGACTGAGCCACCCAGACATCCCTGCTATCTTTCTCTCTCTTTTTAAAAAAGATTTTATTTATTTATTTGAAAGAGAAAGAGAGAGGGCACAAGCCTGGGGTTGGGGGGAGAGAGTAGAGCAGAGGGAGAGGGAGAAGCAGACTCCCCGCTGAGCAAGTAGCCTGATGCGGGACTCGATCCCAGGACCCTGAGATCATGACCTGAGCTGAAGGCAGCCGCTTAACTGACTAAGCCACCCAGGCATCCCTCTTTAAGGTAGTATTTTGTATTTACTGTTATTATAGAGTTTCCCATGTTGTCTCATAGCTGTATTATTACATGTAGTGGCAACTCAATGTTCTAAATATTACTTGAATGTGCCTTCTCTTCTCCATTCCCTCTACCGATGTGTTCAGTGTACCCTCATCTCTCACGTGGATTATTGCAACAGCATCCAACTGTGACTTTTTCCTATTTCTTCATACTGCTACCACACTTAAGGTGCTATTCTGACGATATCATGCCCCCACTTACAACATTTTGTGGATTCCCACTGCCCTAAATGATAAAGCTCATGACTCTTGGACAAGCTGAGTTGTCTCTGATTTCTTCTTTAGCTTCTTTTACTCTGCTCCTTACCCTTCCCTTGAAAATTCTGCCCCAGCCATGAGGAATTACTGATAATTCACCCAATAAGCCATGTTATCTCAAAGTTTTGTGCCTTTGTAAATGCTGCCTCCCCTACTTGAGATAGCTGTTCTCTAATATGTAGTGAAGTTAATTCTTGTAGATCCTTTGGAATCCCACTTAGATTTCACTTCCTTTAGGAAGCTTTTTTGATACTGGAGTATTTTCCTTTTGTGATCCTATAGTTCTCTTTCATACTTACTTAGCGTATTTTATAACTGTCTAGTCTCTACCACCATAAGATTCAAGTCTTGGGACACCTGGCCCAATAGGTCAAGCATCCAACTTTTGATTTCAGCTCAACTTATGATCTCAGGGTACTGGGATCGAGCCTCACATTGGGCGCTGTGGTCACTGGGGAGTCTGCTTGAAGATTTCTGTCCCTCTCCCCCTGCTCACTGTCTCTAAAATAAATAAATAAAATCTTTTTTAAAAGTCAAGATTTTATTTGAGAGAGATCATGAGCAGGGAGAGGGGCAGACAGAGAGGGAGAGAGAATCTTAAGCAGGCTCCACGCCCTGCCTGATATGACCCTGAGATGATGACTTGAGCTGGGTGCTTAATGGAAAGAGCCACCCAGGTGCCCCAAGACTCAAGCCTTAAGGACAGGGACTATATCTTAATCATCTCTTATCTCTATTGCCTAGTACAATGCCTTGCCCAAAGTAGTTGCTCAATGAATAGCTTTTGAATGAGTAAGGAATGAATGCTTGGTGGGGAAGAATGTATGCCTGGCCTAAGGCAGGCTTAGGGGAACTGCTTTATTTGGTGTCCTGAGTCATTCCAAACTAACAGGCCACAGGGCTATAAAGTGTGACATAGGGAGCCAGAGTGTTTCTGGGCTCTGCCTGGAAAGAGATAGCTTGGTGTAATTTACACAAACTTTGGGAGTTACTGGTATTAAAATCAGATTTAAATAGAGCTTCAGTGTCGAAGAACCACGGCCGTATACCCTACGGCATAATCAATAGCAAAACAAAGGCATTAGGAAAATGAGATTGATGAAACTCTACAGAAGAAAGGAATCTGGGTGCTATGGAGACGAAGCAGCAGTCACAGCTGTTGACTCTAGAGGACAACAGAACAAGAAGGGGATAAAAAGAGCAATAAAAGGCTATTGAAAGCACACCTGTTACAGTAGGAGACAGGCCTTGGACAGTATCCGGTTACATGACTGGGACAATTTGCCTCTTATTTATTTTAAACTCTGAGAAATCTAGGGATAAATTTGGATAAGATGGGGTATTGTTCTAACATTTCCTATTGGCCACATCCTTTCTGTATTACTGGACAAAGAAATATATATAAATATAGCTAAACACAAAGCAAAGACAATTCATCTTTTAAAATACATGTATGAATTGTAAATAATGAAAGAAAAAAAAAGAAAATTAGTGAGTTACTCACCCTCCAACTCAATTGCCGTCTCACTGTTGTCCTTTTGTGATGCCCTGTCTTGCCATCAAATAACATTTTTGAGAAACCTTGTCATCCAAATATTATTAAAACAATTCTTTCATCTTTGGCCTCGCAGTTGGCTTAGGATCCACAGCAGTCTAGTTTGAGAACATAAGTACCATATTTTAAAGATTTCTAAAAATAAGTGGATAGCTTAATGAAAGAGGTAATGCATACAAACAACCACAAATATTTAGATAAAAATGGAAACATTCAGTCAAAAATCTGGATTTACGTCAACATGATGACAGAGTAAAATTTCCATTTTTTTCACGCAACATTTTAGCCGCACCCGTGTGGACACGGCAGTAACATCTTTTTCTCAGTTATTCATTTCTCTGTATAGAGGAGATCCTTGCCATATCAACAAGAACAACAAATTTTGATTATTATTCATACCAAGAGGCAGGTCTTAACATAAAGGGCTTCCTATAGGACTTCTATATTTTTCTGTGTGGTGTGTTCGCTATTAGGTGAACCATCTATAGTTCATGTAGTTTCAGTTCTAGAGGCATTCCTTCATTCTTGCATTTGAAATTAAACTGGGAATGGGGGGAAAAGGTATGGAAGAATATTTCAAATAGAAGAGCATAGGTGTGGGATCTGAGCTGGTAAGGAACTTGGCATGTTGGAGAAGAAGGCCCGGCTTGGGATGCCTGGGTGGCTCAGTGGGTTAAGCGCCTGCCTTAGGCTCAGGTCATGATCCCAGGATCCTGGGATCGAGTCCCACATCGGGCTCCTTGCTCAGTGGGAAGCCTGCTTCTCTCTCTCTGTCTCTGCCTGCCGCTCTGCCTGTTTATGCTCTTTCTCTCTCTCTCTGACAAATGAATAAATAAAACCTTTTTTAAAAAAAGAGTGTATTGATCTGATTTACATCTTAAAATGGCCATTAAAGGGGTACCAGGGTGGCTCAGTCAGTTAAGCCTCTGACTCCTGGTTCTCACTCAGGTCATGATCTAGTCTTGAGACTGAGCCCTGCATGGGCCAGGTTAGGCTCCGTGCTCAGTGGGGAGTCTGCTTCTCTCCCTCTGCCCCTCTCCCTTACGTACACAAGTGCATATGCATGCGCACATATTCTCTCTCTCCAATCAATCAGTGAATCGTTCCCCCCACCCCAAAAAGGTCATTAGATACACAGTGTGTAAAATGAATTGGAGGGCTGGATAGGAGTAGAGCTAGAGGCAGTGATACTTGTTGGCTCACTTGAATCCTAGTAACAAAGATGGAGAGAAGTGGACAGATTTGAGAGAGATGTCAGAGGTAGAATAAAGAGAATTTAGTGATTATTCAAAGGCAGAAGAGGGACTGTAATGTTGAAGCTGACTCCTGGTTTTCTGACTTGAGTAATTGGGTGGATGGTGGCGCCTTTAACCAAAAAGAACAGGAATTGGGGGAAGCTGGTATATATCCTGAGGATGTTTGTTGTCCTGTTGAATTTTGGGTGCCTCTCAGAGCCCTGGGTTAGGCAGTTTTTAAGCTCAGTATGAAAATGTAGGCTAGTGTCCTTGGCAAGTAACTGAAATCCTGGGAATGAATGAAATCATCTAAGGAGAAAGTTATTCCCTGAGGAATGCCAACAGTTAAAGTTTGATTAAAAAATGGAAGAATCGGGGGGCACCTGGGTGGCTTACTCAGTTAAGCGTCTGCCTTCAACTAGGGTCATGATCCCAAGGTCCTGGGATCGAGCCCTGAGTCGGGTTCCCTGCTCAGCGGGGAGTCTGCTTCTCCCTCTTCTTCTGTCTTGCCCCCCCCCCTTACTGGTTCTCTCTCTCTCACTTGCGCTATCTCAAAAAAAATAGAATAAAATAAAATCTTTTTAAAAAATGGAAGAATCAACAATATAAATACAATGAAGGAACCCACAAAGATGCCAGAGGAATGACCAGATAAAAGGAAGAAAGCTGAAAGAGGGTAAAATTGAGGATGAAATGAAGGGAAGACTGTTTCTCTCTCTTTTTTTTTTCCCCCAAAGTTTTTTTTATTTAAGTAATCTCTACACCAAACATGGGGCTTGACCTCACGACCCTGAGATCAAGAGTCATGCGTTCTTCTGACTGGGCCAGCCGGGTGCCCCAGGGAGACTTCTTCAAGGATGCTATGATCTTCTATGATGAAGACTGAAAAGGTGCCACATGCAAGATTTTCTCTGACCAGCAACCACTTGAGCCCTTATACTTGCAGCTGAACTACGGGGCATAAATACACGCGCAAGTTCTACAGAACTGGGGCAATATGGAGAAAAATTATTCTCCTCTCGAATCTAATAAAGTTTATGGAGAAATGCCCTGGGTATTTTTCCACAGGCATATGACAAACTATTTTCCTGTCTTAGACAGGAGCATTAGGCTTCCTATTTATGATTTATTAGCACCCACATGTGCCAAACACACTGGAACTCAACAAAAAGAATTAGATTCTCTTCTAAATGAGAAAGAAATACAACTTCAGGAGACAATACCCACAGGGACACAGATATTATGTCTATATTTTCAAGCAGGCACAGGAGAAAGCTCAAAGAGTAGAAAACACAGAAAAATGGTTCTTGAGCTAGAACTCCCTAAAGTTTGTGGATTTCTGGGAATACGAAACTCTTTCAATGAAGAGTATAAGCTGTGTACAAAGGTTGAGTCCAATTAGGATTGGATAGCAAAGATGATCTTGCTTACTTCAAATGAGTTAACTGGATGTTGCCCGAAAAGAGCTTAAGTTAAAAAGGAACTTTCTAGAAATGCTGTAACTAAGATTCTGACAGATGTGAATAACAGGAAGAAGCACCCTGTGGCAATCCAGAGGGAAAAAAAGAAATGGAAAAGGGGCCAAATAGATACGAACTGCTGATTAATGTACTCTGACTGAACTATGAATTCAAATTGTAGAGATACCATTTCAGAAAAACAAATCTCTCCTAACAAAAATTACACACTGTTGAACTTCTAAGCCCATGCTATCAATATAATCTTTCTGAGAGAGAATGAGGGTTGGGGGGGAAAGGGAGGGAGAGAGAGAGATAGAAAGAGAGAGAGAGAGATTCTGAGAAATTGACTGTGTCTGCCTGATAGTCACTGGACGGAATCACAAAGAAAACATTGGCAAGAGATCAGGCCTCCTGGAATCCATTAAACACAAAGGAGAAAAATATCTAAATGTTGTTGCAGAGCAGCATGCTATATCCAAAGATTTCACTAGAACTGTTTAAGAGCAAGCAGATCCAGCAATAAAATTCCATAATCAGCATTCATAAAAATAGCAAGAACAGAAGTTTTCTAGGTTAGAGGGCAACTGTTGCTACTACATATGTTGGATCTCATATGTCAGTCTTAACCAGAAACAAAGACCTTGGTGGGACTTGCCTTTCAGCTTCTGCAAGTTTCTGCCACATACACCTCTACTAGTTCCTGGTCACAATTCCACAGTCCATGAAGGTGTGCTCAGAAAAAAAGATTGATCTTCTGGCCAACTTAACCACAGACTTGGAATAGAAATAAGGGCTAACCTAAGCTGGGCGATGGTCACAGCGACTGTTGTGTCCCAACCCCATACCTCCTCTCACTAGACGCATTCCAAAGACAAGAGCTGTGTGGTAGAAAAACTTGACAGTGTAGCTTGCCTTAACAAGAAGTATCAGAGAGAAATTAGAGATCAGATAGGTGAGAAGCCAGGGATAGGGAAGTCAGCTAACACAGGATAGAACAGGTTGACACTGGAGGCTTGAACACACTGGAGCAACCATTTCTGACCCTTTAGAGACTGAGGAGTACTCATTACTCATAAGACAATAACTTTCTGAAAAATTAGAAAAAATAATTGTTCATTATCTAGAAATTTGAGGGAATAAAAAATACACACATCACTACCAGAGACTGCCACAATTGGCTCATAAGGTCACATCCCAAGAAATCTTTCTCAATGCATATGGAATTGATATGTTTATATATAGTTACTATATTTTAATCACTTCCAATTTTTCACTTATGATATTTTTATGAACAACTTCCCATTACAATAAATATTTATGCAGAGTACTCTTTTTATTTCTGTATAATACTCTATTATAAGGGTGTATCACAACTCATTTTACTAATCTATTGTTGAGTATGTATGGTATTTCTAGTTTTTTTTACTACGATAAAGAATATTGCTGTGGGGGCGCCTGGGTGGCTCACTGGGTTAAGCCTCTGCCTTCGGCTCGGGTCATGATCCCAGGGTCTTGGGATCGAGCCCCGCATCAGGCTCTCTGCTTGGCAGGGAGCCTGCTTCCTCCTCTCTCTCTCTCTCTGCCTGCCTGTCTGCCTACTTGTGATCTCTCTGTCAAATAAATAAATAAAATCTTTGATAAAAAAAGAATATTGCTGTGAATATCACTGAATACAACATTTCCTTAAGGATCCCTTCCTAATATCAAACATATAAAAAATGGAACAACTGGAAATCTACTTGCAAAAGATTGATATTGTAACTCTACCTCACGCTGGATGCTAAAATTAACTTGAAATGGATCGAAGGCCTAAACACAAGAGCTAAAATTATACAGTTTTTAGAACAAAACATAGGTGTAAAACTTCATGGCCTTGGATTTGGCAGATTTCTTCAATAGGACACCAGATGCACAATCAACAAAAGAAAAAATAAATAAAATGGACTTCATCATTAAAAACGAAAATCGTGTTCTGCAATAAAGAGCAGGATCAAGAGACTGAAAAGGCAAGCCAGAGAATGGAAAAAAAAATATTTGCAATCATATATCTCATTAGAAGAGGGTCCAGAATATATGAAGACTTCTTATAATTTAACAACAAAAAGAACAACCTAATGAAAATATGGGCATGAGTCTTGAACACATATTTCTCCAAAGAAGATATACAAATGTTCAACAAGCATGCGAAGAGACACTTAACATCACTAATCATTAGGGAAATGCAAATCAAAACAGAATAAAATATTGCTTCACTCCATTAGACTGGCTAATACTACAAAAGCCCAGAAAATAATAAGTGTGGACAAGGATGTGAAGAAGATGTGGAGTAACTGGGATGGTGCTACATCACTGTGGGAATGTAAAATGGTGCAGCTACCGTAAAAAACAGTGTGAAGTTTCTCAACAAATTGAACAAAGAATTCCTATATAATCTGCAATTCTACCTCTAGATAAATTCCCAAGAGAGTTGAACAGGTGTTCAAACAAAAACAGGTACACCCATGTTCATAGGAGCACTATTCACAATTGTCAAAACATGGACACAACACAAACATTCATCTGGGGAAGACTGGTTAAACAAAATGAGTATATCCATTGTAGGGCCAAGGACAGGTCACTCCTGAATGTACTACGAAGGCATTTTGATTATTATAATTTAAAGCTACTCAAAACACAGCCTGTGCAAGAACACTCAGAACCTCCTTTGTCCCCCTGAAAAAAGGAAATAAATCTGTGAGAAAGGTGCCTTCCCTGGGCCAGGATGTGAAGAGACATCGCTATTACCAGAGACAGGGAATTTAGAGCCAAGATGGCTGTATAGACAAATCCCGTTACTTTTTTTTTTTTTTTAAGATTTTATTTATTTATTTGACAGAGAGAAATCACAAGTAGATGGAAAGGCAGGCAGAGAGAGAGAGGGAAGCAGGCTCCCCGCTGAGCAGAGAGCCCAATGCGGGACTCGATCCCAGGACCCTGAGATCATGACCTGAGCCGAAGGCAGCGGCTTAACCCACTGAGCCACCCAGGCGCCCACAAATCCCGTTACTTTTTAATAATTTACTAGTCCAGCTCAAATTCTGTTTAGAATTCCTTACTTGAAAAAGTATAAAAACTTCCTGCCTTAGTCATTTCTTTAAGTCTCAATTTCATTATTGGACCTTCATGTGCAAGTAATGAAGCTGGATTGTTTTCTTCTGTTAATCTGTCTCACATCAATTTAACTCTTAGTCCACCTAGAAAAACATTGGACAGAGGACAGTTTCTTCCTCCCCTCACCATACAATGGACTATACTGAGCCATGGAAAAGAGTAAGTGCTGATGCAACAGGGATGAATCTTGAAAACATGCTAAGTAAATGAAGCCAGACAAAAAAGGACATGTATTGTATAATTCCACTGAAATGAAATATCTGGAATAAGCAAATCCATAGAGCTAGAACACAGATTGGTGGTTGCTAGGTACAGCAAAGAGGAGGTATTGTGGAATGACTGCGTAATGGGTGAGCAGTTTCTTTTTGGGGTGATGAAAATGTTCTGGAACTAGATGGCAGATGATTGTACCATATTGTGAAGGTACTTAATGCCACTAAAGTGTACATTTTTACATGTTTTAAGAGGTACATTTTATGTTATATTCATTTTATTTTTTTAAGATTTTTAAAAATTTGATAGAGAGAGAGGGAGAGAGAGAGAGCATGAGCAGGAGGGAATGGTAGAAAGAGAAGGAGAAGGAGACTCCCCACTGAGCAGGGAGCCCGACACGGGCCTCGATCCCTGGACCCTAGGATCATGACCTGAGCAGAAAGCAGACACTTAATGGACTGAGCCACCCAGGCGCCCCTATGTTATGTTTATTTTACAATAAAACTTAAATAAAAATATATTTATAAGCTTACATAATGGTATTGCTTCCAATATTCATTATTTGAGACATTATATAATGACAGAAAGCTACTATGACTTTACTAATACATTATGAGTTAACATTCTATTAAACACCATATATGGACGTGTTGGAAAAAAACACTAGATGTGTATGCAAGATAAATGTATATGACCTAATACTGGGCCTGTTTCATACAAGGATCTGACGTCCTTGCAATAATTCTGCTAGCTCCTGGAGATTTAGAGCCCACAGGCTATGACTTATTAAGCAAGAGAATGAGTTCACAGAAATCAAAAAGGCAGTGTATTAGTTTTCTGCAGCTGTTGTGACAAATTACCACAAACTGGGTTGCTTGAAGCAGCAAGAATTTATTGTCTCACAGTTCTGGATGGCGAAAGTCCAAAATCAAGGGGTTCACAGAGTTACACTCTCTAAAGTTTCCAAAGGAGGATCCCGTCCTTGCTTCTTCCAACTTCTGGTGGCTCTAGAAGCTCATTGGCTTATGACCACATCACGCCAGTCTCTGTCTCTTCTGCCTCTCTGTGTTTACACGACCTCTTCTTCTGTCCCTAAACTCTGTCTGCCTCCATCTTCTCAAGATAAGTGTGATTGCTTTTAGGGACCAGCCAAATAATACAGGATGAACTCTTCCTCTCAAGATCCTTCATTTAATGGAATCTTTTGGCCTGTAATATTATTATCCACTCATTTGCCATACAAGGCAATAGTCATAGTTACTGGGGATTAGGTTGAGGATATATCTTTTGGGGAGACCATTATTTGGCACCTTACAGTCTTCCCTTTGCCCTTCCCCCTACAAATTCGCATCCATCACAGAGAGTAAGGACTGAACCCTCATGGGGGGGGTAGCTATAGTCCTTCATGGGAGGAGAAAGAGAATCCTCCGAAGAGTGGAAAGAAGAGTAATGGGGAAAGGGAGAAGATGTTTCAAGCCAGAATAGTTCCATTTAATTGTTCCATTTGATCATGCTTTTGATAAAGTACATGGAATTGAACAATACAGTCTTTGTGACTGGCTTCTTTCATTCAGTGTATTTCTATGGTCCGTCCATCAGTAGGTGATGGATATTTGGGTTGTTTTTTACTTTTGACTGTTGTGCATAAAGCTGCTGGGAGCATTTGTGGCCAAGGTTTTTAGTTGTTATACTTCTAGTTCTTTTGAATATATCTATAGGAGTGGATTACTGGGTTATATTGTATCTGGGTTTAACATTATGAGGAAATACCAAGCTTTTCCAACGTGGCCGCACCATTTTAACTTCCCACCATCAGTCTATGAGGGATCCAGTTTTTTCACATCTTCACCATCGCCTGTTATTATATCTTTTTCATTATAGCCATCCTAGCATGTGTGAATCAGAAATGTTGAGCCGAGAATACAGAAAATTCCCATGTATGCCTTCACGCACCTACACAATTCCTCCTATTATTAGAATCTTGGATTAATGAGGTACATTCATTACAATTAATGAGTTGATACTGATACATCACTATTAAAATTCATAGTTTACATGAAGATTCACTCCTTGTGTTCAGTTCTATGGGTTTTGACAAATGCATAATATTATGTATCTACCATTACAGCATCATACAGAATAGTTTCCCTACCTTAAAATTCACCTGTGTTTTACCTATTCACCTCCCCCTGAACACCTGGAAACCACTCATCTTTGTTTTTTTTAAAGACTTATTTATTTAGGGGTGCTGGGTGGCTCAGTCAGTTAAGTGTCTGCTTCCGGCACAGGTCATGATCCCAGGGTCCTGGGATTGTGTCCCTGGTCAGGCTCCCTGCTCCATGAGGGGCCTGCTTCTCCTGCTCCACCCTCCCCCACAAAAATAAATAAAAATCCTTTAAAAATTAAATAAATAAGATAATAATCACTATTACAATATACCATTGACTATATTCCCAATGCTGTGCTTTTTATTCCCATGACTTATTCATATCATAACTGGAAGCCTGTATCTCCCACTCCCCTTCACTTATTTTGCCCATCCCCCCATGCTTCCCTTCCCCTCTGGCAACCATCAGTTTTTTTCTCTGTACTTATGGGTCTGATTCTCCTTTTTGTTTGTTTATTCATTTGTCTTGTTTAGATTTTACATATGAGTGAGATCATATGGTATTTGTCTTTCTTAGTTTGACTTATTTCACTTCACATAATACCCTCTGGGTCTATTATCATCCTACTTTAAATAACCTTCATCTCTCTTGAGTTACAATGACTTCCTTACTGTTTTTCCTGTCTCCAGTCTTAACATTTTCAATGCAACCTACCTTTTGCAGTGAGAGGAAATTTTCAATAGTGCTGACCATGTTACTTCCATGCTCCAAACCCCTTGCCCCCCAGCCATTATTTACAGGAGAACATCTTTTTTTTTTTTAATATTTTGTTTATTTATATGAGAAAGAGAGAGGATGAGCAGGGGGAAGAACAGAGGGAGAGGAAAGAAAGAACCTCAAGCAGACTCCCTGCTGAGTGCAGAGCCTGATGTGGGGGCTCAATCCTAGGACCTGAGAGCAAGACCTGAGCAGAAGTCAAACGCTTAACCGACTGAGACACCCAGGCACACCTACAGGATAAATTTTTTAAGTTGGGACACAGGGCTTCCTTGATCTGGCTTCCCCTTACTTCTCCAAACTCATGCCTCATCCCTCCCTGACTCAGACTTCATCCAGCAACCACGAATGCTATCTAGTTCCTTGGAATGCATCATGCCATTCTTCACATCCATTCCTTTGCTCCTAGCCTTCTCTCCCTAAAACACCCCTTCTCCTCCTATACTGTTTTCCAGCTTATTCTTTGGGCTTCAGTTCAGACATCACCCCCTGAAAGATTTATTTGATCCTACTCCATCTAGGTTTACCTCCTTGATGTTCTTTTATAACATCCTGTATTTTGTCATTGCTCTTTTTTTTTTTTTTTAGATTTTATTTATTTGACAGAGAGAGAGAGACAGTGAAAGAGGGAACACAAGTGGGGGAGTGGGAAAGGGAGAAGCAGGCCTTCCATGGAGCAGGGAGCCCAATGTGGGGCTTGATCCCAGGACCCTGGGATCATGACCTGAGCTGAAGGCAGACACTTAATGACTGAGCCACCCAGGTGCCCCTGTCATTGCTCTTAACACATTGTATTATTATGATCTATTTACATGCCTATATTTTCCCACCCCGATTCCAGCTAGAATTTGAACTCTTAAAGTACAGGGGTTGTTTCTTATTCATTGCTCTATACCCACAGCACCCAGCTTGAATGAGTTTATTAGTCTCATCAGCTGAGAACAGGGCCTTTGGCCCCCTATCTCCCTACACTCCACTGCAATGAGTTGGGACCTGTTGCCCAGAATCCAAGATTCTTGAGGACTGTTAACATTCACCCAGAGACAAGAGATAAAGCGTGAGGCACTGAAGGAATCTGGTAGTGTGGGGCCAAAATTGAGTCATACAAAACGAGCTGGCTATACTCACCATTCTTGTGGCAGAAGAGGAAGATTATTGTTTTTTAAAAAAGGTTATTTATTTGAGAGAGAGTGAGCGAGAGAGAGAGAGAATGCAGAGGGAGAGGGAGAAACAGACTCCTTGCTGAGCAGAGAGCCCACGGGGAACTCGACCCCAGGATCCCAAGATCATGACCTAAGCTGAAGGCAGACTCTTAACTGACTGAGCCACCCAGGTGCCCTGAGATTATTGCTTATTATTTGTACATCTACCAATCAAATACCACCTCTTCTAACATCAAATCTGCCCTTGGAGACATTTCATGGGTTCCTCTAATTATTATGTTTCCTGAAAATGGAGCTTTTAATGGGCTTCTAAAGCTCTGCATTCAAAGAAAAATCCAAAGTGGTGTTGTTTCTCCACTCACTGTACAATGCAATCATGAAAGACCCTCTCTATCCTCGGCAACTCTTTCAATGGCTCCACCAACCAAGAACTCACAATTGAGAGTAGGAAATCCTCATATCCAAGTGGGTCCTGGGATATGTTCGCAGACATTTCTAACTTAATCAGTGTATTTATGGTCCCACCCAGCCGTCAAACTGGACCACACTCATTCCAGTGCAAGTGGACATTAACAAAACACACCATGGACTTAGGGGTCTGATGACTGATTGCAGCCCTATCAAAGGGTTCATGCTATTCACTCCTCACCGCCTATTCTTCTTCCCCTGTTCCTCAGCTTCTCATCCCTGCAATCCCGTTCTACTTGGAATCCCATTCTGCTATTTCCTTTATCTTACTTCTAAGGTTTTGCTTGTTTGTTGTTTTAAAATTAGCATTGCCCTTCCTAGAATCTCAGATAAGTATGCCATGTCTCAGAACAAGAGGGTTTGTCCACTGGAGGTTGTCAAGGCAGAAATCACTTAGCCAACAAAATGTACTGAACACCTACTATATGCTGGGCTCTGTTCTATGTCCTGCAGATACAATGAATGAATCAGGCAAAATTTCTGCCCTCATCACTTAGAGTGTAATTGGTGGGGTAGACATTAAACAACATAAATAAGTAAAATATACGTCCGATGGTGATGAAGACAAAATAATTCGGCAGAAGTGTGGTTGAAAGAGTGGCTATCCTATTTAGATAGTGCAGTCAGTGGAGAGTCAGAGAAAGTCACACTGAAAGACTTGAAAAGTGAGGGAGTGAGTCATGTGGATGCCTGCGGGAAGAATATTACAAGTACAGAGAACAAGGGGAGAGGATCTGGTGCAGGAAAATGACTGGAGGGTTTTAGAAATAAGAGGCTGGCATGGATGAGCTGAAGTGAGCGAGGGGGTGCGTGGCAGGAGATGAATCCAGAGAGGAAACAGAGAATCAGATCTGGTAGGGCCTTATAGGTCATCACAACAGCTCTGGATTTTACTCTGATAAATTTGGTTTTTGAGAAGACGAGTTATGTGGTCTGACTTATGTTTAACAGAATTGGTCTGGCTGCTGTGTTGAGAGTAGGCTCTGTGGGGTAAGGAGCAAAAGTGGAAGCAGGGAGACCAGTCAGGAGTTTACTGTAGTAATCCAGACCAAAAATAAAATAATAGTTTGCACTAAGAAAAAGTGGCAGTGGAGGTGGTGAGAAGAGGTTGCCTTCTAGATATGTTTTGAAAGTTACTGTTGGGGCGCCTGGGTGGCTCAGTGGGTTAAGCCTCTGCCTTCGGCTCAGGTCATGATCTCAGAGTCTTGGGATCGAGTCCCGCATTGGGCTCTCTATTAAGTGGGGAGCCTGCTTCCCCCTCCTCCTCTGCCTACTTATGCTCTCTCGCTCTCTCTGTCAAATAAATAAATAAAATCTTTTTTTTTTTTTTTTTAAAGAAAGTTACTGTTGGTGGGACTCATAGATGGATAAGACGTAGGTAGTGGAAAAAAGGAGGAACAAGGGGTAGCAGATTTCTTTTTTTTTTTTTTAGCTTGGACAACTGGAAAGATCGAGTTGCTCTTTACTAAGGTAAGGAAAAAGTGTGGGAAGAACAGGTTTGAGGGGAGCTATCAGGGATTTGATTTTGTGTCTGTGAAATTTCAGAAGCCTATTAGACATCCATACAGAGAGGGTAGGTAAACAGTTGGGAGTCTGGAGTTCAGGAGAGACTTCTGATTTATATATTTGGAAATCATCAGCATACAGATAGTATTTAAAGAATGGGTGAGATTACTAAAGAGTGCCTCAGGGTTCAATAGATAAAGAGGAGACTAGGACCAAGGATTGAGCTCTAGGCACTCTAGAAAGTTGAGTTAATAAGAGGACCCAGCAAGGGAGAAAATGAGCAGTCAATGAAGCAGAGGACTGTGGGGTCCTGGGAGCCAATCAAGAGAAAGTGATCAACTATAACAATCATTGCTCATACTGCAAGTAAGGTTGAAACTGAGACTCGAGCATAGGATTTGTCAATGTGAAGGCCATTGATGATCTTGAAAAGAATAGTTTTTGTGGAATAGTGGTGGCAGAAGCCTGACTGCAGTGGCTTCTCAAAAGAGAATAGGACTATAGATAGTTTTTATTTTTGAGGAATTTTGCTACGGGGTAGAGAACAAAAATGAGAGGAGGGATTGCCAGAGGGAGATATGAAATAAAGAATTTTTTTTCAGATGGGAGAAAGAACAGATTTTTAAAATACTGATGGCAGTGATTCAGTAGAAAGTAGAAAATGAAAGGTACAGGAGAGAGAGGGCCAAATGGCTGGGGTGATGTCCCGAGTGGGTGAGTAGGAGTGGGATCTTGTGGAAGGGCCGGCATTAGATAAGGACATGGGGATACATGCACAGTTCCACAGCATGTAGCTGCGCCCATGCGGTGGTGGTGATTGTGTGGGTTCTTTTCTAGTTTCTCTCAGGTGAGAATAAGGGCAGCAGGAAAAAATGTTGATGGTCTGAGGAAAACATAAGTGGGAAATACTTAGGAGAGACAGAGAGTGAATGCGCTAGGAAATGTAGTCAGATTCTGGAACAGCATGGAGGATCTATTTGAAGTGGGTGGTTGTGGCTTTTTCCTGCCATCTACATCCAGCAGCAGAGGTGCAAGGGAGTAACGGGCAGAAAGATTTAACTGAAGTTGGTGCTTTTCCAAGTGTGTAAGACAAAGCAAGCGTTAAGCTAGTTCAGCTTGAATGTGAGGAAATGATTATAATGACTGGTCCCTGTAATGGGGAATCTGGGAAGTGGGACCATAAAGCAGTTGGTTGATGGGCTGTGAAGGCTGAAAAGGCATCCCTGAATGGGGGTACACAATGTACTTGCTAGCGCACAATATACTTACTGCCTGAGCCTCATGTTATTAATATAAATTACACCATTTCAGACAAACAGATGAAATCCCGCAGTGACTACTTTGACTATCACAACACTTATTTGAAAAATAAGTTTTGGCAAGTGTGTTTAAAATAAAAAATCCAGTCACATTACTAAAGTAATGTACTAGTCTCACCTCATTTATATGTTACCTTTCCTCTGAAGGGCTTTAGCTGCTGAACAAGAATTTATCAAACACTAAACACGCCTCAGAGGCTGCAGCTCCTAGAGGAGTCAAGTTTGAGTAAAAGCAGATGAAAGGCCAGAGATAGGAGGAGAGCGGATGAAGAAAAAGCTGAAATGGAAACGAAGCAGCACCCTTGAAGGATAAACATGACATTGGTAAATCAAACTAGTGGATAAATAATACATTAAAAAGAACTAAGAGTATTGGGGCTCCTAGGTGGCTCAGTCAGTTAAGCATCTGACTCTTGGTTTCGGCTCAGGTCATGATCTCAGGGTCCTGGGATGGAGCCCCAGGTCGGGCTCCGCACTTGGTGGGGAATCTGCCTGAGTTACTCTCCCTCTGCCCCTCTCCCAGCTCACACACACTCTCTCTCTCTAAAATAAATAAATAAATCTTTTTTTTAGAAAAAGAACTAAGAGGAAAGCAAGAAAAATAAAGGGAAGGGTACAGAGAGGAATAACAGATATGGCAAATACAGTAAAAAAAAAATGTGAGAACATTACAGAGATTCTCCAGTGGTACTTCTGATAGAATACTTTTATTCTAAGGGATTTGAAAAGAATATTTATTCAGTGCTTGGTACATGCCAAGCATTTTATCTTATTCATTTGTATTACAGTCTTGAGGTCTACCATTATTATCTCCATTTTACAGATGAAGAAACAGAGGAATGGAAAAGTCACTTACCTGAGCCCTACAACTTGTCTCCCTGACTTTTTTTTTTTAAGAGATTTTATTTTTTTAAAGACATCTCTACACCCAGTGTGGGACTCAAACACACAACCCGGAGATCAAACTCACAACCCGGACATCAAGAGTCACATGATCTACAGACAGAGCCAGCCCGGGGTCTCCTTGATTTCAAAGCCAGTCCCCCTTGCACCTTATCAAACCACCTCCCAGCTGATGGAGAGACTTCATATAAAAGTATTCTTGGGACGCCTGGGTGGCTCAGTTGGTTAGGTGGCTGCCTTTGGCTCAGGTCATGATCCCAGCGTCCTGGGATCGAGTCCCTGCATCAGGCTCCCTGCTCAGTGGGGAGCCTGCTTCTCCCTGTGCCTCTGCCTGCCACTCTGTCTGCCTGTGCTCACTCTCTCTGACAAATAAATAAATAAAATCTTTAAAAAAAAAAGTATTCTTTTAAGAAAGTTATTTTTCAAATCCATATTGATTAAAACATTTCTAAATTATAATTTACAATTACAAACTACAACAGTATGTTTGCAGGTGTGTCCAGAAGCTAAGTATGTTGACTAAAATCCACGCAAAAATTTGAAAGATGAATGGGAACTCCAAATACGAGTGAAAAATGTTCATCTGAATTAATGCATTTCTTTGAGCATCAAAACCCACTAGTATTTTACTTCTGTTTTTGTACATTCTGCTTTTCCCACATCCATTTCATCTGCGTGGAACCTTTAATTTAATTTTATTTTCTATGTGGCCTTCTCCTCAGATATTAACATAGCGTTGGCTGCTGCTCTGGGGTAGGCTAGGCAGTACACAGCACAGAGAACCTCACGCTCTCTTCTCCCAACTCAGCACATCACTTGTGACCCCCAGCTTGTTTTTCCTAACTGTTGAAGTTTACTAATACGGTCAAAGAGTCAGCCTTTGGATTACATTGACTACTACATTATGCCATGTGAATAATATTTTAAAATAAAAAAAATGAATGATACCAAAAATATGAATAGAAAAGTTCACCATCATTTTAAAGCACTTTATTTTTTAAAGATTTTATTTATTTGAGAGAGAGAGAGAGAGCATGAATCAGTGGAGTGGCAGAGGGAGAAGCAGACTCCCTGCTGAACAGGGAGCCTGACATGGGGCTCGATCCCAGGACTTCAGCATCGCGACCTGAAGGGAAGGCAGACACTTAACCAAATGAGCCACCCAGGGGCCCCTAATGCACTCCAGATGAAAGCTGATTTCAGGAATCTATACAAAAGTAACATTGTTCTACGTGTAGCAAGTCTACCTTCTATGGATTTTGGCCAAACTTTTTCCTTCCTCCTTACAGAAGGGAAATTGGGTCTTGAAGATGTAGGAGACAAATCATTCTTTTATTTTTGTAGGGCAAATGATTCTAAGCTCTACAGATGAGATGGAATTTTATGTCCCTGGTCAGATTGCTGCAAATCAGGTCACCCTGATCCGCATCTCAACCATAGGAATCAGAGCATAAATGTGTTTTGTCTGAGTCAAGTACAACAGCAGAAGAAAAGATGATAAAGAAAAAAAAGAAGGGCTTCCAAATTTATCACTTCAGCCCTATGTGACATATCTACATAGTTTGACTTCAGACAAAGGTCCGTGAAAGCCCTTGCCTGGCATTTGTTGCCTGAATTTCATGATTAAAATTGGGGCAAGATGTACAGCTTCATGATTGCTTCTGTTACAGACAATGCAGAAGAAAGCACTAGAGCATTTAAGCCAAACAATAAACTACTCACTAATATGTTAGAAAGGTCAAATCAACTTCTTCAAAGCAATGTACTAGAAAAATAAGGACCTCAATGTTCCTAACTAACTTTAGGAACGACAAAACAAACCCCAATGTTATCTACAACTTATCAGTAGTAAATATTAACATGTTCACTTAGTGTTCCAAAACATGGAAAGAGAAGAATCATTTTATCTTCCTATCATTCTTTGGATAAACACTAAAGGGTCTGTTGTGTTTTTACCACATAAGCATACTCGGTATTCCAAATAACCAAGAAAGTACTGTAGAAAAAGGGCCCATACACAGAATGCCTTCAGGATGGGGGTATAAATCCTTCTCTGACTTCCTTAAACATAAGGAATATAAAGGCCTTATGTAAATGAGAAAACTTTAAAAACTGGAATTTTTTATTTTTTAAGAGAGGACCAGGGAGAGGGAAAGGGACAAAGAGAGCGAGCGAGAATCTCAAGCAGGCCCCACACTGAGCGGGGCTCGATCTCACCATCCTGAGATCATGACCTGAGGTGAAGTCAGGAGTGGGAAGCTTAACTGACTGAGCCACCCAGGCCCCCCTAAAACTGGAATCTTTACATCTTAGTTCAGGCTTCCATAACAAAATACCATAGACTTGGTTTAAGCCACAGGAATTTATTTCTCACGGTTCTCTAAGTACACCATCAAGGTACTGACAAGCTAGGTTTTGTTCTGAGGTCATATCTCTTAGTCTGCAGATGGTTACTGTCTAGCCCTGTCCTCACAGGTCGTCTTTGTGTTAGAGTGGGGTGGGGGAAGGGAGAGCACGCTCTCAGGTGTCACCTCTAGTAAGGTACTAATCCCCTCAGACCAGGCCCCTACCCTTATGACCTCATTGAACCCTAATTATCTCCCCATGGCCCCATCTCTACATACCATTACAGTGGGGATCAAGGCTTCAATATATATAAATTTTGAGGGGACACAAACATTCAGTCTGTAACACTTTGCAGACATATATGACTGACTTTTTAAAAACATTTGTAGTTTTTATTTATTTACTTATGTATTTTTAAGTAATCTCCACACTCAACGTGGGCCTCAAACTCACAACCTCGAGATCCAAGTCACATGTTCCACCAACTGAGCTAGCCGGGTGTCCCAGCATTTGCAGTTTTTACTGCAAAAACTGACATTTTTAATTGTGGGAAAAACATATAGTCTGAAATTTATTATCTAATCATTTTAAGCGTACAGCTAATGGATTTAAGTACATTCATATTGTTGAGGCATCATGACTGGCTTTTAAAACCAGTGCCCATGAAGCTATTTATTTTCCCCCCCCCGGGTAGTAGGTGCGTAAATCAAATGCAGTCAAGGGGATGTGACAGAGCCTTTGTTATGTCTTCATTGTTTGCTCAGCTAAGCTTCCTATTACCTTAGTGTATTAGTTAGAATTCTCCCAAGAAACAGAACCAATAGGAGATAACTATCTACCTATATCTAACTATCTATCTATCTATCAATCTATCTATCCTCTGTCTATAGAGAGAGATTGGTTCACATGATTATGGAGGCTGGGAAGTCCCATGATCTGCCCTGTGCCCACCAAATACCCAAGAAAGCCACTGGCATAGGTCAGCCCAAGTCTGAAAGCTTGAGAACCAGTGGAGCTAATGGTTTAATTCCTAATCTGAAGGTAGAAGTGTATCTGAGCTCATGCAATCAGGTACACAAGAGGCAAACTCTCCTTTCCTCTGTCATTTGTTCTATTTAGGCCTTTAACAGATTGAATGATTAGGGAGGGCAATCAACTTTATTCAGGCTTCCAATTCAAATACTAATCTCATCTGGAAATACTCTCACAGACACACCCAGGAACAATGCTGAACCAGATAGATGGGCACCCCACGACCCTATCGGGTTGACATATCAAATTAACCATCACATTTGGTTATTAGAGATATAGCAAGTAAAGACATTCGCCCACTGGTAGTCGATAGCTGGCATCATATCTGATCGGTCAGTGTCTATGCTGTACAAGTTGTTAAATATTTTGAGTATTGCTACTGATTATACATATTCTGTATTAAGTAAAATGGTTTTTTTTTTAAGATTTATTTATTTATTTGGCAGACAGAGATCACAAGTAGGTAGAGAGGCAGGCAGTGTGTGTGGCGGGGGAAGCAGGCTTCCTGCTGAGCAGAGATCCCGATGCAGGGCTCAATCCCAGGACCCTGGGATCATGGCCTGAGTCAAAGGCCACTGAGCCACCCAGGCGCCTCAAGTAAAATGTTTTTTTCCACTAAAGTAGAAAAGTAAATCAAAGTTTATAGAAGTAGAGAAGTTTAAAAATAATTAGCTAGAATGGATAAATGAATTCAGTAAGGTCACAGGATATAAAATCAATATACAGAAATCCATTGCATTCCTATACACTAATAATGAAGCAGCAGAGAAAAAAATTAAGAAACCAATCCCATTTATAGTTGTATCAAATTCAATAGCTACGAATAAATTTAATCAAGGAGGCAAAGATCTGTACTCTGAAAACTATAAAACTGTCACGAAAGAAATTGAAAAAAACACAAACCAATGGAAAGATATTCCACGCTCATGGACTGAAAGAACAAATATTATTTAAATGTCCATACACTCAAATCACTCTAAAGATTTAATGCAATCCCTATCAAACACCAACAGCATTTTTCACAGAACTAGAGCAAATTATCCTAAAATTTGCATGAAACCGAAAAGACCCCAGTCTAAGCAATCTTGAAAAAGAACAAAATGGGTGGTGTCATCCCAGATTTCAAGATATACTACAAAGTCGTAGTAATCAAAACAGGTATGCTACTGGCACAAAAATAGACACATAGATCAATAGAACAGAATAGAAAGCCCAGAACTAAGCCCCCTATTTTATGGCCAATTAAAGGAGGCAAGAATACATGTGATGGGAAAAAGACAGTCTCTTCAACAAATGGTGTTGGGAAACCTGGACGGCTACATACAAAAGAATGAAACCGCACCATTTTCTTACATCATACACAAAAATGAAATCAAAATGGATTAAAGACTTAAATGTGAGGCCTGAAATCATAAAAATCCTAGAAGAGAGCACAGGCAGTAATTTCTCTGACATCGGCCATAACAACATTTTTCTAAATACGTCTCCTGAGGCAAGGGAAACGAAAGCAAAAATAAACATTAGGACTGCATTAAGATAAAAAGTTCCTCCACTGCAAAGGAAACAACAAAACTAAAAGACAGCCTACTGAATGGGAGAAGATATTTGCAAATGACATGTAAACGGTTAGCTTCCAAAATGTATAAAGAACTTAATACAACTCAACACTGAACACGCAAATAACCCATTTAAAAATGCGCAGAAAACATTAACAGACATCTCTGCAACAAAGACATCCAGATGGCCAGCAGACATATGAAAGATGCTCAACATCCCTCCTCATCCCTCCTCAACAGGGAAATGCAGGTCAAAGCCCCAGTGAGGTTGCAGGGGCTGTGGTGGCCACAGGTGGGTAGCTGACATGCAGCTCCTTGTCCACGCCCAGGAGCTACATACTCTCAAGGTGACTGGCCAGGAGATGGTCACCCAGATCAAGGCTCCTGTAGCCTCACCCGAGGGCATCGCTCCAGAAGCTCAAGTTGTGCTCTTGGCAGGCACACCCTTAGAGGATGAGGCTACCCTGGGTCGGTGTGAAGTGGAGGCTCTGATCACCCTAGCAGTAGCCAGCCACATGCTTGGAGGTGAAGTCCATGGTTCCCTGGCCCATGCCGGGAGAGTAAGAGGGCAGACTCCCAAGGCGGCCAAACAGGACAAACAGAAGGAGACAAACCAAGCCAGGCGGTGGATGTGTACAACCGGCGCCTTGTCAATGTTGTTGCCCACCTTTGGCGAGAAGAAGGGCCCCAGTGCCAATTCTAAAATCCATTGTAGTCCTGGCTTCCCCCCAGTAAGGCCACTTAATCCAGTCAAAACACATACACACACACACACACACACACACACACAAATGACACAATGAGATATCATCTCACACCTGTTAGAATGTTTATGGTGAAAATAAACAACACAAGAAACAAGAAGTGTTGACGAGGAGATGGAGAAAAAAGAACCATTGTGCCCTGTTGATAGGAATGCAAACTGGTGCAACCATTGTGGGAAACAGCATGCAGTTTCCTCAAAAAAATGAAGAATAGAATTACCATATGATCCAATAATTCTACTACTGGGTATTCACCCAATGAATACGAAAACACTAACTCACAAATATATATATGTTCCCCTATGTTGATTGCAGCATTATTTACAATAGTCAAGACATGGAAGCAGCCTGAGTGTCCATTGATAGGTGAATGGATAAGGAAGATGTGAAATACATATATATATATATATATATAAAATATTCTATTGCACATCTATGTAGATGTGCAATAGAATATTACTGAGCCATTAGAAAGAATGAAATCTTGCCATTTGTAACAACGTGGATGCAGTTAGAGAGCATAATGATAAGTGAAGTGAATCAGTCAGAGAAAGACGAATACCGTATGATTTCCCTTACAAGTAGAATTTTTGAAACAATGAATGATCAGAGGGGAAAAAAAGAGACAAACCAAAAAAACAGACTTAACTACAGAGAACAAATTGGTGGTGACCAGAGGGGAGGTGGGTGGGGGAATGGATGAAACAGGTAAAAGGGATTAAGAGTATACTTACCATAATTAGCACTGAGACATGTATGGAATTGTTGAATCACTGTATTGTATACCTAAAACTAATATAACATTGTATGTTCACTATACTAGATTTAAAGTTTTTTTTAAATAAATAAAAACAATTATCTATGGTTCTCATTAACCCTTCAATATTATTTTCTGACTTTGATGTAAGGCCAGCTTAAAAAGAACTATCTAAACTTCAATATTGAATGTTAGAGTTAGAGCCCCCTGTAATTTGAGGAAAGCTTAAATAGTTTTTCTACGGAGAGGAAATTCACATAAAATTAACCATTTGAGAGTAAACAATTAAGTGGTTTACAATACTGTATACCCACTGGCACTATGTAGTTCCAAAATGTTTCATCAGCGCAAATGGAAACCCCATTCCCATTAAATAGTTGCTCCCAAATTCCCATCCCCTACCCCCGGCAACTGCTAATGTGGTTTCTGTTTGCTTGGATTTGCCTATTCTAGACATTTCACAAAAGCGGAAGCCAGCAACCTGTGACCTTTTGTGTCTGGCTGTTTCACTGAACAATGTTATCAAGTTCATCCATGTTGTAGCATGTATCTCTCCGTATTTTATTCCTTTTGTGTGGCCGAATCAGATTTCGCAGCAAGTGTATACCATACTTCGCTGATTCATTCATCTATTGATGAGTTTTGGGGGCTGTTTCTACCTTTCCAGCTGTTGAGTTAGACTTGTAACAGTTCAGTCAAGCAGCAAAACCCCTGCCTATCTCCCTCCCTTCCACACAATGAGCTTAGCTACCCTCGAGAAAGGACTGTGACTGCTTTAAGCATCTTGTGGCACTTGGCTGTCTTTCCCAGAACCGTCTTTTTTTTATCTGCAAGCCAAGGACAAATCCGTCTCACCCCCCCAGGCCTCCGCAACAGAAAAATTAATCCATCCCCACAGCATAAACCACTCCTTTCCTTCCTCTGCCTCCCTGCTGACCAGCCCTTCCCTGAATAGGGAGCTTTTCAACCTCTGCTTTTGCTTTCCCGAAATTTTCCATCTGTAATTTGCCGTCCGTGCATTTGGTCCTGTGCAAGCGATCTGACACATGCAAGAGTATTTTTTTTTTCTGATCTAAACCCTCCCTTAAAAATAGTTTGATATTATATAACTCAGCTACTCCTTAGCATCACTTGAATAACACATTTAAACAGAACTCATATGAACCACGTTTCAGCTTTTCCCTCCTCCTGCGACCTCCCCGCTCCATCGCGGTTGACCAGCCTTATGTCTCTGGCTTTAGGACGTAAGCTTAAAGTAAGCTTAAGTCTGGCTTTACTCAAAGAGTATATTTTAGTTAAGTAAACAAATTCCTACAGATGTTATGTTTCTGACATAGCAGGATGCGTCAATCCAGGTAAGCTGCTCATTTCTTCTTTTGAAGTGCCATGAAGACTGAGTATATGGTGAGAAGTACAGGTCAGGAGGGTCAGACTTCTGCGGTGGCCCTCAAATCACACTGTGGCAACAGCTATCTTCTCTGGACATCAGCATAAGAGCAATATCCTTCATACTTCTACTCAAGACAACCTTATTTTTGGACATTCCTCAGCCCTGTATTGCACTAAAGAAATAATTATAGGGTCGCCTGGGTGGCTCAGTGGGTTAAGCCTCTGCCTTTGGCTCAGGTCATGATCCCAGGGTCCTGGGTCGAGCCCCACATGGGACTCCTTACTTAGTGGGGAGCCTGCTTCTCCCTCTGCCTGCGGTTCCCTCTCTCTGACAAATACACAAATAAAGTCTTTAAAAAAAAACAAGAAAAGAAATAATTGTCATTAGGATTCTAAAATCGGAGGGAACAGTGTGGATCTTTCCTTACACAGTGCTGGTTTACCCAATAGACGGTCTAAGCACATGCTTGCAAACCTGGGGCACCAACTTTTTGGGGGGTAGTGGGAGAATTTGGTCCTCCTTATTTTATATAAGGCATCAAGATAGTCATTGTGGGAAAAATAGAATATGTCTTTGAGTCCTGTATACTTCGTTGATGGTATATTGTTATTTTATTTTTAAAGTTATCATAGAGTAAAACTGATACTTTGGTGTGCTACATGTTTTAACAATGAAATTTCTGACCAGATCTTTGGACTCATTTACTTACTTTTTTTCCCTCTTTGATGTGAGGTTGTACTTGAGGGAATGAATGGACTTATAGTTTACTGTATGTAGTTTACTATGATAGATATATGAAAAAAGAAACCTATAATACAAGGGAGGGAGCAATAGGACCAAATGTATTAAGGCAGGAAAACACAGGGAATAGTCAGTAAAGGGGAGTAGTCCAATTTTTAAAAAAGTATTTTATTTACTTATTTGACAGAGGAGAGAGAGCACAAGCAGGGGAGCAGCAGGCAGAGAGAGAAGCAGGCTCCCCACTGAGCAGAGAGCTCAACGTGGGGCTAGATTCCAGGTACCTGGGATCATGCCCTGAGCTTAACCACAGACACTTAACCGACTGAGTCACCCAGGTGCCCCAGGAGTGGTCCAATTCGATCAAAGTAGAGCATGGGATGCCCAAAGAGAGTAACATAAGATACTTCAGGAAGCATTTGTTCACTTGGGTGCACAGCAGAGCTAATAATGGTGTCACTGTCAATACTTGGCTGAGCTGGTGAGTTTTATTGATAGAGATAAAAGTCTTTGCTCCACAGGCCCACGGAGCAGCCGGAACCTGCCAGCTTTCTCTCCAAGGTGCTCCAGAGGAAGCCCTTGGTTGTTCAGGACATCACAGCGTTTCCATAAACAAATGAGGCTCTCCTACCGATTAAAGGGCACAAGCTACTTCAGATACAAGCGTGTGCAGTTGAAGAGTACTAGGTGCTGATGTAGTAAGTTGGGGCTTGAGTCTGTTTAAATAGACCGACAATCTCCATGGGTCTAATTTTCCAAAAGAGTGATCCTGTCTGGTATTTCTGGGATTCTTTGGAACAAGACACATTTCAATAGCTTTCTCTCCAGCCTTGCCAAAGTAAGAGTGTTTAGAGATTCTGACACCAGTAACAGACATTCTATCCACCCCATGTCTTTTTTTAAAAAGATTTTATTTACTTATTTGACAGAGAGAGACATAGTGAGAGAGGGAACACAAGCAGGGGGAGAGGGAGAGAGGGAAGCAGTCTTCCCACGGAGCAGGGAGCCCGATGCGGGGCTTGATCCCAGGACCCTGGGATCATGACATGAGCCGAAGGCAGAGGCTTAACAACTGAGGCACCCAGGTACCCCCCAACCCTATGTCTTGCTACTGAAGAGAGACCAAGCTTAAATGACTACATGGAGGATGAAGTGGAAATGTGGGATCAATTGTGAAATGGCAAAGATTATTTACGGCATTTAATTTTTCAGAAGTGTCAAAAATTTTGATTTTGGGGGCCACTGGGTGGCTCAGTCGGTTAAGCAACTGACCCTTGAGCTCAGCTCAGGTCTTGATCTTGGGGTGGTGAGTTCAAGTCCCATGCTGGGCTCCATGCTGGGCCTGTAACCTTCTTAAAAAAAAAAAAAAACTTTTGATTTTCCTATGTGTAACTGTTTTTGCTATTTTAAGGCTCACCCAGTTTAGAAACGAAATTTCTACAAAAGTTGATTCATTTGAATATCTGTTTTAATTCATTTATTCGGTCAACAAATATTAGCTGAATACCCACTATGTGCCAGGCCCTATTCTAAGTCTCTGGGTAAGGCATGAGCAAAACCAAGTCTCTGCCCTCATGGAACTTGTGGCCTGGTGAGGCACAGATAATAAATTAGTCAACACATAGGTATCCTATCATCACATGGTGATAATTACTAGAAGGAAAATTAAGGCAGCATGAGGGGATAAAGCGAATTTTATGTCAAATCAGGGGCAGCCTCTCTTAGCTGGTGATGTGTGACGAGAGATATCAATGTAGTGAAAAGGTAAACTTTGCAAAGGTCCAAGTCAAGAACTGTTCCAGACCATGAGAGCAGCAAATCTGAAGGTTCTGAGGCAAGAATGCATTTGGCACGTTCTGACAAGGACAAGAGCATGCCCAGAGCAGGATGTTCAAAGAAGTGAGACATGAACTCTGAGAAGTAGCCAGGATAACAAACATATTGGCCCATGATTCAGATTTTGGATTTGGTTCCGAAAGTGATTGGAACCCATTGAAAAAGGTTCACATGATGTGATTCACAGTCTAAAAAGCCCTCTGCTTGCTCCATCTGTGTATAAGTTAATACACCACCCGATTCCTGATGACCAGTTGACATGGCCTCCTGAAAATCCCAAGTTGTCTTATTTTAGACAAGATGAACTTGGCCTTAAGTGCAGACACTGGGAGAACTCGGTACAATTCCAGTTCTCTGCCTATAGTGTTGTTCTCTTTGTGTCTTCCTTCCTGGGAGACATGGTCCAAGTCCCCTCATCCACAGCTGCCTGAAAGGGCCCTACTCAGCTTTAAGGACACGTACCCCTTGTGCAACTCCGGTGGTTCTTGTCCCTAAGCCTGTCGGGTGGATGGCTATTGTCCTTACATCATTGTTAAAACCTGGTGGCATTTCATTACTTGGGTTCTCCAAAAGAATTACTGACCCAATCAGTGGTGACGTTCCTGATGCTCGGAGACTCGTCCTATTGCCTTGCTCTGATATGTCTGGTGTCAAAATTCCCCCAGTGATTGCGGCAAAAGCCCCTTTTTCTTTTCCTCCAAAAGGATAAGCACATACCTGGATAGGCTTATAACATAACTTAGAACCTAGAGTCCTAAAATTGCCACATTGTTCCAGGAATAGCTTTCATTCTGGTTTTTCTTTTTTTCCCTGTCTCAGAGAAAAACTGAGAAATGAAGTTTCTTACCAACCAAATGGTAGAACCAGATTTAGAATTGAGAAAGAGCTATTTGTGAAAAGTATGAATCTATGTCATTATATGTGGCTTTGTGGCTAAAGATATACTAATTTGCCATTTAAAATTTCCCCTTCCTCAGTGTCGAGACTCTCAACTTTGCTGACATTTATTCAGATCCTATTTTTGCTTATCATTTTTTAAGTAAACTCTACACCCATTGTGGGGCTTGAACTCACAACCCCAAGATCAAAAGTCACGTGTTCTACCGACTGAGCCAGCCAGGTGCCCCTTAGATCCTATTTTTAAAAAGAAGCTTTTCCCTACCGCTTTTAATTGAAAATATATTTTAAGCCTGCAACTCCTTGGGAAAAATATGGAGAGGGCTTTACTTTTGTTGCAGGCATTAGATAACTAAATAACCAAGACTAGCATTAGCTTGAACTTTACCTTGGAATGTGTCCACGAGGAGGAAAGAAAGCCAGACTAATCTTGACTTTCTCTCCTCCAGCTTTTTGTGTTAAAGACCCTCCGACACAAGTAAGTGAAAGCTTTTCCATACTTATAGCAGCGATGGTCCATCTCTAACTTCTGCGCACTCAGAATGGAGGTTTTGCCCTGATCCCTGACTTGTCTTCCTCCATTTTTTTTTGAGTCACTGTTTTACTTCATTTGGATTCCTTATCATTCAAACCACATTATTTGGGAGGATGAACTATGGGTTGAATCCGACTGATTGTCAGTTCTGATTTGGGAGGAAGGTTTATGAGACTCAACAGGGCTCTAGCTCATTGTTCAGTATTCCAAGAAATATCATTGCTGTGATTCTCAAGGTTTTCAAAATCTGACAAAGAATGTTGGACAGCTAATACATTTCAGCCATGTTATTTCAGAGCAGGTCTCTTTAGAGATTGGTGGATGCCCCCCACCACTCCCCAAAGCTGACTTTGGCTATAATAAGGTTTATTTAAGTAAAATAAAGTCAGCTAACTGAAGATTAGCCTTCACATGCCTTTGCTATAATGCAAAGTCTACAGTCACCCCGAAGTCAAAATTTGGCAAACTTTGCAACATACGGTGTCACACCACTGACTTTTATTATTTTGGAAAGGGAATAAGCATGAGCCAGGTGCACAAAGAGAATTCTTTCTCTCTCTCTGCTCAGAAATTTTCTCCCAGGCAATCTACAGATGGAGTTAATATGGTCATCTTAAAATGAAAATATCCCATGGATAGGTTAAATATATTGACTTTAATTTTAGGGAGCAAGCGGGTTGTTAGGGGTTAGAGCTGAGATTAGCACAATTTTTCTGCAACAATCCAGATAGTAAATATTTTAGTCTTTGTGGGCCAGATGGTCTCTGCTACAACTACTTAATTCTGCTTGTTGTGGTATGAAAGCAGTCATAACACATAGCTGAATGGGCATGGCTGTGTTCCAATAAAACTTTATTTACAAAAACAAAGTGGTCTGAGTTTGGCCCCTGTTCCAAAGTTTGTTGACCCCTAGATGATAAGGCTTAATTAGAGTAGAGCATAGGTTCCTTGGCAGAATTATTTCAGCACAGTTAAGGACATCATGAAATTATTGGACAACTAAGAGAATGCCTTGAGGTCAGGTAGCTACTTTATAATTTTGCCATCGATCTACTCAGAGTCACCTCATCTGCTCCTTTTAGGCTGGAGGCTAAAACAGTAGAAACTGTGGATATTTCTTTTCATTGATCTTGTTCTCATAATTCCCTTAAAAATAACGAGACCCGACATTTTTATACATTAGAATTTCTAGATGTCTTGCCGACAGCACATTTCATAAAGCACCCATTGACCCTAAAAAAGATTTTTATAACAGCAATTTAAAGTCAAATAAATAGAATTCATTTCAATGCATCTCACTCCAGTGTATAATTTTGCACTTGGCCAAACATCACGTTCCATTGTCAAGGCTTTTCGAACTCATGTAAATAGTTTGGCACACGTACTAAGACATGTATTTGTTTATTACTTTATATTATAATAACCATGTATAACTATTCTCTTTTTCCACTGGGGCCTAGGGGGAACTATCCTTCAATGAGCACTTTCACATCTGTTTTCTCATTTAATAAAATTTAATTATATTTGCAGATGAATCATAGGGAAGATAAAGTTACTTGCCCAAGGTCACCCAGCTAGTTAAGAGTGCAGCCAAGCTTCCAAAACAGGTCTGTTTGACTACAGAGGTTATGCCTTTTCCACTACATCACAATTGCCTACAGGAAGCTACTTGTAGTTCTTGGCGGGCTTTATCTTTTTTTTTTTTTTTAAATCCAAGCTATTTTCAAGTAAATCAAAGGAGAACTGAGTAACACAGTATTTAGTTCTTCTCATATATTTTGGAAGTACATATTTTCAAAAGGAGATATGGTGGATGCTTTTGTTTAAACAACCATGGTTCTATGACTAGAATATTTCCAAATAAGGGTGACTTCCAAAAATTATTTGCTTTCTTGGCAGTCTTCATACATTCTTTGTGAATGCAACTAGATTTCCCATCTTCCCTTGTTTAGGAAAGAATCATATGTTAATAACATTTTTTGAAAGGTGTGGCTTGGTGATATTCTTTTCAGATTTGAAATAGCTGAACTTTCTGGCATCATAAGTTCAAATCGTGGAGAAGCCAGCTCATACGTTCGACATTCCAAAATTGATTTTTGTTTGCGTATAGCTTTGTGTAGCCCTGAATGTACATATGAGTTAGGGGTAGAAGTTACTGCCCAAATCTTAAGATACAGTTATTTAAGCCTTTTCATCATATATGGAATAAATTCCCTTCTGTTGGAATTTTCTTTTTTTCTCTCTCTCTCTTGGGCAGAGCAAAAATCACTACAGTGAATCATTGCATGATTAAAAAACAAAAAAGATGGGGCTGGGAGAATTGACCCATAAAATGGCTATAGCCTATATGGCTCTCAGACCTCAGTCAAAATACTGTTGTGCAAAAATATAACTACTTTCCCTCACATCTGTATTTCAGACATTGAGATCAAGGGCTCAATGATAGGGGAGTTTGGGGGGAAAAAACCCCACTAACTTCAATCCTCCTTAGGATCTTCTCAAGGTTGTCAGTATCACACCGTCAACCTCTTAAATGGTGCCAAGGTGTTGGGGGGTGGGGATCAGGGAGATAGCAGTCATGAGATGAAAGGACGGGCATGTAGTTATTCATCAGAGGTCCATATAGGTTACTGCTAAGATGTCCACTCTCCTGGCCCGCGTGGTTTCTTTGAGTCAGAGGTCTTTGGCTTCCTTCCTACTGCCCTTGGGGCCCAGAAAACTTTGCCATCTTCATATGTAGACCTGTATGGAGAGAACAGCTCACAGCCATTGTTTTCTAGGGTCTGGATGCTTCCTTGCTACAAGTGCTATGAAATGAAGTAAAAGATCCTTGGTTGTCTTGAAGAATCTCTTATGTTTCGACTTCATTCCTCTCCCCTAGCTTGGAAGAATCCATTTCGAGTGTGAAGAAAAACCTTGTCCCTTTCTCGGTTTTAAAGGACTTCTATCCCTGTGGGATTTCTTCCTCTATGAGCTTAGACTTTTTGAATCCCCGAACTTGCAAGCTCCTTCTGTTTTTTGCTAAGGTGCCCTCCCTCTTTCCCTTCAGGCGATGAGAACAGAGCCAGCCATCTGCTTGGATGGAGGGAAGAGGAAGGGGCCAATATACTGACAACAGAGAGTTGAGGTCTCAAAATACCTGTTCACCTTATTCATCACAACCAATAAATTGTTTTTCTGTGAAATTTTCCCAGGACTTGGCACATTTTGGTTTGGGGTACACAAAGAACAGTGATGTGGTGACTTTCATAAAGTCCTTAAAAGCCTCCCACTGTTCTCAGGTGTGGCCACGGTGCTGAACAAAGAGATGCTCTTGTGCGTTTTGACTTCTTTTAAGAAAAAAAATCAAAACAAAACTGTATGGTGACTAACATAATAAAAACAATTTAAAAAATACTTTGAGTATTTGAGTGAGAGAAAGAGAGAGAGAGAGAGAGAGAGCACAAACAGAGGGGGAGGGGCAGAGGAAGAAAGGAAGCAGACTGTCCACTGAGCAGGGAGCCCGATGTGGGGCTCGATCCCAAGACCCTGAGATCATGACCTGAGCTGAAGGCAGATGCTCATTGACTGAATCACCCAGGCACTCCTTAACTTTTCCTTCTCAGGGTAGAAGAGCTTTCTGGAAGCTGTCTTTGCTTGCCAACCTCAGCAGCTGGGCTGTCCTCCCTCTGGGCTCTCCTCAAGCTCCCCCTTCCTATTGCTCCCTCCTGGCAGGTCCACAGCTCTAGGGAGCAACCAGCTCTCTCTGAGGTCTGCCGTGCGACTAAGGGCCATGTCAACATGAGCTACAGAATCAATCATTTTCAGATGGATTTGGGGTTTTCTAATTATCATTGATACTGATTACAGAACTGCTGATTGGGCCACAACAAAGTAAATAATTTTCAGGCATAAGACCACCAAAACAGCCAGACATGTTGTACTGAAAGAAATGCAGCTCGGAAACCAAGACTCAGGAAAGTTAAAGGGCTGGTCTAGGTTCAAACAGCAAGTTCATGAATGTGATTAAAAGCCACCCCTGAGAGCCCTGTTAAGGGCAGAGTTGTGATCACATTCAAATACATTGCAAAAGACTCTTCCGCTGTTTGATGACTCTAATAAAACCGCAGCAGTGGCTGATTAAACAACACCATATAACAATGGTCCACATGGGTTCTAGACCCTGACCACTGAGTTCCTAAGCTAGTGTCACCACTTAGAAACTATGAAATTGGGCCTTGTTACTTTTCCTCTCTGTGCCTCAGGGTCCTCATTTGTAAGGTGGGAATAATAATAGCACCTGCTTCATGGCTTGTTAGGAAGTTTGAATGAATTAATACATATAAAAACACTGAGGATAACATTTGCCTCATTGTGGGCATTTATATTATTTGTTATTATGAAATTACCATTACTTCCAAATAATATCCCAGTGATGCATCCAGAGAAGATAAATGTGCATGTGAAGATTGAAGGACATCAGAACAAAGTCTATAATCACCGCGGAACTGGGGTAATCACTTACTCACTTGTTAAACATCCAGGGAAATCACGGGTTCATTAGATGCTGTAATAATTTTAATAACAGTGTGTCTGAAAGCTGTAATGTGACTTGGAGACTTTGTTTTTAATAATATATGATTACAATGTGTTTGAAAATGCTTCTCTATTATAATGTGTTAAGAGAGTAAAATGATGGAAGGTACAAAAATACTATTATAACTAGCAACTGAAAATGAAAAATCAAAGCAATAAAAAAATTAAAAAATGAAAATATTAAAATGAAAGCAATAATAAAATACCATGATTCCTCTACCATCAATAACCAAAAATGTTTTTAAGAGTTGTTGAATATGTTTTGAAATGCTATACTAGGGGTGCGTGGGTGACACAATCGTTTGGGCAACTTGATTTTGGCTCAGGTCGTGATCTCATGGGTCGTGAGATCGAGCTCCACAATGGGCTCCACGCTCAGCACAGAGTCTGCTTGAATTACTCTTTCCCTCTCCCTCTGTTCCTTCCCCCTGCCCCATGCACTCTCTCTCAAAAATAAATAAATAAAATCTTTTTAAAAAATAAAATAAATAAATAAATCTTAAATAAAAAGAATGCTATTCTAATACTTGGCTGCAGTTTGGAGAGTTAACTTGAAAAAAAGTATTCCAGGAAACAATATTTCTTAAAATGTTGGAAATTGTCTCTTTGACATCATAATCCCAATTCTAAAGTTTATCTTAAGAAAACAAATATGTAACCAAAATTAATATTTATCTATATAAATTGTTATAAGTTTAAATTAGGAATTAATTAGAGGTAACCTAAAAGCTCAACAATTGAATGGCAATAAAATAATGATACACCCATAAAAAAGACATATCATACAGGATTAGAAGTCACGCTTTTAAGAAATGTTTAATGGCACAGAGGAGAGTGCTCATTGTGTAATGCCAAGTGACTGAAGTAGGAGGAGGAGACCTGCATATGCAGAATCTCAGAAATCATGTTTAGTTGTATCTAGTAGAACCCTGACTAGAGTAGGTTATTTAAATAGGGTTTTATTTTTTCTCATCTAAAAAAAGTGTGGAGATAGAATGTCCAGAGCTTGTGCCTTGTCTCCACAACACCGTCAATGTCCTAGGCTCCTTCTGTCTTTACATTTACCATCCCTGGCCTGTGGCTTTTGTCCTTATGCTTGTCACCTCAGGGTCACAAGATGGCTGTTCCATATCCAGCCCCACATGCTTGTTCCAGGTCAGGGGGAAAAAAAAAAAAAAAAAAGAAAGAAAGAAAGAAAGAAAGAAAGAAAGAAAGAAAGAAAGAAAGAAAGAAAAGAAATAGCAAGGGGAAACTGATGCTGAAGCAAGTCAAATATTGCCAGTAACCTCTCCCTTACATCTCATTCATTTAGAACTTTGACACACGATTACTCCTAACTTCAAAGAACACTGGAAAACACTAGTTTTTAGCTAAGAACATTGCTATATGGGACGGAATTGGATTTCTTCAGTAAGAAAGAGGGAGAGAATGCATATTAGACTACTAATAGGATTTCTTATATCTGGTGCTACTATAGTTTAAAAAAAAAAAAAAGTATAACACAAACAGCTATCCTTTTATTCTCTTGCCCAGATAAAAGACCACAACACTATATACCAAAATGTTAACAATGTTCATATTTTAGTAGTAGGATTCCATGCATGTGTTCTTAATCTTATTTACAATTTTCTGTACAATTTGACTTGAAATGGCTTGACTTATGGTTTCTCTACTTTACAATGGTGCAAAAGCATTAAACATTCAGTAGAAACCATATTTGGAGTTTTGACTTTTAATCTTGTCTAGCAATAATGCGGTACAATCCTCTCTTGTGATGTGGGGCAGTGGTAGCTCCCAGTCAGTCACTGATCTCAAGAGTAAACATCTGATACCCTTACACCCATTCTGTACAACCATCCTGCTTTTCACTTTTGGTACAGTATTCAATGATTTACATGAAATAGTCAACATTATTATATAATAGGCTTTATATTAGATGATTTTGCCCGACTATAGGCTGATGGAAGTGTTCTGAGCACATACAAGGTAGGTGTGGCTCAGCTACAACGTTGGGTAGGTTAGGTGCATTAAATGTGTTTTCGATACATTACATTACATTAAATGTGTTTTTGATACATTATATTACATTTAATGTGGTTTTGACTTATGATAGTTTCATCTTATGATGGGATTGTTGGAACATAACCCCACTATAAGTCGCTAAAGACCCGTGTTCTGCAAGTCTTCTATAGTAAACATATCCTACTCTCATAATCAGATAAAAAGCAATTTTTAAACAAAAATTTACATATATTTTATTTCTGCTGTGTTTATAATAGCCAACATTGGACAAACAACTTATATATTAATCAGTTGAGGACTAGCTAAAGAATTATGGTATGTTCATACAATGTGACATCATAAAAGCTGAAAAATGAAATACATCTAAGTATACTGATGCAGAAAAGGCTCATGACATGAGACTTTAAAAAGTAAATTTCAGAACACTACAATCCCATTTGTTTTTTTAAAATACAGAGAAATCTGGACAAGGCAGAGATACCTTATGAACACTGAAGAGGCTCTCCAAGGCTATTCCCCAGCTATTAAGTTTTCTTGGAGAACAGTATTGCGGGAGGAAAGTATTCTTTATTGTTTTCTAAATGAATACTTTTTTTTTTTTCAGGACTTCAAACAATGAGCATTTATTATTGCACTGTTTCTCTAGATTAGCAATTTTGATACGGTTTACCTGAATCCTCTTTTTTTTAATTTAATTTAATTTAATTTATTTTTTATTTTTTATTTTTTATTTTATTTTATTTTATTTTTAATTTTTTAATTTTTTATTTTTTATAAACATATATGTTTATCCCCAGGGGTACAGGTCTGTGAATCACCAGGTTTACACACTTCACAGCACTCACCAAAGCACATACCCTCTCCAATGTCTAAATGAATACTTTTTGTATTTGAACGCCTTTTCACCAGAAGAACATAATGTTTTATTACTCAGTCTAAATATATGAAAAAATATATATATATTTAAATTAGTCCACTAAAGTGTTGCGGTCTCTAAGGCTCCAAACTTCTGGCTTGGGGACAGGAACTTCTGTTCCTTTTGGGTTGAGTGAAGTATGAGATGTTGCCTTACACAGCTTCAGAACTGAGCTGTTGAATGATTGATTGGATACGTCACATGGCTATCAGTGAGGAAAGGGGTCCGAGAGCCCCCAGAACTGGAAGGGTGGTAGCAGACCAAAAGATGGATTGCATTCTAGAAGGCACCTCCAAGCTTTAAACACTAGTAAGGCAAGGCTTCAGGATGGAACAGTCAGATCCTTTCAGTTGGTGGTCTTGGATTTCACATGAGTATTTGCTTTAGTTCTCGATTGCCAAAATGCTCCTATTATGGTTCTACGGGCTGTTTACAGCCTTCTTATAGGCTCCTTTCCTGGGAGATAAAGATAAAGTTGGTGGCAGGTGACATCTTGGAGCAAACCGCACATGGTCCCTGTTCTCTTTCTGCAACCGGAAGGGCCATGATTACCCCTTGGAATTACTTCAGCCTTAATGTACCCAGCATGCAAAGGGCTTATGGCAAGAGACAAATAGGACCATTCTTCCAAAATGAACTTATTTCCACTTGCGTTGTTTAAATATGCTGAAAACGCAGAAGAATGTGAGACAACATTTTATATATAAAAGCTCCTGTTGGGAGTGGTTGTAGAAAAAAGTGTTTCAACTCAAAACACTGAACTTTTAGCACTTCTGTCAAACCTGCCTCCCCCACCCCCACACCCCACTGCCTTTCATAAGGCAACAAAGTAAAAACAAGCAGCTTCTGCTCCCAAGACAGCACATTCTCCTTTTGGCAGCTCTGTGTGCACTTTTGATTTATATGGTTTGTTTAATTAAAAGTATGAAGAATTTTCTTTCTCAAATTCTTTCCCACATTCTTTGATTCCCAGTGTCTAGGCTTTAAGGATTTTTCCATCTGCTTCTTCTAATCAGCCAGAGAAATAGGCTCGCCTAACTTCTCTCTTTTTCCTGTTGTGGAGCCCACAATGTGAGAGTGAGAAAGTCTATTACTTGTTTCAGTTTCTGTTTTCTTCTCTGGCCACCTTAGAATCAGATACGAAAATTAACGAATATATATGCGAAGTGCTTGAGAAGTCATTAAAGATGCGGGCAACGAAGTGTAAATGGTTCTTTTTTTTTTAAGATTTTATTTATTTGAAAGAGAGACAGATCACAAGTAGGCAGAGAGGCAGGCAGAGAGAGAGAGGGAAGCAGGCTCCCTGCTGAACAGAGAGCCTGATGCAGGGCTCAATCCCAGGACGCTGGGATCCCAACCTGAGCGGAAGGCAGAGGCTTTAACCCATGGAGCCACCCAGGCGCCCCAAAGGGTTCTAATATTACATTTGTACCCATTGTTTTGGATCTCATCTTGAGGGTTCTGGGGTTCTAGTTAATACTGAAATAGCTTGCCTTTAAAGATTGATCGATTGATTGATTTTAGAGAGAGCATGCGCATGGGGGAGGGGCAGAAGGAGAGGGAGAGGGAGTCTTAAGCAGGCTCTGTGCCAAGTGCAGAGCCCGACATAGGGCTGGATCTCACCACCCTAAGATCACGACCTCATCCGAAACAAAGAGCAAACCAAGACAGACAACGGAATGTGGCACCCAGGCACCCAAAAATGGCTTGCCTTTACATTCAATAGTAAGAACGAAAAATTCACAGCATGGGGGTGGGGGACACCAGCAATGGTTGGTTTTCTACTGCTATCATCCCACATGGCCACACACTCTGTCCTCAAGGCCATCGTCTAGACCCACAAGGTCCACTTTCTGGAAGAAAGGAGGACCCATAAGGGTCCTCCTCCACAGGGTGGGTAGTGATTGGGGACATCATGAGGCATCTGCAGGGGGCAGGGACTTCCTTGACGGACCCACTGCCTCTGCTCCCAGTCCAGGATGTGGATACTGCTCAGTGGTGACCCTCATCTCCCCACCGCCTGAGCAGGAGCTTTTTGAAACTTCCAGGCAGGATGCGTCCTTCCGCAACATTCACATATAAAGTACAGTAGCCTCCCCCTTGTCTTCAGGGGAATACATTCCAAGACCCCCGTGGATACCTGAAACCCAGGATATACCTAACCCTATATAGCCTTTGTTTTTTTTTTTTTTCAAACATACTTATCCTGAAGTCATTATCTTTCGTGACTTTCCTTAAGTCATTGTTTTATTCTCACAATTCTCTTAATTTATATTCTCTTAATTTATAAATTAGGCACAGAAGAGATTAAGAACCATGAATGGAACAATTAGTATACTGTAGTAAAAGTTATGCAAATGTAGCCTGTCTCTCAAAATATCTTACTGGACTGTACTCACTCTTCTGGGGATGATGCAAGATGATAAAATGCCTACCTGATGCAATGAAGAGGTGGGAAGAACGTAGGTGTGATGACGTAGCGTAAGGCTACTAGTGTGACCTTCTGATGCTACAATGGAAGGAGCATCTGCTTCCAGATTACAGCTGATGGCGGGTGACTGAAGCCATGGAAAATGACACCAGGACTGAGGGGTGACTGCTTGAAGGGCTCCTGTTCCCTGGACCTGATGGAGAGGACAGTGGACATCTTGATGTCAGGACCTCACTGTGGGCCAAAACTGACCCTGGACACAGGCCATCTAGTCATCTCAGACCTCAGATCCTGGTTGTGTGACCTCAGCTACTCAAGGGGACTCCATGCTAGTCCCTTTCATCTAAAATGGGTAACTTCTTTCAGGAGGGAGGCACGTTTTAAGGCTTGAATGAAATAAAAGTTAATTTATAAAGTTAAAAAATTTAATGTATCTTAGTAAAATTAGCCTCATAACCTTTTAAAAAATTGTTTCGTGAAACTTTTCACCCATTGAAAACTAGCAATCTGCATTTCACGCTTCCTGAAAGGACAGCTCTATGAATGCTTTCAGGGGTTGTCAAACAAATAGACTTAAGAGATGAATTTATGGCAGCATTCAGGAAACGGGACAAGCCAAGCCATGAAATTGCATCCTGTGTCATTTGGGACGCCAGGATGCCTGACTTGCTTACAACTGTTCTGGTAAGCTCTCTTCAGTACTAGTTGAATAACCATTGCTCTTCTTGCTCTCTGTTGATTTCTGACATCTTTGAACAATTATCATTTTTAGAGTTTTGGAACAAAGGGGAAAATGCCTTGGCTCCCATATCCATCCCTTTCAGAGCACTGAACATGTGATTGGAGAGTCCTGCTTCTCTTTTTTCTCCTGAGGACATAGGTATTGAAAAGAGAATTGGCTCAAGCTCACTGGTCTTACCCGTCTGATATACGGTTGCTAATATGATATGATTGGCCAGACAGTTGGGGTATAATGTTGTGGTGGTGTGGCCACAGAATTTTAATTTCTTCCACAGGCTCTTTTGCTATTTTATTACTTTCCCCACTTGGGTCCATTTTTTTTTTTTTGTAAGGAAAAAAGTTACAGTCAGATTGTAGCCCTATGGCAGTGCCACATCAGCCATTTTGTGTTCAATTTTCATTTTTGACTGTCATGAAGTCTAAGATTTAAAGCACTGATATGAATCATTCCAAGATGTTCTGCTCCTTAAGACAACATAATAGACAGACCTTCAGGTTCCCAGTCCTGTTATTAACGTAATTCAACCAGCCAACCAGGCAGGCAGCGATCCAGTCCATTGCTCAGCCACTGAACCCCAACAGAAAGCTCATTTCTTCAGTTATAGCAATTTTGTTTAAAGCTTCATAATTTGCGTAATGCTCTTTTAACAGACTAGTTTTCCAGAGTGCATCTGGAAAGTGTGTCTGGAAAATGGAGATGCTATGGAAAACAGAGAAATAAACCTAGGGAAAAGGGGGATCATCTTCAGATGTGTTCACCATGTTTCCCTCTCGGTCTGTTTTTAGCATTTGACTACAGTCCGTTCAAGTCTACAGGCCATCATTCCTTCCATTCATCTCAAAGCAATTCATCATCATCTCCAAAGTGTGTTTTGATTTATCCAGCTTATGGAAAGGATACACCCAGGGTTGGAGGTGAAATATCATCAGAGACCAGGGCTACAAAAATGAAACTCTTGGCTTTGTTTATGGATGCTCCCCAAGTTCGATCCAGGCTTCTGCCATATGCCATTCTGTTCCTTTTGTACAAAACATGCCTTGATTCCCTTGCACAACTGATTCATTCTTCAAAGGCCTCTGAGATTCACATCAAGTGTCACATCTCCTAGAATGTCTTTCTTGACCTCTACGCCTAGATTATAAATGATATAACAACTCCCATTTTTTAGTACTTCCTGTTAGCCAGAGAATGTCCTGTTTTGGGGGGAGGCTAGGGGGAGGGCAGATGGAGAGGAAGAAAGAATCTTAATTAAGCAGGCTCCACGCCCAGCACGGAGCCTTACACAGGGCTCCATCTAGTAAGCCCGAGATGGCAACCTGAGCCGAAATCAAGAGTCGGATGCTTAACCAACTGAGCCACCCAGGCACCCCCAGAAAATGTACTGCTTTGAAGTCATGATCCTTTGTGACTCTCCTTAAGTCATTGTCTTATTCTCACAACTACATTATGAGACAAATATTAATGAAATCAACCCAAGAGGGAACTGCAGCTTAAAAATATTAAGCAACTTTCCTAAACTACACAGTTCATACATGGTAGAGGCAACCAAGTTCTGTGGTCTGTACTTTAAGCTTCTAAAGTATTGTTTTCCAAAGTGTGGCCCATGAAGCTCTGATGCTATGGGAGTTGATTTGAGATGGTGTAGGACCTTTTATATGAATACTTTTCTATGTATTCATTTTTGTGAAACATACAGAGAATAAGAAAACAGATCAATTCTCAGCATTTTGCCAAAGTTGCTTCATTTTTTTAAATTTATTTTTAAAGAAAATACCCAACATGGGGCTTGAACAACTCCAAGATCAAGACTTGCATGCTTTACCGACTGAGCCAGCCAGGCACCCCACTTCATATTTCTATTTAAAGGAATAAAACATTACATATCCAGTTGAAGATCTCTTTGTCGATCTCCTCCAGATCGAATTCCTTTCCAACCCTCCTTAGAGGTAGCCACTGTCCTGAATTGAGTGGACATCATTCCTTTACAAGTTTTTAAACTACGGTCAGGTATGTAATTTTTTTTTAAGATTTTATTTATGTATTTGACAGACAGAGATCACAAGTAGGCAGAGAGGCAGGCAGAGAGAGAGGAAGGGAAGCAGGCTCTTTGCCAAGCAGAGAGCCCGATGAGGGGCTCGATCCCAGGACCCCGGGATCATGACCCGAGCCGAAGGCAGAGGCTTTAACCCACTGAGCCACCCAGGCGCCCTGGCCAGGTGTGTTTTTAATATACAAGATGTAGCATTGTTTTGATTGTCTTCAGACTTTATATAAATAGCATACCATATGTGTTATTTTGCAACTTGTTTTGTTCACTCCCCATTTTGTTATTGATACTTATTTGATACACACGGGTTTTGTTCCTGTATTTCAAATGCTGTGGACCATTCCATGATATCAATATGTCAGATTTATTTAGACATTTTTCTCTTGACTCACATATAAATTGTTCCCATTGTTTGATATTACAAATGATACTGCACTTAGCATTCTTGGGCATGAATGTCTCCTTGTGTACATGTGGCAGATATTCTTTAGGATTAGAAGAAGCAGAATTGCCTGGGCATCTTCAAATTTACAAAACATTACCAAGTGGCTCTCCAGAATTTATCAATTTACACACACACCAGCAGTTTTTAAGAGTTTCCTTTTCTCAAAAATCATTTCTTAGTTTTTGCTAACCTTGTGAGTAGGAAATGTTATTTCATGGGGCTTTTTACTTGCATTTCCTGATTTTAGGTTGAAGGTTGAAGGAAGGCTGAAGGTTGAAGATCTTCTCATAAGCTTATTGTCCACTGGGATTTCTTCGGTTTTAAGTTGCCCATTTTTCCCTTTAAAAATTATTTTAAAAGTTATATCCAGTACAGTCCATTCTTTCTGATGTACAGTTTTATGAGTTTTGACAAATGCATAAAATTGCATAATCCCCACCAAGAACAAGATACAGGACAGGATGCACCTTTATAGTCAATCTCTCTCTATCCGGGGTCCCTAGAAACTGATTTTCCATACCAAGAGTTTTGTCTTAGTCCAAATGTCCTATCAGTGGAACTACACAGTATGGATAGTTTCAACACTTAGGTTCTTTGGCTGAGCATAATTTGTTTAAGATTCCTCCATGAGATGCATTTCAATAGTTCATTTTTGGTGCCGAATGACATTCCATTGTATGGATCTATGGCACTGTGTTTATTTACCAGTCGAAGGATTGTCTCTAAATTTCGGCAATTACAAATGAAGCTTCTATGAAAGATTGCATATAGGTTTTTGTGAAGCCTAGCTCTTTATTTCTTGTGGGGAAATACCCAGGAGGAGGATTGCTGGGTGGCGTGGTGGGTATATGTTTAACTTTATAGGAAACTGTCAAGCTGTTTTCCAGAGTGGTGGTGTCATTTTGCATTCCCACCAGCAATGTTTGAAAGTTGTAGTGGCTCAACAGTCTTACCGGCACTTGGTATTATCAGAGATTATTTTTTTAGGTTGGTCATTAGTATACAGAAACAACTCATTGTGGTTTTAATTTGTATTTAACTAATTACTAATGTTCAGCATTTTTTCATGGGCACATTTGCCATCCATGCATCTTCTTGGGTGAAGTATCCATTCAGATCTTGTCCAATTGTTGAAAATTGGGTCATGTGTTTCCTTAATACTGATAACATAATAATTGTTAATACAAGTCCTTTATCAGAAATGTGATTTGCAAATATTTTCTCCAAGTCTGTGGCCTTTTCCCCCTCATTATCTTAATAGTCATTCAAAGGACAGAAGTCTTCAATTTTGATGACTTTCAATTTGTCAATATTTTCTTTTATGGATAGTACTTTTGGGGTCACATCTAAGCAAAATTTGCCTAACCCAAGGTTAAGAATATTTTCTCCAATCCTTTCTTCTAGAATTTTACTCTTAGGATTTATATTTAGGTCTGGGTTTCATTTGAGCTCATTTTTATAGGATGAAATATTTTTTTAAAGATTTATTTATTTATTTGAGATAGAGAAACAGCAGAGTGATAGAAAGCATGAGCAGCGTGAGGGGGGAGGGACAGAGAGAGAGAAGCAGGCAGAAGAGGGAGCTCAGGCAGGGCTAGACATAGTCAGCTGCTTAACCAACTGAGCCGCTCAGGTGGTCCTCTCCTACTCAATATTTTTCAAAGATTTTATTTACTTATTTGAGAGAGAAGGAGGGAGAGAGAGAGAGAACATACATACAAGTTGGGGGCTGGAGCTGAGGGAGAGGGGCAAGCAGACTGCACTGAGTGTAGACCCCATTACAGGGTTCAATGGGGGACCTGATGGAGGACCCAACCTCAAGACCCTGAGGTCATAACCCAAATCAAATTCAAGAATCCGACACTTAACCGACTGAGCCATCCAGATGCTCCATTCTCATATTCAATTCTTTAATGATTATCAGTGTACCTAGGTTTTCTATTTTCTTTTTGAACAATTTTGGTTGGTAATTAATTTCTTTTTATCCTCACAACCTACTCTTTGTCTGATAAATAACAAATTAATAAACGTGTGTGTTTATGTTTTTTCATTTGTTTGTGTATTGTGAGATATGCAACATTTTTATAGGCATGTATTTTAATCTAAGGAAATGGTATCCTATTATATATTGTATTTCATTCTGGTCCCTACTTTTCTATTGAGCAACATATTTCTGAGACCTATTTGAGTTGCCATGAGTGAATCTAGTTCGTTGCTTTTAATTGCTGTATCAGAATCCCACAGTTTATATCTACCACATTTTACCTATCTGCTTCTGTAATGAAGAGCCCTATGGTTACATTCATCGTCTTATTTCCATAAACAGTTCTGAAGCAAATGTTTTGTTTCCTCTTCCACCAACAGATTGTTTTCCTATCACCACATGCCTACATTTGGTATTTTATATCTTTTTAAAATTTTGCCAGTCTAATAAGTGTCAAGTGAGAGCTCTATTTTAATTTGCACATCTCTGATTATCAGTGATTTTTTTTTAATTTTTAATTTTTAATTTTTTATAAACATATATTTTTATCCCCAGGGGTACAGGTCTGTGAATCACCAGGTTTACACACTTCACAGCACTCACCAAAGCACATACCCTCCCCAATGTCCATAATCCCACCCCCTTCTCCCAACCTCCTTCCCCCCAGCAACCCTCAGTTTGTTTTGTGAGATTAAGAGTCACTTATGGTTTGTCTCCCTCCCAATTCCATCTTGTTTCATTGATTATCAGTGATTTTAAACATCTTGTCCTATACTTGCTACTTTTTTGATATTTTTCTATAAATTGCCTGTTCGTGTTCTTTATGCATTTTCTTTTCGGTTTGGTGGTGTCGTCTTTGAGATCTGCAGAATGCCTTTTTGCATTCTAGATGTTAATTCTGTGTTTGTTTTTGAAAGTTTCTCCTCCCATAATTCCATTATCTAATAATTTTGCCAATGCTGTTCTTTGTTGAACAGAACTCCTTCATTGTGATGTATCAAACTAAGCAATGTTTTTCTTTAGAGTTTGTGCTTTTCAAGTTTTTAGAAGAAGTTCTTCCCTATTGTGAGGTCACAAACATATTCTCTTATATTTTCTTTTATTAACATCATTGTTTTACTCTTCCTATTTAGATCTTTAACACAATAAGTGTGTATTTGTGGAGTTAGATAGGGTCTCGATTGTATTTTTCTTCAAATAAATTTTTCTTCAAAAGCTGGTTTCCCCAATAATCTTTTTCCTTCATTGATTTGTTTTGCTACTCTATTCCATAGTTCTATTATTACTGAGGCAATCCTTCTCACTTCCTTTATAAGGTTGACTTAGCCATTCATAGGCATTTATTTGTCAATATAAGTTTCAGTTAAAGTTATTGTTTTCAAACAATCCAGCTGGAATTTCAATTGATATTGTGTTAAATAGATTAAACTGGGGAGAACTAACATCTTTTTTTTTTTTTTTTAAGAACTAACATCTTTATAATAAGTTGTCCCATCGAAGAGCATGGACTATTTTTTTCATTTATTTAAATAATATTGTGTTCTTCTATGTCTTTTATGAGAGATTTTCTTCATAAAGGCATTAGTTACTCTCACCCTTATATTTACATATTTTTTGTCATTATGAATAGTCTCACATTTGATTATCTTTTGTAGTTGGTTATTATTTGTGCAGATAAATAATTTTTGTAGGTTGATATTTTATCTGGCAACCATGCTGATTTCTCTTATTAACTGTAATACTTCGGTTTGTTTGTTGAATCTGTTACCATTGTTTTTCAGATAATTATATTCTCACCATATAATAAAGGTTTTTTTTTTTTAAAGATTTTATTTATTTATTCGACAGACAGAGATCACAGGTAGGCAGAGAGGCAGGCAGAGAGGGGCGGGGGAAGGCAGGCTCCCTGCTGAGCAGAGAGCCCAATGAGGGCCTCTATCCCAGGACGCTGGGATCATGACCTGAGCTGAAGGCAGAGGCTTTAACCCACTGAGCCACCCAGGTGCCCCCAAATAATAACAGTTTTATCTCCTTTCCAATCCTTCCATTTTTCATTAACTTATTTTTTTTCTTTATACCACTGATCACAGCTGACAATAAAATGTTAATGGTAGAAATGATAGATTGGAGAATTACGATATTTTGTCTGATCTTAAAGAGAATGAATCTAAAGTTTCTCCATTGGGGCACCTGACTGCTTCAGTCAGGGGAGCATGTGATCCTTGATCTCAGGGTTGTGAGTTTGAGACCTATGCTGGGTTGCGGACATAACTTAATAAAATCTTTCAGAAAAAAAATTTTAAAATAATTCTCCAATAGTTGTAATACTGGCTTTAAAAAACATATAACTTTTAACAGGTCAAAAATTTTTCCTTCTATTTCTGGTTTGCTAAAGATTTTTTTTTCTTTTTTTTTTCTTTCTTCTTTCTTTTCTTTCTTCTTTTCTTTTTAGAGAAAACAGAAAGCGTAATATCTTTTTGTGTACTTATGCTCCAGGAACTATGCTATGTACTTAAATGCATTGCTCCTTTTTATTCTCACAGGCACTTTAAGAAATATATAATATTAATCTCCATTTTACCCATGAGGAAATAGAGCCTCAGAGAGGTTCAATTTTAATACATTATCCAGAGAATGATGGGAAGATAGTACTCAAACCTTGGTTAGGCTGCCTTCAAAGGCAGAATTTTAATGAAATGCCAACATCAATGCATTATTTACGACCTTCTGTATTAAGCCTTAATAATTTGCACTTACCTCTTTAGTCCCGTATTTACTTCTTTCTCTTAACTCTGAGTATGATCAAACTTATCAGCATCCTCTCAGGGATGACCATGACTTCTGATTTACTTGATCAGCTGTATTTCTACTGCTCCCTGAACTCCCCTTTCAACCTCTGACCTTTCCATCATTGAAGAAACTCTACCTGCACATTAATCGGAGAAGCGGTATTAAATCACCTTCTCAGTTAAGTTTTTCTCACATGAGGCAGGATCCAACCTTTATGTTAAACACTGAGGAATGTCAACAAGTCAGGATGTTTTTGCTTAAAAATCTCTATTTTAGTATTTTTAAAAGTTTTTATTTTAGAATAATTATACTTTGACAAGAAGTGTTTTTTTTTTTTTTTTTTTTTTTAAAAAAGCATGTCCAGGGATGCCTGGGTGGCTCAGTTGGTTAAGCCTCTGCCTTTGGCTCAGGTCATGATCCCAGGGTCCTGGGATCAAGTCCCGCTTCGGGCTCCTTGCTCAACGGGGAGCCTGATTCTCTGCCTCTGCCAGCTTCTCTTCCTGCTTGTGCTCTCTTTCTCTCTGATAACTAACTAACTAAATAAATAAATAAAATCTTAAAAAAAAAAAACCTTGTACAAAGAGGTCTTCTCTACACTTTATCCAGTCTCCCCCAATGGTATCATTGTGTAGAACTGTAGTACATATCAAACTAAGAAATTGTGTAAAGGTCACAGAGATTACTCAGATTTCACCAGTTTCCCATGCAGTCATGTGTGTGTATGCGTGCGTGCATGTGTGTGTCTGTGAGCGTGTGTGTGTAGCTCTATGCAGCTACATGACGTGTAGATCTGCGTGATCACCACCACAGTCAAGATAGAGAATTGTTCCCAGAGCCCCTCATGATACCACTTATAGCCACATCCACCCCCTTCACCCCTAATCACTAATCTGATCACTAATCTGATCTTCATTTCTAATTTTGTTATCTCAATAACATCATTTAAATGGGATCATACAGTATGTGACCTTTTGAATTGACATTTTTCACTCATAATGATTCCCTAGAGACTCATCCAGGCTGTTGCTTATAACAATAATTCTTTCCTCCTACCCGCCCTCCCTCCCTTCCTTTTTTAGAGGGAAAGAGTGGAGAAAGGCGGAGGGAGGGGGAGAGAGAATCTTAAGCAGGCTCCATGCTCAGCACAGAGCCCCATGTGGGGCTTGATCCCATGACCCTGATATCATGACCTGAGCAAAAATCAAGAGTTGGACCGTTAACCAACTGTGCCACCCAGGCACCCCAATGGTTCATTGTTTTTTATTGTTGAGTTTCATTTCATGGTATGGATGTACCACAGTTGGATTAATTATTCGCCTACTGAAATGTGTCTGGATGGTTGCAAGTGTTTAGCTATCACAAAGAATGCTGCTATAACTATTAGCAACACGTTTTTGTGTGAATGTAAATTTTTATTTCTCTGGGAAAAAAGACTGAGTTCAATTTTGGATGTTTTTTGTCTGTGGACAAGGTAGCTGTGTTGCACGACTCCAAGAGGTAATATTTATATGGTTGTCTATAAAAATGGCTACCCTCACTTTGGAGTTGTATAGTACACAGTCGTCACAACCATATACAATAGTTTCATCTCTGGAATCCAGGTAGAAGTGTCCAAAAGACAACTGGATATAAGCTTGATATTTGGGAAGAAGGATGCCTGGGTAATGTTGGCATAGATTTACATGGTTAGAGGTGGAGAATACAAAGAAATGTACATTGAGAAAGAAACACGTGCTGTGAATAGAACCAACACTCAGTTGTAATCAAATGTATGATTCAGTTGGATTCTTTCCATAAACCTATACTCAAATACTACAAATATCTGTTTTATAGTAGCTAGGCTCTTCTCTATCTCATTCTGTACATAATGCTGCATACAATAGCATCTGTAGTGAATCTTTTATAACTTAATTACAGATTCCTCACTTCCCTAAAAATCAGATAATTCTAAAATTAGCAAAAATTAATGTGTCCACAGGTCGATTTGGTTGAAAAACGACCAAAAAAAAATGTATTGCCCAACAAACGCATCCAAAAGCTTTACAAGAAGAGATTAGTTTGTAAAAATGGGCAAAGATTCAGAAGTCTTCATCTTCTTTAGTTAAAATGAGGAACTCCTCCTAAGTTGTGTTTATTCTTATGCACTCATTCTGCATATTACTGTCATGAATCTTTCTGGTTGATGGCTAGTCTCTTTAAAAAAACATTTAATCTGAGGGTTTTGAAGGGATGGGGGGTGGGAGGTTGGGGTACCAGGTGGTGGGTATTATAGAGGGCACGGATTGCATGGAGCACGGGGTGTGGTGCAAAAATAATGAATACTGTTATGCTGGAAATAAAAAAAATAAATAAATATATTAAAAAAAAAACATTTAATCTCTCTAAAGGATGTCAGATTGAGACTGAATTACGATAAAAAATTGAACCTTACTCTTAAGAGGGACCACCTCTGTTACTTTTGAATTAATCCTACTGATTTTTGTGAACTCTTGCTAGAGGGTACATAATGTGACTAAATAACTTGACAATTTGAACAAAACAGATATGTCTGAACCCATATTTTTTAAGGAGTGTTGACCTTCAACGTCAACGTGTGATTCTCTTGGAATATCTGTTTACCCATCTACTCCTTAATTCATGAAATCTTTAGGTGCTGAGCCAGTGTATAAATCAGGCATGGAAATAAACTTGTTATGTTATAAACATAACTTACTTCTGCTCAAATTGTATTACTCAGTTTAATCACATTTACTTGTATTTGTTTTTGTTTGTTTGTTTTTGGTTTTGGTGTGTTTTATTTGTTTGTTTGTTTGTTTGTTTGAGAGAGAGAGCGAGAGAAAGAGAATATGTGTGATCTGGGGTAGGGGGCAGAGGGAGAGAATCTTAAGCTGATTCCATGCTCAGCACAGAGCGGGATGCAGAGCTTCATCCCACAACCCTGAGATCACGACCTGAGCCAAAATCAGAAGTCAGATGTTTAAACCACTGCGCCACCCAGGCACCCCCAGTTTAATCACATTTAAATCCATAAAATGATTGCGCTAGTTTTCCCTCAAAGAACTAAAATTTACCACCATTGAGAAGACTCAAGCTAATGGCCTATAGACTGTGAGGATATTCTTTTTTTCTTTTAAAGATTTTATTTATTTTATTTGACAGACAGAGATCACAAGTAGGCAGAGAGGCAGGCAGAGAGAGAGAGAGAGAGGAGGAAGCAGGCTCCCTGTTGAGCAGAGAGCTTGATGCGGGGCTCGATCCCAGGACCCTGAGGTCATGACCTGAACCAAAGGCAGAGGCTTTAACCCACTGAGCCATCCAGGCGCTCCTATTTAAATTTTTTTTAAGATTTTATTTATTTATTTGACAGAGATCACAAGTAGGCAGAGAGGCAGGCAGAGAGAGAGGGGAAAGCAGGCTCCCTGCTGAGCAGAGAGCCTAACGTGAGGCTCGATCACGACCTGAGCAGAAGGCAGAGGCTTTAACCCACTAAGCCACCCAGGTGCCCCTGTGAGGATATTCTTGAAGACAAGTCCCACAAAGTTTTGAAATGAATATAATAGAGTTGGTCAAGATGGCTTCTTTGAAGGATTGTTATGTGTATAAATCAATTTAGTTACATTATTTGATTGAAATATTGTATGCTTTTTGTGGAAAGAACATGGATTTTGTATCAGGCATACCTGACTTCAGTTACTGATTTTACCTCTTAAATAGATTTAGGACAATGGGCCGTTTGTTTATTTTTCTCTTTTTAGGTTTTTCCCCAATTTTTTATTCTAGTGAAATACTCATGACATAAAATTTACTATTTTAATCATTTATAAGTGTACCATCAGTCATATTACATACATTCATATTGTGTGGAACCACACCACCATCCATCTCTAGAAGTCTTTTCATCTTGCAAAACTGAAAACCATATGCATTAAACAACGGCTCCCCAAGACTCCCTCCCCCAAGCTTCTGGTAACCTCCATTCTACTCTCTCTTGCGATGAATTTGACTCCCCCTGCCCCAGATTCCACATATAAGTTAGTTTTTCTGTGTATGGCTTATTTCTCTTAGCATAATGTCCTCCAGATTCATCCATGTTGTCACAAATGGCAGGATTTTCTCCCTTTTAAGGGCTGAATAATATCCCATTTTACATACACGCACGCTGGTGCGCATGCGTGCGCGCGCACACACACACACACACACACACACATTTTCTTTATCTGCTTGTCCGTTGGTGGACATTTAGGTTGTTTCTATACCTTGCCTATTGTGAATAATGTTACAGTGGACATAGGAGTAAAGATCATTTCTTAGAGATAGTGGTTTTATTTCTTTTGGATAAATACTCAGACTGAGAATTACTGGATTATATGGTAGCTCTATCTTTAATTTTTGAGGAATCTTCACACTGTTTTTCATAGTGGCTGCCCCAGTTAATTGCTGCACTAATTTAGAATCCTACCACTGGTATATTTCACTGATTCCCACCATCAGTGTATTTCATTCTATGTTTATTGGGCCACTTGTTTATCATCTCTAAGATTGTTTCATCACCCATAAAATGTATATGATAATAATACCTACATCAGAAATGTTTTGTGAGAATCAAATGAATGAAAAGTATTTATTTATTTATTTTTAAATTATCTTATTTATTTATTTGAGAGAGAGAGAGCAAATGATAGAACACAAGCAGGGGTGGGGAGGGGCAGAGGGAGAGTGAGAAGTAGGTGCCCTGCTGAGCAGGGAGCCCAACACACAGGGCTTGATCCCAGGACCCTGAGATCATGATCTGAGCTGAAGGCAGACACTTAACTGACTGAGCCACCCAGAAGGCCCCAAAACTATTTAGTATAGTGCTAAATATGCACCATATGAACACCAGATTATTATGAAGCACTCCTATCTGAGAGTCAGTCTGCTCATGGATACTTCCACTGATGTCAAGAACAGTTTCCTTTAAGAGAGAAGCCCAGGCAAGGTGAAAGTTATTACATGGTGACTCGGGCCTCATGAATGGTTCTTGGGAATCATGAAGTCTGTCACCCGCACAACCAGGTAAAATCCAATCCTTCATAATTTGGCAAAGGAAGAAACTTAATCTTATTTTGTATTTAATTCCAAAATATCATCTTGAAAAAATATTTATGTTGCTAATGAAGACAGGTACTATCTAAATCTTGTTCACCGAATTATCATGGGATGGGGTCACTGCTTAGAATTCTGATTACCCCACCAGCTCAGTCAGTTTCTTCTGGCTGATTTATAATGATAAATACCCCATGAAATGTTTCTCCTGGCAATGGCCTTCCTCATTTACAATGTCTTCTACAATCAAAGAGGAAATACTTCATTGTGTATATGAATTTGATATTAATTTTGTGGTCAGCTCAAGCTTTTCTGTCCATGGTCTTTCTATTTAAACAATCTTCCTCCTGCATGGCAGGTCAGGAGTCAAGTGCGCAGGAGACTTGGGAGACCTTATTTCAGAAGGGTTATTAATCTCTGCAGAATCACCTGTTGGATGGCATTCTTCCACACTTCTTTGTCAAAGGGAGAGACAGAGATAGACAAAGAGGAAGAGAAGGGGGGGGAGAGAGAAAGGATTATATGAAGATGGGAAAATGGGAGTAGACATAGGAAAGAACCTGAATCACTATCATTGCCAGAGTTATAAGTGAATGGTTTATAACTTTTGGGGGTCAAGTTCTTTCTCTAAGATTCCATGGAAGCTATAGCTCTTCTCAGCAGAAATTTGGGGGGTACACATCCACGGGAAATGTCACTTCCCATTTCAAAGTGTTCTTATACAACATGAAGTACATCCTTAAGCCCCAGGTCAGTCCTTAACTGATAATAATGACCTCCACATCTTGAAATTCCATCACACTCTCTGCAATTCATGTGACAAGGATTTGAACATCATTTTGTAAAGACGTCTACACCTTAGAGTTGACTGATTTCCTAGTGTCCCTCATGGGAACTTCTTCTGTCCCCACTTTCTCTGGATGGGGCTCAGTCATTTCCCAAGCTTCATCTGAGCCCTCTATGAAAGGCTAACTTTATTTCCTCTCCATTTAGAAAACTCATGAAAGTTACAAAACCTCTATCCAAAAACACACACATATATGTATATCTTATCAATTTTGCACTTGATGTTAAAGGTACTCATGTGCTATTTATAGTCCATCCATAGACCCAAGATTCTACATCCCTGTCTTGGAGGGAATCTGGTCTCCCTGTCGAAGTGGTTTCAGGCATCTGGCATTTATACTTGGTTCTTAAATTGATTATAATGGCTAATAGAATAAAAGTTTGAGGTTTTTAAAGAACTGTATATTCTGGCCTTAGATCTTGCTGATTTTAGCTTCATTTTGGAAATAGTGCTCAAATCCCCTATGCCAAAGACCTTGGTGGCTCACACAGAGCCCTGCAGGGCCCAATCTGGGAATGTGCAAGCCAAGTGTAGGCCTTGGTCTACTGTGGTCAGCTGGGGACAAAGTCAGTATGTTTTATTACTATACTAAACTATGAAGGAAACTTAGTCTCCTTCCACTAACAATAGTATCTTCTGGGTTAATCAGTCCTTCGGGATAATTCGCAGTGTTTCAGAGTTTCAGCCCTAGTACCACTAGTTCCTTCCTCCTCAAGATATGACAGAGAAGGAGGAGCCATTTGGCATGGGCATCTCTGTGTGGCTCGTCATTGGCCTCCACACGAACGTACTCAGTAATGCTCCCACTCCTTCAACACTGGGCACCCTGTAAATCAGAAATCCAGGGCTTGTGAAAAATAGGGTCTATGCTATCAGTCCATTTAAACCCAGAGTTGTTCACCACCTTGCTGTCATGACCTCACCTTGACCCCTACCTGCCTCTCAGATCTTCTGGATGTCAGCCACATTCTCCATCTAGCCCCTGAATGAGGCTATCCTCCTCCAGTCTCTGCCATGGGGTCACTTTGCTCCTCAGTCGTGGCCCCATGGCATGTCTGTTGGTTCTCCATTCAGCTAGTTTCCATGTCTTCCACTGGCAACATGTGGAAACTTCTAGATCAGTCTATGCCAAGTAGGAGCTGAGGAAGTCATGGTCGCCTCTCTCTGCCTAGATACACCTGGTATCCATCTCTCTTCTGTTATGATCACCCCTTGTTAGTGAGGGGGAATTCAGGAAGGTGATGCCTCAGAGCTCCATAGACCAAAGTGGGCAAAATTCCACCTGTTTTCCATCCTCCCCCCAACACTTGGTTGTAAAATGTTTGTCAAACCTTCACAGCCCCTCAGGTTATGATGGTGGGATGGATGGAGGAGGGAGGAAAACTGCTATCTAGCCTCTCATTTTTCCTTCTTTCTCTCTTTCATCTCTCAGAATGGTTCACTTTTTTTTAGAGTTTTTATTTAATTCCCATTAGTTAACATACAGCCTAATATTAATTTCAGGTGTACAATAGAGTGATTAGAATATTCTACTTTTTTCCCTGGAAAGTGTACCCTCCACTTGTATCTTGTCCTGAGTTTTCCCAATCTAATAGAGCTCGAGAATGCCAGTCAGCCAGGCCTGCCTCTTAAAAAAAGGAGGTGGGCGGAAGACTGGGTGTGCGACTCTTGATTTCCGCTCAGGTCCTGACCTCAGGCCATGGGATCAAGCCCTGCATCAGTGCGGAGTATGCTTCTTTCTCTCTTTTTGCTCCTTCCCCTGCTTGTGCTCTCTCTGTCTCTTGCTCTAAAATAAATAGGTAAAATCTTTATTTAAAAAAAAAAGAAAAACAACACAACCAAAAAACCCAGCTTCATTGAGATGTAATTTACATGCCATGAAATTTATCAATTTTAAATGCAGAGTCCATTGACTTTTTAGTAAATTTATAGAGCTGTATAACTGCCACCATATTTCCAGCTTTGGAACCCTTTCATTATCCCAATACAATTGTTCGTGCTCATTTACAGTTAATCTGTTTTCTCATCCCAAGTCCCAGATAACCAATCTGCTTCCTGTCTCTATGGATATGCCCATTCTGGACATTTCATATCAACTTAATCATACAACATGTGGCATTTGGTGTCTGGCTGCTTTTATTTAGCATGTTGTTTTGGGGGTTCACCTGTGTTTCATGTATCATGACTTCATTTCTCTTCAAGGCTGAATAATATTCCATTGTATGAATATACCACATTTAATTTATCTGTTGGTAGAAACTGGGCATGTTTCCACTTTTGGTTATTGTGAATAGTACTGCTTTGAACATTCATGTACAGGTTTTTGTTTGAATATCTGTTTTCAATTCTTTGGGATCTAAGCCAAGAAATGGAATGGCTGAGTCATATGGTAATTTTATTTAACTTTTTCAGGAACCACCAAACTTTTCCATAGCAGTCATAGCATTTTACATTCCCACTACCAGTGTAGGAAGGTTCCAATTTTTCCACATCTTTACTGACACTTGTTATAGCCATTCCAGTGGGAGTGGCAGGCTTGTGTCTTGCTTCTGTGTGGCTCAGTCAGTTAAGCGACCGACTCTTGATTGCTGTTCAGGTCATGATCTCAGGGTCATGGGATCGAGCCCAGCATCAGGCTCCACGCTCAAGGTGGAGTATGCTTCAGATTCTCTTTCCCTCTCCCTCAGGTTCGCCTCAAAAAGTATTTCTTGAAATAATAACTGATTTTATTCAATATGAGTATAGTCACCAAGGAAATTAGATCACTTGGCCAGAGAAATTAGAATCAAGAGGGTAGGGAAAGGAACTAAACGTGAAGGGAGGAGTGAGGCAAAGTCTCCCACAGAGTTCCTTCCTTCCTGGGTTATCCTACAGACCTGCTGCTAAGATCTACAGAACAGTGGAAATACAAAAATGAACAATGGATTTCCAGTTACATGAGGCCAAATCAAAGAATCTGGCCCACACTAGAGGTCATTTTCCCTTGGCTTACTCTCAAAGGAGATCAGCAGCCCAAAGGATCCAAATGAGATAAAGACACCAGGGTCAACTTGGCTGCCCACAGCCTCCCATTCATCTCTCAGAGATATGCTGTAAGTTCTGCAGACTCGTCATCCCACACAGAAGGAAATACCCATCAGGTCTGGGGAGGTGTGAACTTTGGGCTTGCTATATTTTATATCCTTTCTGCCCCCATATTCAGCACCCAGAGGCAGCTCATACTGTGAGAGCCGGCGATAATTCCCCTATTCAGGTAGTCCTATAACCCACGACCAATTTCCCTGCTGAAGCCTTGGACTTCAATGGACCAATGCTAGGGCAGTCTCTAAATTGCTGTGCCTGTACTCCAGGGTCTGGCAGTTTTCATTTTGATCCTCACTGGGGTCTCCTTGGATCATGTCCAGCCATGGCCAGTCACACCAGGCACAGCTGCTACGTGATAGCAGATTGGCAAGAGCAACAAAAGAAAGGCAACATGGGCTCAAAGCATATAAAGAATAGCATTAGCAGGTGGGAGCCAACATTGGTGAAACAGCATAAGGCTGTAAACATGGTGGTCGAATAAGAAATCGCCCTGAGAAAGTAGAAAAAGAGCGAGTCAGAGTTCTTGACTGTTGTTTCTGGGGGAAGATGATGCCAAAAATGATACTAAAAAGTGGTTTGTGAGAACAAGGACATCAGAAAATTAGAGGACCATCTGGAGTTTGGAGAGTTTTTTTTTTTTTTAAGATTTTATTTATTTATTTGAAAGAGAGTACACACACATGTGCATGCACGAGAGAGAGAGAGAGAGAGAGAGAATGAACGAGCAGGGAGGAAGACAAGCAGATGCCCCCGCTAAGCATAGATCCTGATGTGGGACTCGATCTCAGGACCCTGGGATCATGACCTGAGCTGAAGGCAGACATTTAACTGACTAAGCCACCCAGCGCCCCTGTGTGATAATCTTTCTAACAAACTCTCCTTAGCTGTTTATATCGCAGTCACTTTTTAAGAATTTGGAATAAATATTTTGCTTTCATCAGAATATCCCCTTAAACACATATGGTCAGTTCTTTCTTCTGATTTATCTACCTCATTTTGCAGCATGCAATATTCAAGAACATTCCAATATCTGGCATGAGCATGAATGGCAGACCTTGGAATAACCTTTCCGTGCCTGAGAGATTGAGTCAAAGAGTACAGGCTTGTTTCTTCTTTCTATTCTCCCTGCCTCCTGCTTAGTTGGGGGGGGGGGCTCTCACCACATTCACTTGAGCTTTTTATTTTTTTTTAAGATTTTATCTATTTATTTGACAGACAGAGATCACAGGTAGGCAGAGAGGCAGGCAGAGAGAGGAGGAAGCAGGCTCCCCACTGAGCAGAAAGCCCGATGTGGGGCTCGAACCCAGGACCCTGGGATCATGACCTGAGCCAAAGGCAGAGGCCTTAACCCACTGAGCCACCCCGGCGCCCCTCACCTGAGCTTTTAATAATCTCCAAATTTCAGCTCTGATCATGATACTTCCCCCTCACCCTCACTCACTGTGGCTTTATAGTGGAGATATTTGATAAATAAGAGTTGAAAAGAAAGAATGTTTGATATAAAATTAAACAGAAGTATATCCTCCACTGTCATGTGAATAATTCTAGTTTCCAAATCAATGAAAGAATAAATCATTTGAACGCATACTTTACCTATTTCGTTGTTTTCAAAAAATACTGAGCCACCCAGGCGCTCCCTGGAGACTTTTTCATTAAGAACCTATAAGACCGGGACACCTGGGTGGCTCAGTTGGTTAAGTGGCTGCCTTTGGCTCAGGTCATGATCCCAGTGTCCTGGGATCGAGTCCCACATTAGGCATCTTGCTCGGCAGGGAGCCTGCTTCTCCCTCTGCCTCTGTCTGCCACTCTGCCTGCCTGTGCGCTCTCTCTCTCTCTCTCTCTCTCTCTGACAAATAAATAAAAATAAAATCTTAAAAAAAAAAAAGAATTTATAAGACTGATCAAGAAAGTTCTGGTATTAGTTCTCTGTTCACTGCATGGCTCCCTTTTACAGTGTCAGGCCTGTCGGTGGTGACCTTTGGCGTGACCCTCAGAAATTACAGTCAGAAGGCAGACTGCCACAGAGACAAAGTTGGGCATCATCAATACAGAATTATTTGAGACTTTTGAGGTTTAGCGCTTTAATTTTAAGTAGACGATAATGACTAGAGGCTAGCTTTCAACCCACCAGTCCATGTAGCAACACAGGCTCAGAAAATGTCACACAAGAACCTTTCGGCCAATATTATGGGAGAAAAAAATGCAGAGCAAGTTAATGGCCATAAAGAATTTACAGGGTCCTATTAAAACAGAGTGAAGTTATGAGGATCTAGAACAACAACAACAAAAAAAATCACAATTTGAGGGATGAAAGAATTGAGCACCTGAATGGGTAACTCACATTCTAGGAAAGTGGTAAATAAAATAGTCAAAGGATAAAAGTGAATACTGGAGAGTACTGACTTCATAAGGAATTTATAAATCGTCCCTATGGGCTTGTAGTTGACTTTGCTGATGGGAAATTTATAAATAGAAATGTGTATAATAAAGGAAAAGCTGCCTATTCTTTAGTCATAGTTCTAAGTAGTGAACAAAAAACTGCAGAAATGATTTTAAGCCAATGGTCCCATGAAAATGGGATCCCAGTGGTCCCCAAGTTGGGAGGTGAAGGGGCACCTGGGTGACTGAGTCGGTTAAGCATCCAACTCTTTGATTTGGGCTCAGGTTATGATCCCAGAGTCCTGGGTTCGAGCCCCAGCATCGGCATCAGGTTCCCTGCTCAGTGGGGAGCCTGCTTCTCTTTCTCCCCATGCCCTTCCCCCTGCTTGTGCTCTCTCACTCTCTCTCAAGTAAATAAACAAAATCCTTTTTAAAAAAACATTGTGAGTTGAAGCAGGTTATATTAACATTACCAGTTTCATCCCTAATTTCCTATGAGTTATTGGTGCTGAAAGAGACATGAGGAGGCAGTGGGAGAAAGGGGGCTCCTCTAGACACCTAAGCAGGGACGATCCTGTTCCTCAGATTAATTTCATATGCAGAACCGGCTCCAAATCAAACGGTTAGACAGAATGTACTGAAATGCAGAGAAAATTCTTAAGCAGCAATCAAAAAAATAATGAGAGTAATTTTTTGAAATGACATTGGATTCAACCACAACAATATGGTGTGTGGGAAGAACATTGGCCTAGGATTGGTGCCAGTTCTATTCCTCAATCTGCCTCTGTCATGCACAGCAGACAATCAACATGTGACACTCCCTCCTAAGCCTAAATGGCCGTGACAAGATCAAAATATGGAAAAACCTACGTTCCCACAGAATTTAGGGAAGGGAGCTATCCACGTGATAAAGCCATTGCATGATTCCTGTTCCCATATCCTGCTTGTTGCCTTGTGAAATCACAGGTGAAGTGACCCTATTCCCACTTTATCAGAAATCTTCTGGGGCGCCTGGGTGGCTCAGTGCCTTCCGCTCAGGTCATGATCTCAGGGTCCTGGGATCGAGCCCTGCATCGGGCTGTCTGCTCAGCAGGGAGCCTGCTTCCCTCTCTCTCTGCCTGCCTCTCTGCCTACTTGTGATATGTCTGTCAAATAAATAAATAGAATCTTTTAAAAAAAGAAATCTTCTACTATTATCCCTTTTTCTCTTCTTTTTTCAATTTCCTGTGATCTTCTGACTCATTCCCATCATCACTTCAAGTCCAGTTTCTCATATCTTTAATAAACACTGCTGGGACCCTCCATATCACTGTATTGTTCCTTATGGGAAAAAGAAGTTATAGATGTAAGATAAATCAAAGATAGGGGTGCCTGGGTGGATCAGTGGGTTAAAAGCTCTGCTTTCGGCTCAGGTCATGATCCCAGGGTCCTAGGATCGAGCCCCGCATCAGGCTCTCTGCTCAGCAGGGCACCTGCTTTCCCCGCTTTCTCTGCCCGCCTCTCTGCCTACTTGTGATCTCTCTCTCTCTGTGTCAAATAAATAAATAAAATCTTTTTAAAAAATCTTTAAAAATAAATAATTAAATATAGAATTTACTACAGAGGGGCGCCTGGGTGGCTCAGTGGGTTAGGCCTCTGCCTTCATTTTTTTTAAAAAAAGATAAATCAAAGATAGATGAAGTTAAGCAAAAACATTGTAGTCCAGAGTTTGAATATTAGACTAAGAATTCTTATTATTCCAACTGAAGAACCGAATAAAACAAAGACTTCTTATTGCTTTGTTATAGTTCCAAGCTCCAGTGAACAGAGAATCATGAGTATGGTTTGAAACTAATCAAAGCAGTGTCAAAGGTGTAAGGTGAAACTGCTCGGATTAGCACCATCCTTCATTTCTTCTGTATTTTTCCCATGTTTCTTTTGCTGCCCAAGGTATCTTTCTCTTGCCTGTGATTAAGAATTGTGTGATTCACGGCAAACATCATCCTCAATGGGGAAAACCTGAGCGATTCCCCCGAAGGTCAGGAACAAGACAAGGATGTCTACTGTCACCACTTTTATTCAACATAGTGCTGGAAGTCCTAGCCTCAGCAATCACACAAAAGGAAATAAAAGGCATCCAAGTGGGTAAGGAAAAAGTAAAACTTTCACTATTTGCAGATGACACGATACTCTATGCAGAAAACCCTAAAGACTCCACCAGCAAAGTACTAGAACTGATAAATGAATTCAGTAAAGTCACAGGACACAAAATCAGTATACATAAGTGTTGCATTTCTATACACTAATAATGAAACTGGAGAAAGAGAAATTAAGAAAACAATTCCATTTACAGTTGCATCAAAAATAATAACGTACCTAGGAATAAACCTAACTGAAGAGGTGAGAGACCTATACCTCAAAAATTATAAAACACAGGTGAAGGAAATTGAAGATGACACAAAGAAATAAAAAGACTTTCATGCTCATGGACTGGAAGAACAAATATTGTTAAAATGTCTATAATACCTAAAGCAATCTACGTATTTAATGCAATCCCTGTTAAAATACCAATAGCATTTTTCACAGAATTGGAACAAACAATCCTGAAATTTGCATGAAATCACAAAAGACCCTGAATAGCCAAAGCAATTCTGGAAAAGAAGAACAAAACTGCAGGTTGTCATAATTCTGGATTTCAAGTTATATCATAAAGTTGTAGTAATCAACACAGGATGGTCTGGCATAAAAGAGACATACATATCAATCAAACAGAATAGAAAACCCAGAAATGAACCTATAATTATATGATCAATTAATCTTCAAAAAAGTAGGAAAAAATATGCAATGGGAAAAGGACGGTCTCTTCAACAGATGGTGTTAGGAAAACTGTACAGTGACATGTAAAAGAATGAAACTGGACCACTTTCTTCCACCATACACAAAAATAAATTCAAAATGGATTAAAGACCTCAATGTGCAACCTGAAACCATAAAAATCCTAGAAGGCAGTAATTTCTCTGACATCAGCCAAGGCAACATTTTTCTAGATATGTCTCCTGAGGCAAAGGAAACAAAAGCAAAAATGAACTATTGGGACTTTATCAAAATAAAAAAGCATCTTCACAGTGAAGGAAACAATCAACAAAATTAAAAGACACCTCACTGAATGGGAGAAGATATTTGCAAACTACGATTTCCATAACAGGTTAGTAGCTAAAATATGTAAAGAACTGATACAACTCAATACTTAAAAAATAAATAATCCAATTTAAAAATGGGCAGAAGACATGAACAGACATTTTGCCAAAGAAGACATACAGATAGGGTGCCTGGGTGGCTCAGTGGGTTGAATGTCTGCCTTCAGCCCAAGTCAGGATCCCAAGGTAGTGGAATCGAGTTCCGCATCGGGCTCCATGCTCAGCCAGGAGTCTGCTTCTCCCTCTCCCTCAGCAGCTCCCCCCTGTTCATGCTCTCTCTCTCACTATCTCTAATAAATGAGTAAAATCTTAAAAGAAAAGAAAAAGATATATAGATGGCCAACAGACACATGAAAAGACACTCAACAAAACTCATCATCAGGGGAATGCAAATCCAAACTATAATGAGATATCATCTCACACCTGTCAGAATGGCTACAATCAGCAACACAAGAAACAATAAGTGTTGGTAAGGATGTGGAGAAAAAGAAACCCTCTTCTACTGTTGATGGGAATGCAAGTTAGTGCAACCACTATGGAAAACATTATGGACTTTCCTCAACAAGTTAAAAATAGAGCTATCCTATGATCTAGCAATCACACTACTAGGAAACACACACTACTATTTACCCAAAGAATACAAAACTTCTAGTTCAAAGGGATAGATGCACGCCCATGTTTATTGCAGCATTATCTACAATAGCTAAGATATGGAAACAGACCAAGTATCCATTGACTGCTGAGTGGATAAAGATGTGGTATATATACACAATAGAATATTATTCAACCATAAGAGGGAATGAAATCTTGCCATTTGCAATGACATGGATGCAGCTAGAGAGTATAACACTAAGCAATATAAGACAGACAGAGAAAGACAAATACCATCTGATTTCATTCATATGTGGAATTTAAGAAACCAAAAACGAGGGGTGCCTGGGTGGCTCAGTGGGTTAAGCCTCTGCCTTCGGCTCAGGTCATGATCTCAGGGTCCTGGGATCAAGCTCTACATCAGGCTCTCTGCTCAGTGGGAAGCCTGCTTCCCCCTCTCTTTCTGCCTGCCTCTCTGCCTACTTGTGATTTCTCTCTGTCAGTGTCAAATAAATAAATAAAATCTTTTTTAAAAACCCAAAGACAATAACAACAACAACAAAAATGACCCAAAGAAAGAGAGAGGAGAGAGAGAGAAATCAAGAAACAGACTCTTAACTGTAGAGAGCAAACTGATGATTACCAGAGGGGAGGGGGGATGGAGGTTGGGTGAAATAGGTGTTGGAGATTAAGGAGGCCACTTGTGATGAGTACAGGGTGATGTATGGAATTGTTGCATCACTATATTGTACACCTGAAAACTAATATAACACTCTATGTTAACTCTACTGGAATTTACAATTAAATTAAATTAAAAAAAATAATCGCATGGGTCATAGTACTGTAAAATAATTAGACCCATTTTCCCATGTGACAAATATATTCACTAAGGCATTTTTGCATTTTGCGTGGGGGTCATATTTGAACAACAAAAATCTAGAATGGTTCCCAAAGTATCAATCTGTTAGTCTGTGCCAAGTAAGAGAGCAGAATAAACATAACCAAAGTAGTCAAAGAAAGTCAATCTGATGGTAGCATATAGGCCTGTCCTGGTTGTGGAGACTAACAGTTATCTGTAAATCTGTACTTCTACTTGGAAATCAAAACTATGGGCTGTGTTTAGATATTTGGTTTTTGGGATTATATCCAAATTAGATCTTTAATAAGAGACACTCTAAATCTTTAGGTCATGCTATCTCCACCCTCAAGTATCACTGAATTTCAGGCACTGCATATTTTTTGTAACTGACCACATTTGAAAATCCTGGCACAGAGCAGATAACTTATTTTCCTGTTGATGAATGCCCAGGTATAATACTTTGGTTGGAAATACACACTCCCAGACTTCATCCCAGAAAATACAAGACCTCAAAATGGGAGTTGTCAAACTAGTTTTTTCCTATTGCCTTTGCCAAGGATGAGCAATACGTTAACAAAAAGTTGAAATGCATCCCCTATGTTATAACATAGAGTTTCATCTTGAAGAAGTAGCTTATATTTTGGCAGCTGGAGAAATTGATCTATGATAGCATAGAATTCAAGACATATGAGAGAGAATTATTAAAAATAGTAAATTACATGACTGAATCACTTTCCATATTCCATAAAATTTTGGAACAGGCTTAATTAATCAATAATGCACTGAAACCATGAAAAATGAACTCAGAGACTTGACAGGACTACAAAGACCAAAAGTAAATACTTTTTATTGTGCCTTGATGTAGTTACTGAGAGTTTTACTGAGTATATATAATTTTTACCTCATTGGTGAGCAGCCATTGTGGCAGGAAAAAGAATTTGGTTATCAATACTTGTGCTTCTTCTTCTTCTTCTTCTTCTTCTTCTTCTTCTTCTTCTTCTTCTTCTTCTTCTTCTTCTTCTTCTTTAAGGATTTTATGTATTTATTGGAGGGAGAGAGAGAGCAAGCAGAGGGGCAGAGAGAGGGACAGACACACTGTGCGCTGAGCACAGAACCTGATTCAGGGCTCCATCTCATGGCCCTGAGATCATGACATGTGCTGAAACCAAGAGTCAGATGCTCAACCAACTGAGCCATCCAGGCACCCCAGTACTTGTGTTTTTTAAAGGATAGAGTGAGACAAAGAGATTGTTCCATTTGGCTTTCGGTTATAACAAAAGTTATTGAAAGACAGCCTTTGGATTGTATTATTATTATTATATAATTTCTTTTCTTACATGTCTTTCTGCTCATATGATGCTAAATGCCTCATTTGAGCTTGGTGAAATTGGTCAGGTTAGCTAGACCTAGAACTGGACCAACCACAAATGCATCATTCAGGCCGGTATAGAGTTGACCATCAGGGAGATCCCAGGAACCTGGCCATTGGCCACAGGCACTGAAGTCAATACACAACACTCCCACTGATTTAAGTGCTTATGGATGGATGAATGGATAAAGAAAATGTGTGACACACACACAAACACACACACAGATACAACCTGGAATACTATTAGTCATTAAAAAGTAGGAAATCCCACCAACCACAACAAAATGGCTGGACCTTGAGGGCATTATGCTCAATAAAATAACTCAGACAAAGACAGATAATGTATGTTCTCACTTACATGTGGAATCTTAAAAAACCTCATAGATACAGAGAGTAGACTGGAGGTCACCAGAGTCAGAGGTTGGAAGGTGGGCAAAATGAGTGAAGGGGGTCAAAAGGCACAAACTTCCAATAATAAAATAAATAAGTCACGGGGTTGTAATATACAATGTGGTGACTATGGTTAATAATCTTGTATTACGTATTTGGAAGTGGCTAAGAGAGTAGGTCTTAAAAGCTTTCATCGCAAGAAAAAATTTTGCAACTATGTGTGGTGATGGATGTAAACTAGACTCACTGCCGTGATCATTTCACAACATATACAAATAGCGAATCACGCTGTACATCTGAGACTAATATAATGTTACATATCAGCTATATATCAATTTTTTAATGTCAAACGTTTAAAAGAAAGCACAACTCTCAGGGTGCCTGGGTGGCTCAGTCATTAAATGTCTCCCTTCGGCTCAGGTCATGATCCCAGGATCCTGGGGTCAAGCCCCACATCTGGTTTCCTGCTCAGTGGGAAGCCTGCTTTTCCCTCTCTCACTCCCCCTGCTGTGTTCCCTCTCTTTCTGTGTGTGTCTCTCTCTCTGTCAAATAAATAAACAAAATCTTTAAAACAAACAAACAAACAAATGAACAAACAAATGAATGAACAAAACCACAACTCTCCCATCTCCAGGAGCACTTCGGGTTGGGAGTCATGGTGAGACTCTAGTTCTATAGGAACTGGGTGCCAAGCCAAACTCAGACATACAAGAAAGTGTATTTATCGGAACTGGTGTGCAACTCAAGTGGTTTTATCAATTACAACTGTATCAGAGCCCTATTACTAGATCAAAGTGTAGAAATAGAGCAGAACCATCAAACAGACTGATTTTATGAGTGGATCAGAGGTAGAGTTTATTATACTGTTCCGTCTATGGCCTGATTGTCACAGGAGCCTGGAGCAAGGTTAATCCTATCAGTAGGATACCCGTGGCCCTACTCACAGTATTGGAGACCAAAATTAGTTGAATCACTGCCCACTATGGCTCACTGCCTGTTTTTGCATGATTCACAAGCTAGAAAAGATTTTGACGTTTTTAAGCCGAAACAAATCAAAAGAAGAATAATATTTTCATGACACATGAACATTTATGAAATTCAAATTCCAAAGTCCATAAATAAAGATTTATTGGAGCAGAGCCACACCCATCTGTTTATATACTCTCTGTGGCTGCTTTCATGTTACAAGGACAGAGCTGGGTACTTATGACAGATTCTACATGGCCTGCAAAGCCTTAAATATTTATTATCTGGACCTTTGCAGAAAAAGTTGCCAACCCTGGTTTAGTGTCTGAACTCCACTGATACACAGAAACCTCATAGCTCAATCATTAGGGCCCAATCATATTTAATTCAATTCCGATGGAAGTAGCGGAGAGAGAGGTTAGCAATCAACAAGAACGATGTGTTTGTGACTACTGAATCATTGTCAAATGCAGTTGGATGAAACAAAGTACACAAGGTAGCCTTCTACTAGTCTCTGCCTTGCCTTGCCCTGCTCTGACAGAGGCTAGGAGGATTCTACCTCTTGCATCTAGTGAGCCAAACACTGCCTGCAAAAGCAGGATATTAGGCATTCCATCTCGCTAGTATGAGACACAGAATAGACATGACTGTCCACGTTCCTCTCTGTCTGGTGTGTGTTCGAGGAACTGTGTCCTCTTCTTTGACCGGACAGTGTTGGGCGAACTTCTCTGATTGGCTTTTCACCTTGGTTTTCTGATTAGGGCGATAATTCTCACCTTGAGGTGGGATCTTCCTCTGAGTTCCAGCCTCATGGGCGGGTGCTCTGATTCTCCAAGAAATCCTTTCTACTGTCCTGGTCCCTGGGAGCCTGATTCTGCTCTATATGGCTTCCTCTTCTAGCTAGCATCTCACTCTAATCCCAGGAGACCATCTGATACTAGGTCTTTCCCTCAAATATTTAGTCCTGCTGCTGTCCCTTACCCCAACACCAGGACCTGATCGTCCTTTGAATATGGTTCAGATTTGCCTCATTCTTCAAACTCTGATTTCATGTGCTACCCACAGTTTTAAAAGTATAGTCCTACAACTGAGTTAGCCCACAGAATTTCAATCAGGCCCTTTCTAAGATTCTTACCTATACCTTCCCTCTTCTTCCTTTTGCTAAGGTCCCAGCATGCATCATGGTACAGTCTGTATTAATTATAATTGCCAACAGATCATAGACAGTCAGACCTGGAAGGAATCTTACAAGTTACTTACAGATGAGAAGACCCATTCTCAGACATGAAAGGGGAATATGCATATCAATTCGGTCTAAGAACTAAGGAAGAAGTTGCCCCATATCTTCCAGGGAATGCCTTGGAAATAAAAGCTAAATTAAATATGGTAAATTGTCTTTAATGAGTTAATTCTGAATTTATTTTTGATCCATCATTTTTTAAAAAGATTTTATTTGGGGTACCTGGCTGGCTCAGTGGGTTAAGCCTCTGCCTTCAGCTCAGGTCATGATCTCAGGGTCCTGGGGTCGAGCCCCACATCAGGCTCTCTGCTCAGCAGGGAGCCTACTCCCCACCCCCAACTACTCGTGATATTTCTCTGTCAAATAAATAAATTAAATTTTAAAAAAAGATTTTATTTCTTATTTGTGAGAGAGTGAGAGTGAGCACCCACAAGTAGGGTGGGGAAGGACAGAAGAAGAGGGAGAAGCAGGCTCCCCACTGAGTAGGGAGACGGATGCAGGGCTCGATCCCAGGACCCTGAGATCATGACCTGAGCCCAAGGCAGATGCTTAATCAACAGTGCCACCCTGACGCCTCAATCCACCATTTTTTTTTCCTAAAAGCCAAATAAATAAAAGTAAGGAGAAATCAAAATGACTAAATAAATCCCTCCCCCCAAAGGAGGAGGAAGTGGAGGAAACCCATAATTTGAAGCCATATGCAAGTAGGAGAAGTTTTGCTAAGGTATGCCATAGCCTATCACTTCGGTGCCCTTTTTCATTTATCAGTCATCTCACAAACTAACTCCTTTAATGCCTAAATCTTTACAAGGAGAATCTCCAAGTCAAATCTCCCATGGTACTTGTTCAGTTACATTCCAATTTGGCAACCAGAATATTACAGGTACTGAGCAAATGAGAAAGGATTGCTTATCGCCACTTCTGTCTCTACCCGCAGAGGCTAAAGGAGAGGAGAACTGTGGTGCTTGCTGGAAACCGTCTATAGAAATCAGGCAAAAATCCTGTGCTATCACAGGAACGTGGTGGTGGAGTGGGAGTGGAGATTTGTGTAGAACCGAGCTCCCCTGGCTAATTATTCGGAACTATTTCCCTGTAGGGGCATCGTCCGTATCTTGTGTGTGATTGTTCAGCCGGACCACAGCAGAGCAGGTCCAAACAGTTAAGCAATCTTCAAGATCTAGCAATGCATTTTCCCTCTGGGTTCAAGCTGCTCTAAACAGTCAGAAGATGCTGAAGATGGCCAAACCGATTTGATTGTCATGCCTCAAGGTTCAACATAGCTCCCATGCATAGCTAGGCATTGCTCACATTTATCGTAACCACTCGTCCCCTGCCCTAACACTTCCAATTTATAAAAAATTTGATAACTCTTGGTTATGGCCTAGCACATAGTAGACTGAATAAGTATTTGTTGACTGACGTTTAATGACTGACTGTACAAGTTGCAAGAGAACAACACATTGTCTCAAAAGTGGAGGACGCCCAGTGGTCCTTAACAGGGGATGACTTTGCTACCCAGTCCCAGGGGGCATTTGGCAATGTCTGGAGACATTTTGGGCGGTCACAGCAGAGAGTGGCCTTCACCCAATAGATGCCACAGGAATGTCACCAAACATCCTACAATTTGTAATATGTCCCCTTAAAAAATGAAGTATCTGGTCCAAAATGTGAAGAGTCCAAGGTTGAGAAACCCCAGATTAGACTGATAAGAGATACGGAACAATTGGCTCTTTAAAAGTGGATAAGGACGAACAAATAAGTAAAGCACAGAGGACTTTTAGGGGAGTGAAACTGTTTTGCAGGACACACTAAAGGTGGCTACACACCATGATACATTTGTTGAAGCCCATAGAATGTGCAGTATCAACACTGAATCTTTTTTTCTTTTAAGATTTATGTTTTGAGAGAAAGAGTGCACCTGCAAAGGGGGGGGGAGGGGCAGGGGGAGAAGGAGAGAAAGAATCTTCAAGCAGGCTCTCTGCTGAACACAGAGCCCTTCGCAGGGCTCGATCTTATGACCCTGAGATCGTGATCTGAGTTGAAATCAAGAGTCAGCCGCTTAACCGATTGAGACACCCAGGCGTTCTCAACAGTGAATCTATGGACTTTGGGTGATTCAGTTAAGTCTGTGTAAGTTCATCAACTACAACAAATGGCACAGGATGTTGGCAGTGGGGGAGGCCATGTGTGCATGCGGGCAAGGGGTATATGGGAACTCTCTGTACTTTCTATTCCATTTTGCTGTGAACCCCACGATACTCTTCACAATGGTCTGTCTTTTAAAAAGTGGATGAGTAGCTGGAGATAAAATTTTGGCTTTCAAAGAATGGTCAGGTTGTCTTTATTCTGGTATTTTGGAGGAAACCGGATTTATAATGTAAGGATTACCTTGTGCTTCAAACAGACAAATTTGTCATGACTTTTTCTTTCCGTGTAGTTTTTGTTAAAAAAAGACATCATTTCCATCAGCCACCTTAATTAAGAGCAATTTCCAACTGCAGTTGTGGCACCCTCAAATGTACGTTTTCTCCAGCTTGGAGCCTGGTTCCATGATGGGTTTCTGAAACTGAGGTTCCAAGGATATTCAGGAAAACTTACTTGGAATTTTCCTTCCTTATTACCAGCAGTGGAGAGCTGAAAGAAAGCTTCTGGTGAACTGGTTTTGCCATGTACATGAGAGCAATCATAAATTCACTTAAATCTGATATCAAGATCTAGAAAATTCTGTGACACAGGAAGGGAAGAAAAGAGTACTAGTGAGAGAAACTTCAGTCTTCAATCTGCTAGACTTCCTGGCAAGGGTAGTTATGACTATCTGCTATATCCAAAATCCCATTCACAAAGCAAAAAGCAGTATGATCTTGTAGATCCAAGTTATTTCCAATAGACCAAAAATAGATGCAAGGCTATATTTTAAAAATCTCCCAGCTAATCCTTTTTTTTTTTAAAGCAGATACTCCTCAAATTACTGAAATCTAAACATTATTGAGGACTTTTAACCTTTGCTGGTGATCTTATTTTTTTCTTTTTTCAAGCTTCAGAAATCAAATGTCAAGCACTGTAATAACAAAGTGCGCAGATTATAAACTGAAACTCATGAAAGGGCAGGTAATGTGCAGAACTCTGAGAGTGACAGGACATATACAATCTGTATGTCCAACTATTAAAATGATAAGAAATAGTTTATCCAAAAAACAACATTATTTACTGCCTAGCTTTTGGAATTTCATGCTATTATCATGGCCCACATATCATTGTGACTTTTATGAAAGGGAAGAGTTTTAGTTTTTGCCAAGTCCAAATACCTAGCCAAATATTTCCTTCCCAGGAATTTTCTTTTCAGTACCTAGAACCATAGTCTGTTATTATGGATGTAATTTATGAATCAGAAAGACCAGCTCCTTCATCTGCTGGATTCCTCAAGGTCAAGGACCATCTCTTATTCATCTCATCTCATAGCACAATGTCTACACTGTGCACTTTCTGGCATCACCAGGGAGATCAATGAATGTGTATTAATTTTATTGACTATATGAACATTAACCACTAATCATTCACACGTGAAAATTGGATTTCAAGTAATTATACATCACTAACCCTATCCTGTGTTCCCTTAATTTTCATAGGTTTAGCTTAGATTTTCAGGAAATAAGAAATGGTTTTCTCACATATGACTAAAACTTCCTAAACCATGCTCTGCGGATATCCTTTTTTACTTGAAAAACAATTATGATCAAGAAGTGTCCTAACATTTTTACCATGTGAATTATTATGCAGTTAAGGGCACAGGAACTCCATCAATGTGAAACATATATAGGATTTGTAGACTCGTGCTAGATTTACCCTAGGTTTCCCTTCCCTAAGCTGGTTCCTGTCTGATCATTAAAATTAGTACACTGTCAGCCACCCATCAAATGTCATTTCAGTTTGTTGAATTACTTCTGATAATAAGATCACCAAGATCAGCCGGAATGGCTGACAGGAAAAGGATTTTTTCCGTAATGATATTCAGAGGATTCATTCAGTCCTTACATTACAATAATATTTATTGATCCACTGCTTAGGATATTATACAGAATTCATTTTTTGAACAAGTATACTATGAGGGAGAACGTCAATTTCTAAAATGGAAGAAGAGACTTTTCTTTATAGAGCTAGAATGTGGTATATGGTTATCATTACATATCTTTTAGGAAATCATTACCTCAGACCGATGGACAATTTTAAAAAACCTTGATGACAGCTGAGCAAAAGCCACTCGAGACAGAGAGTCCTAAGTTCTAACTTCACTGAGTTCTAACTTGCTATACAATGTGAATCTTGGTTCTCTCTCCTTAACTGTGGAAGGAGGAAAAAACTTGAATTATTTTTCTACTAATGCCTTCAGAAGGAAGTTTGACTTTAGTAGGGAACAAAGTATTAGTGGTTTCTGTGTTTTTACCGTTTCTTTCACAAGAATAAGAGAAACTATTTGAAAATTGAAAATAAATACACAAAGAAAGATCCACCAAAACGTATACTTAAACTACAGCAGTAACAACAACAGAAAAAAACAAAGAAGGTGAGTATTATTCACTTGAGGTGGCTCCAACCTGTCCCTTAGTGCAGACACTTGCAATTGTAGCCCATGAAGACAGTGAAGGTTTGTATCTTCTAATTTAGTGATCCTAATTTAGTGCACATAATAATCACCCCAAAATTTGTCACAATGTAGATTTCATGGGCACCTGGATGGCTCTGTTGGTTAAATATCTGACTCTTGGTTTTGATTCAGGTCATGATCTCAGAATCGTGAGACTGAGCCCTGTGTTGATCTCCATGCCGAGGGTAGAGCGTGCTTATAATTCTCTCTCCCTTCATCCCTACCTCCTCCTCTCTCTCTGTCTCTCTCTCAGAAAGAAAGAAAGAAAGAAAGATAATATAGATTTCAGATTTTCTACGCAGGAGATTGTGATGCAAAACCCATATTTAAAATTTGTATCTCGTCCTGTCCTCAAGTGGGGTTTCTAAGTTTTTCTTAGATTGAGATCTAATTCACATATTGTTCAAATTCACCCATTTAAAATGTACGATTCTAAGTTTTTTAGTATATTTACAGAGTTATGCAACCATCATCACAATCTAATTTGAATATCTTCATCACCCCAAAAGAATACCCATACCTATTAGTATCACTGTTTACTCACCCCTTCCCCCAGGCCCTGGCAAATACTCCTCTACTTTCTGTCTCCAGAGATTTGCCTATTCCAGACATTTCATATAAATGGGATCATATAATAATGTGTTCTTTCTGTCAGGCTTTTTTCACTTAGTGTTTTCAAGGTTCATCTGACTAGAAACACCTATCAGTATTTCATTCTTTTTTTTTTAATAAAGATTTTATTTATTAATTTGACAGAGATCACAAGTAGGCAGAGAGGCAGGCAGAGGGGGGAAGGAAAGCAGGCTCCCTCCTGAGCGGAGAGCTCGGGGCTCGATTCCAGGATCCTGAGATCATGACCTGAGCCGAAGGCAGAGGCTTAACCCACTGAGCCACCCAGGCACCCCTCAGTACTTCATTCTTTTCAGGGCCAAGTAATGCTGGTTGGGTGGCTATAACACATTTTGTTTATCCATTCTTCAGTTGATGGACACTTGGGTTGTCTCCATTTCTTGACTATTAGGCATCGTGCTGCTATAAATATTCATATTCAAGTTTCTGCATGGACATGCTTGCTAAGTGCTTTTAAAAAAAACTATAAAGCTTTATTAAATTGAGGGAACATTCTATTTTTTTAAGGATTTTAAAAAATATTTTGACAGAGAGACAGCAAGAGAGGTGACACAAGCAGGGGGAGTGGGAGAGGAAAAAAAAAAAGCAGGTCTCCCACTAAACAAGGAGCCGGATGTGGGGATCAGTCCCAGGGTCCTGGGATCATGACCTGAGCCGAAGACAGAACACTTAATGACTGAGCCACCCGGGCGCCCTGAGGGAACATTTCTAATTGAATACTTTTTATAGGTAGTCATTGGCGGTCCATACAAAATGATGACAGAGTGGTGGCCAGCGACTAGTAAGGGTTAAAGGCTTTCAGAGGAACTATTGATGATAGACTAGTTCACATTCTGTGGCAGCTAGAAAAGACCAAACAGAGACCAAAAAAAGAATGCAACTTTTTATCCTTATTAATAAAAAAAATATAAAACTGAAGGACTGGAAGAAGCAAACCAGACATCCATCTCATCTGCCTTCTGACATGGTCAAGAGGATAGTTTATTATACTAGTTTTTTTATTACACTAATTTTAAGGCAAGAAGAAGAAAATTCAGGTGCAGTTAACCTAACCAGTTCATTGTGTTAGAAAAGTATCAAAATGCCCGAGAGGAAACAGATTCATTAGAATAAGAAATGAAACTCAAAATACAGAAAGAAGGGGAGAAAAGGTGTTATACCCCCACCCTGCCGGCACATCACGCAAGGAGAGAGGAACTCATATAACGCCTAAGCTGTACTGTGTCTTTTGTTTCTAAATCTATGGTGTGTGTCCCAATATCATCCATGAAGTGTTTAGGCCTAGAATAGCCTAATCATTAAAAACTTGGGCTTTGTGATCTCCCCTATAACTAAAAATATGATCATGAGTTTAATTTTTTGAGACCTTATTCAACCATGTTTCTCTAGCAGCCACAAAAATGAACCATTTTTTAAAGTTGTATTTATTCATTTGAGAGAGAGAGAGAGAGGAGGAGCAGGGGGGAAGGTCGTTGGGAGAGGGAGAAGCAGACTCCCAGCTGAGCAGGGAGCCTGATGTGGGGCTCGATCCCAGGACCCTGGGATCATGACCTGAGACAAAGCAGATGCTTAACTGACTGAGCCACCCAGGCACCCCGAAAATCAACCATTTACAATTCACTTTTTTCCTAGCTGTCTTAACCTCTCACAAGACAGCCAGCTAGACTCTGAACAAACCAGATTTAGTTGCCAAAAAAAATTGATTCTCAAAAATTTATCACTTTGGGTGCCTGGGTGGCTCAGTTGTTTAAGCGTCTGCTTTGTCTCAGGTCATGATCCCAGGGTCCTGGGATTGAGTCCCACATCGAGCTCCCTGCTCAGCGGGGAGTCTGCTTTTCCCTCTCCCTCTGCCCCTCCCCCTACCTGTACTCTCTCTCTCTCCCTCTCTTTCAAGTAAATAAATAAAATCTTTTAAAAATCTATCACTTTGAGTAATATTGACTGATCTTTAGGCCTTCTCACAAACCTGGTTCTATGGTTCTTCTGGAACCATAGATAGACTAGTTGACATTCTGTGGCAGCTAGAAAAGACCAAACAGAGACCAAAAAAAGTAGGCTATGGGGATCTCAGTTTTTTTCAAATTAGAAGAAATTAGTAGCAAGGATGAATATAGCTCCGTTGACTTATCAATTTAATAATCAGCAGCACTATTACAAAAGGAGATTAAGATATGATCGTTGCCCAGGAGAGCCAATACTCTTGCTGAAAATAGCAAGACACATGCATCACAAAGTTTGAGAACACCATAATATATTATCTCTGCCAAAGGAATTCAGACATGGGAAAGATAAACGTGGGCTCAAACAGTTAAAGATGACATTGTGGATAAAATAAGATTTAAGCTGGGTCTGAAGTTCAGGGAGGATTTGATCAGAGTAAGAGAAGAGTATTTCTGGAATGGGCAACAGTGTGAACGACAACAGAGCTGAGAGACTGTGCATAATGTGGAATGGAGGACAGTCTCAGGAACAAAAGAGAAGCAAGGCTCTAGAAACTGGAGAGCCAGATTATGATGAGCCTTGGAAATTAGGCAGACATCCAGAAGGTCCTCCTACTCAAACTGGGAGAGTCTCACCAGAGCCGGGTGTGTCCATCTGGATTTTACTCAAAGACAGCTGCCTGACTGTTAAAGAAGTCAGAACCCAAGCGTGGGGATGTAGGGAAGAGGGTGGATGAGGAACTTGCAGATGGGGCCGATCCCATTCAAAGAATAATTAACAAGTGCATTCCTGACATTGGTTTGGGTGCTTTCAGGGGTGATAAAGATGAACGAGAGTCCCCGATCTCATGGAGTTTACAGAGCAGACATGCATATTACTGACACCTGGAAGAAAGTCATGAATGTTTTAAGTACAAACAAGGAACAGATGAGGGGACAGAATTAAGCATTAAGTCTATCATGGTAAGAGGAAAAAATGACCTTTTCTTTCAATACTAACAATATCAGATTTTAACCCTGGCAGGGGAGCGTGTTTGGTCAAGGTAGGGGAACCAACAAGTATGATGGAACGAAGTAGGATGTGTTTGGGGAAAGGCAAGAAGCTTAGCACGTAGGATGCAGAGAGGAACAGTAGAGAGTTGGGTGAAAGCTGAAAAAGTTGAAAAAAAGAAAAAAAGTCAGAAAGAGGAATTTGGACTTAGCAGATGATTCGTAGTCACTGTAAGTTTTTGAGGGGGAGTGAATTGGCACTCTTATATTTATTGAATCTCTTCTATGAAAAGCCCCCAGCCACAAAGGATTGTGTATGAGTAATTAGCCTGGCAACCATATAGAGAACAGATCTGAAAGAGGGTGATACTGAGGTCAGGAAGGTCAACCAGGAAGATGTCTATTATAATAATCTAAGGGTAAAGAGACCCCGAGAGCAGAAGAGTGGGAGGGAAAAGGAGAGAAAGGAATCAATACATGAGCCACGTTTCAAAGGGAATTGTGTTAAGACTTGCTGGCTAATTGCATGCATGCTAAGAAGTAGATGAGGGAGTGGGTGATGCCTGATGTATAGAACCCCAGTGATTAGGAGACTCTCAGTTTCAACCGACAAACACAGAAATTATATTGCAGGAATTCACTGAGTTGGGGTGGTTGGGTGCTATGGTGTTCATTTATAGTTTATTTAAAGTGTCAGGCAATCAGTACTCCTTTGGATTCCTCTGACTAAAACATGGATCTGGGAGATATTTGAAGCCATGAGAGTAAATGAGTTCCTGAGGAATGAGGGAAGGAAGGAAACAAATTTTTTTGAATGTCTTTTATGTTCCAGACAATGAATGTGAAGAAGAAAGGTAGAAGGGTGAAGAGCAGAGTATTGGGCAAAAGTCCAAAGTTAAGGGACAGGAAAGGGGTCAACGAACAAGAAGGACTAGAAATTGTCAAAAATGTAGAAAGGAGGGGGCGACTGAGTGGCTCAGTTGGTTGGGCATCTGCCTTTAGCTCAGGTCATGATCCCAGGGTCTTTGAATTGCACCCCACATGGGGGGGGTCCCTGCTCAGCAGGGAGTCTGCTTCTCCCTCTCCTTTGGTCCCTCCCCCGTTCATGCTTGCTCTCTCTGTCTCTCTCTCAAATAAATAAATTAAAAATCCTTGTGAAAAATTAGAAAGGGAATTTACATATGATGCTGTCTCTGAAAACAAAGAATAATTTAAAGAATACAGGGAAAGATCAAATAATTTGAGTGTTCAGAAAGATTAAAATTAAGTATAAAGGCTTCGCTTTTGGTAAGGATCCTTGGTGACACTGAATTCAATTCCATCTCACAAATACTTCTTGCACATCTCCTGTATACTTAGCATCAGAGGTCTAAAAACACCCTCATGGAGAATACAGTCCAGAAAAAGGATAAGTAAACTGTCAATTACAAGATCATCTATAAGTTTAACATGGGGAGACATAGGGTACTAATGTAGCACATAAGAAGGGCCTTCTATCCCAGACTGCAAGAATCTGGAAGGCTTTCAGAGGAAGTCATGTTTAAACCAGGACCTATGGGATGAGTTGAAATTAGCTAAAGGAAAGGCAAGGGGTGACAAAGGCAGGAAATACCCAATGTGGTGATCCAGCGAGAAAAGGAAATATGACCACTCAAACAACTGCAAGAAAGAGTGGTCTGTGTGAGTGATTTTGTAGAGAGATTGTTGAAGAGGTCATCAGGGAGCCGCTGATGAAGAATGATATCGAGCCATATCAAAGACTTTGAATTTAATCCAGATTGGTATTGGGAAGCTGCGGAAGGGTTGAAACAGGAGAACAATTTAATCGAATTTGCTTCAGAAAGATCCCTCTGACTGCTTGAGCACTGGGGCAGGATCCAAGTCAGGTCGACCAATGATGAGACTATTTCAGCAGTTGTGGAGAGAGATGATGGAGTTAGTAGAAATGGAGAGGAGTGGGTGGACTCAATAAATATGTAGAAGGTAGCACTGACAGTGCTTGGTAACACATTAGTGTGGGAGATTTGGGGAGAGAGAAGAGCTTAGAATGATGCCAGTATTTTTGACAGAATGGATGCGGATACAGGAGCCACTGGCTGAGCAGTTTTGAGAATACAATATGATGAATTCAGTTTTGAACATGTTGACTTGAAGATACCCACTGGATATCCTAGGGCTGGTTATATGGTAGACAGTTGGCTAACCGCATCTCAAGTTCAGGAGAGAGATTTAATTCAGAGTTGAGATTTGGAGGACAATGGCAAATAGTTGGTATTTGAGTGCTTGAGAGAAAATGATATCCCTGGGTGGGGGTAGAGTAGGTTTGTGTTGAATGAGAAGATGAGATGTCTGAGGACAGAACACTGAGCCATACAAACATGTAAGGGCTGGGCAAAAATGAGGAGTCAACAAAAAACCTGGGAAGGATGTGTGTGTGTGGCTCAGCAAAGAAATAAGGTGGCAATTTGAGAAGTCAGTACCATAGGGCTTTTCTAATGGAGGAAGCCTAACTCCCTGGATGACAGAGGGGGGCGGGGGGGTGGGTAGAATCCAATGCAGGGGAAAACAGTGCAGATGTGGCTAAGGAAGGGATAAATACTACAGCAAGGTCTTTCCAGAAATAGGGTAGCTGAGGAGTGAAGACTCACCGAGGAGACTCTTCTTCCTTTAATAAGTACAAGAATGATAGGAGAATGAGTATGGAGAAAGGAGCTTGGCTGTTGGTAGCAAAGGAATCTCACACTGGATGGCCAAGACTTACTAGTGAAGTAAGATTCAAAGTTTCCACAATGCGCACGTGTCAGGAGATGGAAAATAAATTAGATGGAAGAAAAGGTTGTGCCTTAAGTGGCTTAAAGTTGCAAATTTCACCATTCCTGACAAATATTCACTTATAAGTTAGCTACTTTTAAGTAATGTTTATGGATATTTTAGTGGTTGCCTAAAACGTCAGGAAATCTAAAACATCTTAGATTTTCGGGACCAGAAGGGGCCGGAGATATGAGGCAGAAAGTAATATTTTCTGATAGTCTTCTTAGTAGAATAAGCCTGGTTTACACAGTCTAAAAGAATATGTCTGGGGTGCCTGGGTGGCTCAGTTGGTTAAGCGATCGGCTCTTGGTTTTGGCTCAGGTCATGATCTTAGGGTCCTGGGATTAAACCCCACGTTGGCTTCTGCACTCAGCAGGGAGTCTGTTTGAAGCTTCTCTCCCTCTGCCCCTTCTCTCACTCTCACTCACTTTCAAAATAAATAATTAAATCTTTAAAAACTTTTAATAAAAAAGAACTTTTAATAATAAAAGTTCTAATTTTGATATAGTACCAACAGTTATGATAGTTCCCACTTCATGAGTACCTACTATATTCTAGGTCTGACACTCATCACTTTACACTCTGTGATTCTCAAGCAGGGCATCTATTCCCACTATGACCATGACCAACCCCCCCAACCCTGGGGACTTCTGACATTGTCAGAGGATATTTCGGATGGTCACAATTTGGAAGGGTAGTCATGGGTAGAGGTCCTGGAGGCTGTTACATAATCCTACAATGCACAAGACAGTCTCCCACAAAAAAGCAATATGCTACCCGAAATGTCAGCGGTGCCAAGGTGGAGAAACCCATTGACATTACAAAGAACTATACCTTCCTTGCTGTACTGTTGCAAGGATGACACAAAATGGTAAGCATAAATCTCTCTACTATAATTCAATGGAAAATTGGGGAGCTTAAATAACTTGCTCAAGGTCACAACACAAGGTCTGAAGAAGAACCAGATTTTGAATCCTAGCTGCCTGATTCCAAAGTCAAATTTTAAACCGCTAAATGCATTGCCACGTCGTATTCAAGACATACAGACTACCATAAAACCCAAATATCCCTGTGAATAATTTTTCCTAAAAATATATTGGTTACTACGCTGAAATCTGCATTTCCCCTAAGCTTACCTAGGACCCATACCTCAACTCTAAACCTTTTCCATCTGAGAATATCACAGCAGCGTTTTCCTATAGAAAACAGACTTGAGTCAGGCACATCAGATGCAGACATGCCAACAAGACATGATTTACCACTCAAGGAGGTCTTCCAATTGAAACAATTCCATGGAATGGCCAATGACAAATCCATTCTCAAATTCTATCCAATGGCGCCATGACGAGATGGATTCTTTCTGGACTTTGGATTACAATTGGACTTCTGCACCGACACCATCCATCATGCAAACTACCCAAGTGCCTCTCGACAATCACAAGGCAGGACCCAAACTCCAACCGAAGTACACAAATATAGGTTAAAAAGTCCTCAGTGACTATGGAGCTTTGGTGGGTTTTCTTTTTTTGTTTTGTTGTGTTTTTGTGACTTTTGAGTTTTTGCTACTTTTGTACAAATGGTAACAGTGAACTTCTCCTTTAGGTGACTGTACCACGGGTAAAGGGAAGTAGAATAACTTCAATTCTCCCTAGAAAGGAGTCATTTTTTGCAAAATGCCTGGCCTCCATGTTGAACATCCTCCCAATTTGTTTCCCTCAGGGTATGAGTGCAAATAATTTAATGGTTCATACCTTCTTCTCATGTGTATTTCAGGTGACCTGCTCATCCCAGTTTTTCCACAACTGTTCTGACTTCAAACTGAAATCGCACTTCCTGGGAATCCCTTCAGTCCCAGGTAATAGCAGTATTGGTTGCCCTAAATATATCTGGGGATTAATAACTAACACTAGAGATCAAAAACTGATATTACTGCTATTTCTTGAGGTTCAATCAGAAGAAGGTTTTGTATCAGAATTCAGCTCGAGGAATATTGATCGTCATTTTTGGCCCTCACCTGTTTTTGGCAAAGATGACTTTTGAAAGAGGAAAATCCAGTCAAACCCTGATATTACAAAAATAGGTTGTTGGTGGGATCTCTCACAGGATGTCATCTGGCAGCAAGCAAAGGATTTCACGCTGTAACCAGGTAGGTGTCAATTCTAACTGCGTATAAAATCACCTGGGAGGGGCGCCTGGGTGGCTCAGTGGGTTAAACCTCTGCCTTCGGCTCAGGTCATGATCTCAGGGTCCTGGGATCGAGCCCCGCATCGGGCTCTTTGCTCAGTGGAGAGCCTGCTTCCCTTCCTCTCTCTCTGCCTGCCTCTTCTGTCTACTTGTGGTCTATGTCTGTCAAATAAATAAATAAAATCTTTAAAAAAAAAAAATCACCTGGGAGGGAGGACTTCCAAAAAGTCTGGCTGCCCAGGCTGCACACAAGACCAATTCAATTAGAATCTCTTGGGGTGGAACTCAGGCAGCAGTGCTTTTAAAGTCTTCAACCGTTAAGATAGACAGGCAGGGTGAGAATCATTGTGGTGGCGATGAAGCTTCCTTCTTCTTCACTGTGCACATGGCTTGTGAGGAGATGATGTTGTTAGCGACTTATGTTGTATGACTGAAGGATCCTAAGAAGGTCTCTGCTGCTCCTCCCTCCCCAACAAATGTTGCATTATCCAAACAGTACTATTTTTTAAATATTTTTTAAATATGAGAGAGAGAGAGCAAGAGTATACAAGCAGGGGATGGGAGGGGGAACAGAGGGAGAAGCAGACTCCCCCTGAGCAGGGAGCCCAACTCGGGGCTCGATCCTAGGACCCCAGAATCACGACCTGGGCCAAAGGCGGACCCTCAACCAACTAAGCCACGCAGATGACCTTAAAATGGGACTATTGAGGATCAACAATCTTCCTCTGGAGATACATTAGCAAAGGCAGGCAGGAGCAGAAAACAGTAACTATTAAGTTTTAGAAGGATTTTCTGCCTTCAGGAGGCCCCACTTCAACTGTTTGGAAAGGCTCACCCAACCTTTTTATTTGGTTCTGACCCAGAAGATGAAAGACTACACAAGGGAAAACATTGTCAACCATAAAATGTTACCGTGAACAGGTCTGATATCAAAGCAGAGGTAATATTAACCCCTGTGTGTATTGCAGTGTTATTTACAACAGCCAAGATGGGGAAGCCACCCCAGTGTACGTCTAGTAATGAATGGATAAAGAAATTGTCACACACACACACACACACACACACACTGAAATATTACTGGTCCATGGAAAAGAAGGCAATTGTATGCCATTTGTGACAACACGATGGACTCGGGGGGTATTATCCTAAGTTGAAATAAATCAGAGAAAGGTAAATATCATCTGATCTCTTTTCTACATGAAATCTAAAAAACAAAACAAGCAGCAGAGTCTTAAATACAGAAGACAAACTGTTGGTTGCCAGAGGAGAGTGGGGTGGGAAGAGGGGTGACACCAATAAAGAGGGTTAAGAGGTATAAACTTGTAATTATACTTGTAACTTGTAATGTGACTTGTGGTAAGTCACAGAGGTGAAAAGTACAGTATAGGGATTACAGTCAATAATATTGTAATAAACAATATTGTAATAACATTGCTGTATGGCAACAGATGGCAACTACACTTAGGGGGAGCACTGAATAACGTATAGAATGTTCAGATCAATATGACAGATGCCTGAAGTGGATATAACATGCTATGTTAATTATACTTCAATAAAAAATAAAAGTAAAGGTGCTTTTACAGTGGGTTGGGTCAGAACAAGGCCCAGAGAGAGTTAGCCGCTAGGGGTTGAGCAGACAAGAGGGGAGCAACCCAAAACGTCATCCAAGTCACAGGCATGATTAAAAGGTGAGATCTGGACATAAGGCCAGGCCACAGACGTAATCTAAAAGACTCAACTGCTTTCCCAGAGGAATCTGTAGAGCCAATTATTCCTTGGTGGCCTAGGAATAACCTTGAGAATATAGAACTAAGTCTGTTCTCCCCTTGACTTCTCCTTGTTCAATAACATTAGGATACCTTGGTACTACAAGAGAAAGGAGGACCGCTCCAAAAAATTCAACCTTCGAAGCAAACTGAGTTCATAGGGACTTGTGTGGATTGTAAGATATCACAAGAAAGTTTCCCACTCTCAGCCTCTCTGATTCACTAAGGTCCGAGGAGTGACTGGTGCCAGGGATTCTGTGTAGCACCTGGCCGATGACAACCCTGGGATGGTCACTCTGCCTTGAAGATTTTTCTTATTAGTATTCATTTGAGAGAGAGAGAGACTAGGAGAGAAAGTGAGAGCCCAAGCAGCAGGGAGGGTCAGAGAGAGAAGCAGACTCCCTGCTGAGCAGGGAGCCCGATGATGCAGGACTCGATCCCAGGACTCCAGGATCACAACCTGAGCTGAAGGCAGTTGCTTACCCAACTGAGCCACCCAGGCACCCCGGTCACTCTACCTTATAAGGCTGTCCCCGTACTACCTTCCCTAAACGGCTGTCAAGGTGCCCGAAATCCTGCCCTGAGAAACACATTCCTTCAATACTTGAAAACTGGTTAGTATTAAAGAAGCTCTTCCTGACCGAAAAAGCTAGTATCTTACACTAGAAACTCCTAGCAAGAAAATAGCACCCTAGCCTCATTTTCTAGATCTCTAAAATGGTTGCCCCAGTCCAGCCCCACCATTTTCCACTTTCTAGGTTCTCACTTCCCTTCCCCTGCTCTCCTTCCCCATTCCCTCTCTGCCTCTTTCTGTCTCTCTCTCACACACACTTACGCACATACATGCACAAAACTGTTGAAAACCACCCCCACCCCCTGGCCTGTTTAAACCTTATCAGCCAAGACCCTGCCTGTGATGATTTGACAGCTAGCTGAGAGCAAGATGGGTCTTAGGGAGGAAGGGGGCAGATTCTATGAAAGCAAAACTATGTAGGGGATGAAACTGAAAAATGTTCACTGTATCCTCGGCCATTGATTTTTTTTTTCCAACGGAAGCGTCAGGTTAGGAATGAAGGGTTATATATACAAATAAAGATCAGCCAGACAGCCACGTACAACCTTTGGTTTCAAGAACCAAGTCTTTTCATTGAATTGCATGTGTGTGTGCAGGCGGAATGGGTCTCCTTAAATGGATGATGTCATTGAGCTGTTCCATACCTCTTTACCCGAGGGGCAATAATCAGATCTCAGGAATACCGTGGAGTTTTCTGGGCTATTAAAGAGAAATTCCACTTTTATCATCTCTGAATGATAAAGCTCCACATTCCTAAAATAGTTAGCTTAAAGCAGCAAAAGGCTGAATCTTTCTCAAATTTAGAAGACAAATAAAATTGGAAACACATACTGTGTCAGTTAGGCATTTGGATAGATTTGCAGCTGGGCAAGACATAATTCAGGGAGAGTTAAATAACAAAAGTTGGATTTCAAAAGATTTCACCCTCATGGGAATCTTACTGATAACATTACCACAGGTAATGTCATAAAATATGGTGCATTCATCTTTGACATAGAACAGGAAAAAAAAAAAAGTACGGAATCTGAGTGAATAGGGAAACTTCTGGAATACTAGCAGCTTTAAGAAAGGGAAAGTCATTGCACTAATGGTTTTGGTGCTGGAACAAGGAAGGGGGGGCAGACTAACTTCGTATCTAGCCCCGTTTGGTTTCATTGGTTTTATCAGGAATGTTGGTTAGGGAGCATGCTGAGAGTGAAGATTTAGAGAAAAAAAATGTGCTGTGTCTAAAGAGAGTAAAATGCTGAGTGGGTTTGATTCCAAATTCACCACAGGCCAGGAAAAAGATTGTGCAAATCTCTGGCCCCTTGTTGCTCACACATGGCCTAGGCCTCAGATTCAGTAGCTGCATTTGCTTTTCAAAGAACGGGGTCCTTTTCTCAGCCCACACTTTTCATTAAGTTCCAAACACTTCCCTGAGATATGAAACCTCCTCTTTCTCTTTCACCATTCCTAGCAAGGCTGGCTTGTTCACACAATATTGAAAGGGGCTGCTCTTTGTGCCGAGACAGGATGTTCCATTGATCAGTCTTGCTGGGACAGCCCATAAGCATTCGTCTGTTGGTGTCTCACACAAACGTCAACTGTTTCTGCCCAGACTGAATGAAATGATCTCTCTGAAAACTGTGTGATGTTTGTGGCATTCCCTCAAGAAGAATTTACTGGATATTTAGTCTGTGCAAGGTACTGAGCCCTGGAACAGGAAGGGGGGAGAGGGGAGGAGGAGACACTACAGGAAATGTTGGAGAGATACAGAGATGAACGGGCAGTAGCTTTTGCCTTTAATAGTAAGAGCTAATGTTGAGTCAGTAGTTAATTTGTGCCAGTTACTGTGCTAATGGCTTTACACAGATTTGATACTTTACACTTTACAAAACTACTATACCCTCTTTTATAGGTGAGTTGAGACTCAGAGAGTTAAGTCCCAAGTCACACAGCAAGTGATAGGCTCAAGGTTTGAGCTTGGTCTCTTTGATCCAAAGCTGGAGTATATAACCACTGTGAGCTAGTGCCCTCAGAGACGCGGTGTCTGGTTAGGGGAAGAAACACACGCAATGACCTCTCATAAAAGGCACGATATGGGAAGAGTTACAAAAGATGGAGCCAACTGCTGTGGGACTGCAGACTCAGGAGCAATTAGTTTCCAGGAAGACTCTTTGGATGGAGCAGTCATTGAGCTGGACCTTAAGTGAAAAGTAGGATTTGGCTAGATGGAGGTGAGGAAAAGAGTATTTCAGGTAAAGGAGTTAAGTCACAGAATGACAAGTACAATCGAACGGGAACATTGTGTGTATCACAGAATATAGGGTCACAATGAAAAGGCTATAAAGATTGGCACTCCAGGATGCCTGGGAGGCTCAGTCACTTAAGTGTCTGACTCCGGATTTTGGCTCAGGTCATGATCTTAGGGTCGTGAGATTGAGTCCTATGTGGTGGCAGGGTTGGGGCGGGGGCTGGCTCGGGCTCAGCAGGGAGTCTGCATGATATTTTTCTCTCTCCCTCTCCATCTGCCCCCTCCCCCCTCTCTAAATAAAATAAATAAAATATTTGGAAAAAAAAAAAAAAAGATTGGCATCCCATTGTCACGTAGCTTGAGTGCCAAGTCAAGAAGTCAGGGTTTTATTCTTTCTGAAGTCCATAATGGTTTGGGCACGGATAAGTGAGATGACTAGATATGTGATTTAGAAAGAGAATTTCTGTGGCACCTTCAGTCATGGAAGGAGCGTCAGATGGATTAGAGGCTAAAGACCCATTGTGTGACTAGAGATATTGTTTAGACGAGGGCTGGGTAGAAGCCTGAACCAGGGTGTTTTCATGGTCAATGGGGTAGAAGCAGCTAGTAATCAAGGCAGTTGGTAACTGACTGTGAGGGAAAAGGATGATTTGAAGGGGATGCCGACATTTCTAGCCTGACTGACAAGGCAGCTTATTGTGCCGCTGAGACAGGGGACACAAAACAGAGTAAGTTTGGAGGTGGGAGGTGACCATGAATCAGGTGATTTGTGGGAGGCCACACAGCGGGCAGTTGTTGGTCATACCTGAAGGTAAGGGAAAAGGCAAGAAAGTAGATTTAAGAGTCACCCCGGGAGAGGATATGGTCTAAACAGAAGTGAGATTTCTCAGGGGGAATATTGTTAAATAAGAAAATGATCTTTGTTTCTGGCAATAGGATGAGTGTATGGAGAACATTCTCTCAAAAAAGAATGCCTACTTATAACAGACCCTGACACGGCAAGTGTAATGTGGGGGAAAACAAGAGTGCCTAAAAGTCTAGATAAAATACTTTCCACGTTGGGGCACCTGGGTGGTTCAGTCCGTTAAGCATCTGCCTTCAGCTCAGGTCATGATCCCAGGGTCCCGGGATGGAGCCCTGTGTTAGACTCCCTGCTCAGCAGGGAGTTTGCTTCTCCCTCTCCCTCTGCTGCTCCTCCCACTCATGCGCACGTGCTCTCTCTCTCTCTCTCTCTCTCAAATAAATAAATAAAATCTTAAAAAAAAAAGTTCCATGTTGTTTTTATTTATATGTTTAAGACGTTTTAAAATTTTTGTCATTTGAAAGAGAGCCATAGAGTGAGTGAGAACACAAGCGGGGGTGAGGAAGAGGGAGAAGTAGACTCCTCACTGAGCTCCACCCCAGGACCCTGGGATCATGACCTGAGCTGAAGGCAGATGCTTCACCAACTGAGCCACCCAGGCGGCCCCTCCATGTTGTTTTTAAAGTGAAGCTGAGCTGAAGTGAAGCACAGGAAACAGAGATAACAACAGGGCCTGATTTTCTAGAAGTAATCAAGCTAAAATTTGCCCTGGGCCAAATCTGCTTCTCTTTGGTGGCCACAGTTGATACTAAAGGACCATGTGGTAGGGCCAGGGACAGGGGATAAAGTGTGAGACCCAAGCAAGGTGGTTGAGCTGACTGGAGACCCTGCCAAAAAGCTAAGATTCTGTAGGGGTGACTCCTTCAGGGAGTGACTTGGAAAATACCCACTCTCCACATAAAGATATTTACCTACCTAGGGATCAGACACAGGGTTTGGAGAAAAGTTCTTTCCTCTGAGAATTCCTAACCACATGCTCGCACTCGACCACTTTTGGGAGCAGAATACTATGTGTCTTCAAAACCACCAAACAGAAACATTAGTTCAGAGTGGTCCTTGGTTGATAATGCCACTGGGCACATTGCAATAGTAAATGAAAATTTTCTCTGGAAGAGTTTTACATGGCCTCAAAGGATTCCCACAGATAAAATTCCAAAGAGCATGAGCTCACAATGAAAAGAAGTCATTAAACCTACAAAGAAGCAAGGCATGATGAGCGCAAGTCTGCAGAAACAGACTTGTAAAAACTGCAGATCCAAAAATGATCAGCTATTGGATACAAAATAAGTACATTTGATATGCTAAGTGAAAGAATTCAGAAACTGAGAAAGTACAACATCCACTCATGATAAACACCCTCAACAAAGTAGGTTTAGAGGGAATATACCTCAACATAATAAAAGCCATCTATGAAAAACCCACAGAGAACATCAGCCTCAATGGGGGAAAACTGAGAGCTTTCCCCTGAAGGTCGGGAACAAGACAAGGATGTCCATTCTCACCACTGTTATTGAACATAGTACTGGAAGTCCTAGCCTCAGCGATCAGACAATGAAAAGATATAAAAGACATCTGAATCAGCCAGGAAGATGTAAACCTTTCACTATTTGCAGGTGAGGTGATGACTATATAGAAAACCATAAACACACCACCAAAAAACCGCTAGAACTGATGAAAAAAAATTTGCTGAAGTCACAGAATACAAAATCAACATACAGAAATCTGTAGCATTCCTATACACCAATCAATAATGAAGTAGCAGAACGTGAAATTAAGAAAACAATCCCATTTATAGTTTCACCCCAAATAATAGGATGCCTAGAAATAAACCTAACCAAAGAGGTGAAATATCTGAAAACTGTAAAATGCTGATGAAGGAGATCGAAGATGACACAAAGAAATGGGAAGACATCCCATGCTCATGGACTGGAAGAACAAATATTGTTAAAGTGTTTCTACTACCCAAAGCATTCTACACATTTAATGTAATCCTTATCAAAATACCAACAGTATTTTTCACAGAACTGCAACAAACAATTCTAAAATTCATATGGTACTACAAAAGACCCCGAATAGCCAAAGCAATCTTGAAAAAGGAAAGCAAAGTTGGAGGCATCACAATTCTGGACTTCAAGTTATATTACAAAGCTGTAGTGATCAAAACAGTATGGTGCTGGCACAAAAATAGACACAGAAATCCATGCAACAGAATAGCAAACCCAGAAATGAACACACAGCTCTATGGTCAATTAATCTTTGACAAATCAGGAAAGAACATCCAATGGGAAAAAGACAGTTTCTTCAATAAATGGTTGAGCTGGGAAAACTGGACAGCAAGATGCAAAAGAAAGAAACTGAACCACTTTCTTTCACCATACACAAAATAAATTCAGAGTAATGGATTGAAGACCTAAATGTGAGCCCGAGTTCATAAAAATCCTAGAAGAAAACACAGGCAGTAACTAACTTCTTTGACACTGGCCGTAGCAACTTTTTTCTAGGTATGTCTCCTGAGGCAAGGGAAAGAAAAAAAAAAGTGGACTATTGGGACTTCATCAAAATGAAAACCTTCTGCACAGCAAAGGAAACAATCAACAAAACTAAAAGGCGACCTATGGGTCTGGGTTATGGACATTGGGGAGGGTATGTGCTATGATGAGTGCTGTGAATTGTGTAAGACTGATGATTCACAGACCTGTACCCCTGAAGAAAATAGTGCATTATATGTTAATTTTAAAAAGGCAACCTACAGGGTGGAAAAAGATATTTTCAAATGACACATCTGATAAAGGGTTAGTACATAAAATATATAAAGAACTTAAAAACTCAATACCCACAACATGAATAATCCAATTAAAAAATGGGCATGGGGCACCTGGATGGTTCAGTCAGTTGAGTGTCTGACTCTTGATTTTGGCTCAGGTCATGGTCTCAGGGTCCTGGGATTGAACCCTATGTCAGGCTCTGTGCTCAGTGGGGAGTCTGCTTCTCTCCCTCTGCCCCTCCTCACACTCACAGTCTCCCTTTCTCTCTAAAATAAATAAATAAATCTTTTAAAAAGTGGGCAGAACACTTAAATAGATATTTCTCCAAAGAAGACATAGAAATGGCCAATAGACACATGAAAAGATGTTCATCATCACTTACCTTCAGGGAAATGCAAGTCAATACTACAATGAGATACGACATCACACCTGTCAGAATGGCTAAAATCAACAACACAAGAAACAACAGGTGTTGGCAAGGATGTGCAGAAAGGGGGAGCCTCATGCCCTGTTGGTGGGAAGGCAAACTGGTACAGCCACTCTGGAAAAACAGTACAGAGGTTCCTCAAGAAGTTAAAAAATAGAGCTACCCTGTGTCCCAGCAATTGCAGTACTAGGTACTTACCCAAAGAATACAGGAATGCTAATTCAAAGGAATATGTGTATCTCTATATTTATAGCAGCATTATTTTCAATAGCCAAGATATGGAAGCAGCCCAAGCATCCATTGATTGATGAAATTGATGAATGGATAAAGAAGAGGTGGCATGTGTGTGTGTGTGTGTGTGTGTGTGTGTGTGTTTGTGTGTGTATGTATGGCATATATATAATATTCTAATATATATTCGAATATTATTCAACCATAAAAATAATGAAATCTTGCTGGTTGCAAGGACATAGACAGAACTTAATGCTAAGCAAAACAAGTCAATCAGAGAAAGGCAAATACCGTATGATTTGACTCATGTGGAATTTAAGAAACAAAACAAATGAGCAAAGGGGCAAAAACAGAGAGAGAGAGACAAATCAAGAAACAGACTCTTAACTATAGAGCACAAACTGATGGTCCCCAGAGGAGTAGGGGATGGGGGAAGGGGGAAATAGGTGACGGGGATTTAAGCGTGTGCTGGTTGTGATGAGTACTACGTGACCATACGGTACTATTGACACCTGAAACTAATAGGATGCTATATGTTAACTAAGTGGAATTAAAATTAAACGTTTTTTAAAAAAAACAAATCAACTATGAAAACTGAGTAACAGGTTTAAAAAAAATGAACTAAATAGAACTCTGAGAAATAAAAAATATGATAATTTAAGTAGAAAACTAGAACCTCCCTTGACGGATTAAACAGAGCCAAAGAGAATCTGTGGCACGGAAAACAGGTCAGATGATTTTACGTAGTCAAAAACACGAGGAGGCAAAGATATGGGGGGGGAAAAAAGTCTGAATGAGCTTAAGATGGCAAAATGTCTGAAATACATCTTAACCAAGTTTAAAAAGGAAAGCGTAGAAAGAATGTTAAAGGAATGATCTATTCAAGGAGATAAGGTGGTGATAACTTTCTGAGATTTAATAAAAATGAAACGAGACGGAAAAAAAATCTCAGTGTCTTGAAGAACTGGAAGGGCTGTTGGAAGGAAGAGGAACCGGCCAAGAAAACTGAAAATGACTTATGAGGAAGGAGGAAGAACAAAGAAGATTCAGTGTCTGGAAAGCGAAGAGGGAGTATGTTTCAGCAAGGCCATGGTCAATAACTCTAAATGTTGCAGACACATCAAGTAAGGTGACGATCAGTAATCACTGAGTATCTGCTATACGTCAGACAACGGTGCTGGGCGGATCCAAAGATGTTTAATGCATAACTCTTGGACTTAAAATTAGGGAAGAAATGTAAATAAAAGGTTGCAATCCAATGTGACTAAGGCTGTAATAAACATGAGCCAAATGG